>NC_083441.1:6122105-6452574 GCF_020745735.1 Hemiscyllium ocellatum
TTCCGCTTTCATGCCTTGTCCTATCTTATCTCATCTCAACGTATCTGAACTTATATTACCTTACCTTATCCATGTTCCCGTCCTAAACTGTTGCAGTCCCTTGTGTGTGGTGCAGGGACTCTTAATGCAGTGTCCTTTATGAGGGATATCCCCATGAAAATGTGTTGCTGGAAAAGAGCAGCAGGTCAGGCAGCATCCAAGAAGCAGAATCCTGAAGAAGGGATCATGCTCGAAACTTCGATTATCCTGCTCCTCGGATGCTGCCTGACCTGCTGCGCTTTTCCAGCAACACATTTGCAGCTCTGATCTCCAGCATCTGCAGTCCTCACTTTCTCCCAGGGATATCCCGTTCTTTGACTCTGGAGACACTGAAGGAACAACGGACATTGCGCCCAGTCGGGATGGTGTGGTATTGATCGCAGGGGAACTTGCAGGAGGTGATGTTCCCTTCTGTTTGCTGCCCTTGTTCTTCTCGATTGAAGTAGCCTTTTATTCAGAAGAGCCTTGTTGAATTTCCAACGTGAATTCTGTGGATAGTACGCACACTACTGCAACTGAAAAACTGAACATCAACTGTGCAGCGAGTATGTGCTGACATGCGTTTTAGCATGCGCTTTCCCTCATCCTTCTAGTCGGGGGAGAGATGGCCGATTGGAAAGTACTCTTGGCGAAATCTTGGCAGTGTGTCTTGTCGACAGACACACTGCTGCTGCTGTGCTTGGAGGGAGTGTTTGTGAAGATGGAGATCAGAATCTCGATCTAGCAGGCGAGGAGTCATCTTTACTGCATTGTGTTGAGCGTCTTCAGTGTTGTCAGATCTTCCCCCATCCAGGCAAGTAGGGAGAATTTCATCAAACCCCTGGATCATGCCTTGTCGACAGCGGGAGAGGCTTTCAGGGAGTGGGAGGAGGAATTTTAAGGGAATTACTCACTGTAGGATTCCCAGCCACTGATCTGCTCTTGTAGCCATAGGATTGACATAGGGTTGGATCCAGTTCAGATTCCGCTCAATGCTAACCACCAGGATGTTGATAGTGGGGGGGAGGGGGGTTTCAGTTATGGTAACGCCATTGATCGTCAAGGGGATGATGGTTAGATTCTCTCTCAATGGTTCTCCAAAGATGTTGATAGTTGCAGCGGATTCAGTGGTGGTAAAACTATTGAAAGTCAAGAGAGTGATGGTTAGATTCTCTCTCAATGGTAATACCGAGGGTCTTGTTCATGTGGAGATTCAGTGATGCACATTGCATTTTACAAGAAGTGACCATAGTTTGATTCTCTCTCAATGGCAAATGACAGATTTTGATGCTGGGGCAATCAGTGATCGGGAAAACATTTCAACATATTGGGATGAAGCTTGTATCACACAGTTCTGATTAACAGTCCCACACCGCTCACCCCCACCCCAAAATGCATACTCAGCTCTTTCAGAGAGTTTTAAGTTTTACAATGTGGTCTTACTGATTAAAAGTAAGTCATTTTACTTCTCATAGAGAATCAAATGGTTTTCTTTTATATGTGTTTGTATACTTGTTTCAGCCACCACCAGCAATGAATTAACAATAGATCCCATTCAGGAAGCATGGAATCACGTGTTCTTGTGTACTCCACGCCAGATCTAAGGAGGGTTGACCTCCGCTCCTCAGAGATTCGCGACATTTCCTACCCTCAGTGACCCTCACACCACCGCCTCCAGACCGACTGAGTTAACTTTCAACATAAGTGTGTTAGAATAAAAACAAAATGCAAGCTTCTAAGGTGTTAAGAAGGGCTGAAGAAGGCTTATCCCGAAACGTCGAATCTCCTGTTCCGTGGATGCTGCCTGACCTGCTGCCCTTTTCCAGCAACACATTTCAGTTCATAAGGTGTTAACCAAGTCTGTTGTTTCAATGACTGGAATTAATCCCAATCCCTGCGGATCCTAACTGTGCCTTTGGAGAGTTCACAGCCTGGTTTATGTTAGCAATATCTTTCAATGGTCGAACACATATTGTCAACAGGAACATCACGTCGGACA
The DNA here is from genome assembly GCF_020745735.1 of Hemiscyllium ocellatum. Lineage (NCBI taxonomy): Eukaryota > Metazoa > Chordata > Chondrichthyes > Orectolobiformes > Hemiscylliidae > Hemiscyllium > Hemiscyllium ocellatum. The sequence continues at coordinate 6,124,123 of NC_083441.1, forward strand.
TTAACAGGGATCATCTTTTAGAGAGAAGGGGCGAGAGCCCGATCCGACAGTTATTCACTGAAGTGCTCTCTCAATGGAGTCAAACCTGAGATCAATGGGAGTCAAACCTGAGATCAATGGGAATCTCACAGCAATGGGACGGAGTATATCCTGGGCGTACTATATGCTTGAACATTACGTGGCTTCTTCCCATTATCCTTATCCGATCGAATATATTACATACTGCAGATCGCTCAAGCTGGCTACTATCCTATCCTGGCTGCAATTGGAGTTCCTGGTGAGTATATCTGCCTCCACTATCAACACTGAAATTATTCAAAAATGTATGAAAGGTGTTGAAATTAAATATGTTCTGTATACTGCTGTCACTTTCTCATGACAAAGCACACCTCTATACCCAAGTGTACACAGCATTGACATTCACTTTCTGTATGATGGTCTCAATGTGACCCTGAGGTCGAGTAAATTCTCCCATTCTCATGATCGAGTTATGTGGTGCTTCTTAATTGCGGATTTTTCGGATCCCAAAATGTAAAGTTTAATTTATGGAAAATTTTATTCCAATGCATTGTCTCCCATCTGCAGCCAATGGACAGATTCAGGCATGTCAGGGCTGGATAGAGTAAAGTTTTTCAAAATGTCAACGATGACTCTATCAAACTGGTAAGCTTGCACTGATTCTGAATGTATATCAATATTGTGCTTTCTCGTTCCTCACAGTTAACGTCCTGACGATTCTCATTATGTCTCGGGGAAAGTGTGGTCTCTCTAAGTGTATCACTCACTATCTGATGGCCATGGCAGTTGCGGATCTTCTGGTCGTCATACTGGATCTGATCTTGAGACAGATCCCTGTTGTATTTCGGGAACGCTTCTCCTTCCTGTTTCACATCCCTGTGTGCAATATACACGCTGTCCTGCTTTATGCAGTCACTGACTGTTCTGTCTGGTTCACTGTCACTTTCACCTTTGACAGATTTGTGGCCATTTGTTGCCAGAAGCTAAAAACTAAATATTGCACTGAGAAAACAGCCACTGTTGTTCTGTTAATAGTGACTGCACTGAGCTGTTTGAAGAACATTTTCTGGTATTTCATGTTGACAGAATGGTATCAACTTCAGAACATGCCTTGGTTCTGCCTGTTGTAACTGATGTCAGGTATTCAAAGGCTTGGGTTGCAATTGAATTTCTCCATCACATTCTAACGCCATGTGTCCCATTTGTCCTCATCCTGATGCTCAATGCATTCACCGTCAGGTACATTTTGGTGAGTAGCAGAGCCCGTATGAGACTCCGGAATCGCAGCAACGGGGAGGGTCCTAGAGACCAAGAGATGGAGAGTCGAAGGAAATCCATCATTCTACTCTTTGTCATCTCTGCTAATTTCATCCTGTTATGGTCAATGCTGATGCTGATTTCTATATATACCCGCATGATATTTGTTGCACGAGTGTCTATATATATACCAGACTTTGTGCAAGAATTGGGATTCATGTTGCAGTTACTGAGTTGCTGCACCAACACTGCAATTTATGCAGTGACCCAGACTATGTTCAGAAGGGTTTGAAGAATGTGGTGAAATATCCCTTCGTTCTGATTGTCAATGTCATGAAACGATAAGGAGGTAAATGTATTTGCATCAGCAGAGCACAAGACCCGCAGCATTCCTCTGATTCCAGAGATAAGCCAATTCTATATTTGTTTGTGATGACCATAAGCTGCAGAACCGCTGAGCACCCAGACTGACACCTGGTTTCATAGAACGCATTTTGTATTGCTTTTGGTTTTCACTGAGATGACTCTGAATGAAACAGTCAGAAAATGCTGATCAATTAAACCATGCCGCGAAGTTTATTGACAAATTAAATTAAGTTAAACAGTTAAAGCAAATCCATCCTATTAAGATATGAGTTTGAAGACATTTAGAGACAGATTTGAATAAAATCTCATTGCAGCTTTAGCACAGTACACAAAACACCCATCAGGACTGTACCCAAAACAACTATCACACAACACATCGTTGAATCAGTATATCAGTACCTCAGTAGGTATAACTCATTTGTGTTTTCAACTTTTGAATACAAATTTGTACATCGTTTTCTTCATATTGTACACATGACCGTCAATGGATTCAGTTCTAAAAGGTGATCTCTCCAGGGTTTTAACTCAACGCTTCTATTGATGACAACCAACAACTCTTCAGTATATGGTGATTAATTAATGAATTAGCTTTATCGTCACATGTACTCAAATGCACTCTGGTGAGAAGTTTTTGAGTCACCACATACAGTGCCACATGCATACTTACACCGGTACTGAGGGACAGCTTCTCTCAGTGATAACATTAGTTACTGAAATCGGGTATTACGGGAACAATGTTCATGTTACGAATGTATATTGGGATACTTAACCAAAACCAGTTTGCTGAAAAAAATGTGTGCTTCCCTCTGTAATTGCATGTAACAGAAATATTAGCAAAACTAACCGCAGGCATGAAATCTCTGTTATGTAAGTTAATGGGCAAGTGCTGTGCTATGAGGAGAGAGAACCTCGATTCTGTAGGTTGCTGGAACAACTGTGCCTGTCATGGCAAGATATTGTTCGTATTGTTGAGAATAATGGTATGATAACAGTGAATCATCTTGCTTCAGCTTGTTGCCAATGGGAATATGTTGTGACTGACCAAGGACTAGAACAGCCTGAGAAACATTAAGAAGAAAAACATTAATGTAATCGAACCTGCATGCTTTGCCTGGTCAAAGGTATAAAAGAATCATGATTGTTGTACTTGGGGAGACTGGCTGGTTGGAATACAACTCTTTGGGTGACCGTGCATCTCCACAGAGGATTTTGGGTAATAAGCGGTGTTTTGACTTGGTATAAATTTGGGTCTTGAGTAATTTTTGCCACCAACATTTTCAGTGTGACAATGTCACCAGCACATAGTGCCAACCCAGGTACCCAGTTCAAGGTTAAAGTAAAGAATTGTTGCTCAGCTACAAGTTGCAGTTGTTCTGGGTAAGCTCACTGAGCTGGGAATTTGGTTTACAAACGCTGCATCCCCTTTCTAGGTGACACACTGAATGCTGTGGAGCCTCCCGTGAAGCGCTGCGGTACTCTGTCATTTGGAACTTATTTGGTTTCATTCCCACTGCTTCCACTTGCCGATTCCATTTGTTCATTACAGTGTTTGATATGTTGGGTCTGAGCCAATGAGTATATAGATGGGGAACGTGGGTGAGTGGTTTCCTTCTGGAAATTCCATGGCTGTCCTCTGTTTGGCCCGTCCTATTGTTGCAACGTTGTCCCAGTCAAATTTGCGACACTTGCCCTCTCTGTGTACAGCCAGTAGCGACAGCTGGTTGTGGTCCCGAGTCGCTAGTTGAATAGCATGAAGTCACTTTGAAATCAACAAATGCAAATTTAGTTATCTGACTCTAACAGTGAGCAACTTAACTAAGCTGTTAACAAACCAAATAAACAGTTGTCCAATGAGTGGCTATTTCGGAATAAAACAAGATTCTAATGATATGCTGTTCCAATAAGCACAAATCCCACTCATGCACCAAAAGTAGGATTCAGTCTCTCGAAATTACAGCATCCACGGAGCAGGAGAATCGATGTTTCGGGCATAAGCCCTTCTTCAGGAATGAGGAGAGTGTGCCAAGCAGGCTGAGATAAAAGGTAGGGAGGAGGGACTTGGGGAAAGGGCGTTGGAAATGCGATAGATGGAAGGGCGTTAAGGTGAGGATGATAGGCCGTAGTGGGGGTGGGGGAGGAGAGGTCAGGAAGAAGATTGCAGGTTAGGAACGTGGTGCTGAGTTCGAGGGTTGGGACTGAGACAAGTTGGGGGGGAGGGGAAAGGAGGGAACTTGAGAAATCTGAGTTCATCTCTTGTGGTTAGAGGGTTCCTAGGCAGAAGATGAGGTGCTCTGCCTCCAGCCATCGTGTTGCTATTGTCTGGCGATGGAGGAGTCCAAGGACCTGCATGTCCTTGATGGAGTGGGAGGGGCCGTTGAAGTGTTGAGCCATGTGGTGGTTGGGTTGGTTGGTTGGTCCGGGTGTCCCAGAGGTGTTCTCTGAAACATTCTGCAAGTAGTCGGCCTGTCTCTCCAATATAGAGGAGGCTGCATCGGGTGCAGCGGATGCAGTAAATGATGTCTGTGGAGGTGCACGTAAATTAGTGGCAGATATGGAAGGATCCCTTGGAGCCTTGGAGGGAAGTAAGGGGGAGGTGTGGGCACAAGTTTTGCATTTCTTGCAAAAGGGGAAGTTGCTGGGAGTGGAGGTTGGGTTGGTGGGGTGGGGGGGTTGTGGACCTGACAAGGGAGTAACGGAGGGAGTGGTCTTTTCGGAACGCTGATAGGGAAGGGGAGGGAAATATATCCTTGCTGGTGGTGTCCGTTTGGAGTTGGCGGAAATGATGACGGATGATATGATGTATATGGAGGTTGGTGGGTTGGTAGGTGAGGACCAGTGGGGTTATGTCCTGGTGGCGGTTGGGGGAGGTGGGGCTCAAGGGCGGAGGAGCGGGAAGTGGAGGAGATGCTGTGGAGAGCATCGTCGATCACGTCTGGGTGGAAACTGTGGTCTTTGAAGAAGGAGGCCATCTGGGTTGTTTGTTATTGGACCTGGTCCTCCTGGGAGCAAGTGCGGCGGAAACGAAGGAATTGGGTATATGGGATGGCGTTTTTACAGGTGGCAGTGTGGGAGGAGGTGTAGTCTAGATAGCTTTGGGAGTCGGTTGGTTTATAGTAACCTCCTTCCACCTATCGCAATTCCAACGCCCCTCCCCCAAGTCCCTCCTCCCTACCTTTTATCTTAGCCTGCTTGGCACACTGTCCCTATTCCTGAAGAAGGGTTTATGCACGAAACGTCGATTCTCCTGCTCCTTGGATGCTGCCTGACCTGCTGCGCTTTTCCAGCAAAACATTTTCAGCTCTGATCTCCAGCATCTGCAGTCGTAACTTTTTTCTCGAAATTACAACCAGGTTATGTGTCTTCCAGAATGTTCTGTCCCTTCTACATCGTTAATCCCGTTGTTATTTAACTGTTGCTTTCTCCAAGACAAAGAGGAAGCTGTCTGAGCCAACGATTCTCTCCTGAGAGCTCAGGGCTCTGAGTTCAAGCAAATGACAGTTAGCTCTGGGGTCTTTCTTCAACTGTCCCCATCTTTTATACACGCAATGACGTATTTATATTTCCTCCAATGAGATTTGACCTATGGAATCAAAACCATCAGATTGAAATTTACTCGGGTATTGGTACCTTAGTAGCTGGTTCAAACTGTTTGGTTGAATTGAAATGTCTGTTGTCTTCGTAAACACTGCTCCTTGGCCTGCTAACTGTCCGGCTTTTGGAGGAATTGTTTCAGTTCGGAGTTTGTATGGAGTTGCATTTAGCTGCTCGGCGTGGTAAAACTGTACGGCCTTTGGATAAAATGTTTCAGTTTGGTGTTTGTATGTTGTTGCATTTTAATTTCTAAGCATGAGAAAAACACCATCTTTGAAAATGCTTTCCTCCGCAGCATTGTACAGTTTCATGAACTCCAAATTCTAACTTCCTGCCTCAAACCGACAATTACTCTATCCAGTTTCACAACAAGAGGCGCCATCTTACTACTCTGCAGGAAATAGAATGAAAGCCTTGCAAAATCCAATTTGTTCTCTCCCTGGAGATGTTGAGAGCTACAGCGCTTAATTGACAGGGAGGAGACTCGATAAATTGAGGGTGTGACCTCAAAATAAGTAAAGTTGATAAAGAGACGAGGAGGGGTTTCTTATCTCTGTAGAAGTCAGTCTCTTGAATTCTTTTCTGCAGAGGTCTGAGAGCAGGAACAGAGAGAGAGAGAGAGTGGGGGAGAGAGAATGAGAGAGAGAGAGAGAGAGAGATAAAAGATAAAGAGAGAGAGAGATAAAGGGCACAGGGGGAGAAAGACAGGAGAACGGAATTGAGGATAATCAGGTCAGCCATGTTCTCAATGGATGATGAAGCAGACTCGATGGGCTCGAGGGTATCCTAATGCCCCTTGTGATCTGTTAGAGTTGACAATAATGCGCTATTATTAGGTATGAAATGGAAATAAGAGAGAACGCAAATCAGGTCAGATGGATGAACTGAGCGTAATAACAATTTAACTGAATTAAAGGTCTGTGGATCATTCTTTATAAAGTATTTGGAAGTAGTAACCAGTGGAACGTTCACAGTTGAACTGTCAATTGACAGAGTCCTGATTGATTTAACTTCCTCTATCCCCTTCTATATTGATGGACTGGCTGGATTCCAGCACTCAGAGCAGGATGCTTCTTTCCCTGCCGTGCAGGTGTGATTAGTGGACGCTGATTCAACAACACTTACAGCCAGGCCAGCACCCACGATTGTCCCAGCTTGGGAGTGCACACAGACCAGGTTCGAGTTGGATTTTGACACCGGACCCTGTGGATTCTTGAAAGGGAGCAGGCACAGCGGTAAGGATGTGGGAAATAGGTGGCATTGCTGGAATCGAAATCCAAACGAGTGACGCGAAGGAAATCATTTCAACTCAGCCTGAGGCAACTGCTGAGAGATAAATTTAAGATAGGGACTCTGATATGATGAAACGTTTGAGATTATGCTTTTACACACCAGTGCAAGCAGATGAGTTGAGGGTATTGGTTGTGTGAGGTGATGTCACAGTGATATTGTTGGTGGAGGGTACAGACAAGCGTCTCAATAGCTGGGGATGCACAATCTTCAGCTGAGAAAGGAAGTGCGTAAAGGGGTGGAGGGAATAACCACAATGTCATGTGATATGAGTAGTACACAACACAGAGTGCAACTACGTTGATGGGCGTGTTCTATAAACGCTTATACAGTCACGAAGTCATAGCAGGGCACATGTGTTGGCAAATCACAGAGAAATGTAAAACTAGATGGGTAATAATTGTAGGAGATTTCGAAGTACCGGGTTTAATTGGGAAGCACAAAGGGTAAAACACTCAGTGGCCATGGAAATCTTAAAAATGTGACCTGCAGAGAGTTTTAAGTCAGCTTGGAGAAAGTCCTACAGAGTCAAAGGGTGGGGCTGGATTTGACATTGAAAGATGCGAAGTTGGTCATTTTAGAAGTCACAACAAAGGAACAGAACGTTATTCCAACTAAGAAAGCTGAAACACAAAAGGAACTGTGTGAAACACCAAGAGCAAGCACACAGTGTAAGCAGGAATGTTTAGTTCCTATTTGAAGGTGTTTTATTGAGGTAACTGAGGCACTGCATTTTGGAAATGCATACTTGGTAAGAACTAATGCACTTAATGGAAGGGTTCTGGGGAGTGTTGCTGAACAAAGAGAGCTCCGAGCTCACGATCAAAGTTTCGTGAAGATTTAGTTGCAGGTCGACAGAGTGGTGAAGAACGATTTTGGTGAACTTAACCTTATTGTTGTGTACGTTGAGGACAGGAGTTGAGATGTCACGCTGCAGCTGTCCAATGGGTGGGCCAATTTTGTGCTTTCAGTTCTGCTCCCCCCCGTTGTTGGAAATGTTTTTTTTCGACTTGAAAGTGTTCAGAAAAGATTTACAAGAAAGTTGGAGGGTTTGAACTTCAGGGAGAGGCTGAAAAGACCGGGGATGCTTTCACTGGAGCGTCCGAGGCTGAGGGGTGACCTTTCGAGATTCACAAAATCATGAGAAGTACAGACAGGGTGAAGAGACAATGTCTTTTTCCCTCGGGTAGGGAAGTCCAAAAGTAGTTGGCACAGGTTTAAGGTGAGATGGGAAAGATTTAAAAGGGACCTCAGGGGCAATGTTTTCACACAGAGGGTGGTGTCTGCATGAAATGGGCTGCCAGATGAAATGACGGAGGCTGACACAATAACAAAATTTAACTGGAATCTAGTTGGGGGCATGAATAGGAAGGGTTTTGAGGGATTCAGGCCCAACGCTGGCAAATGGGATGAGACTAATTTAGGATACCTGGTCGGCACAGATATTTTGGACTGAAGACTCAGTTCCATGCTGTAAAACTCTAAAACTCTAAGACTCTAAGGTGTTCGTATATGAAATCTGGAGTACTGTGAGCAGTTTTGGCTCCCTTTTTAAAGTAAAGATACGTCATTGGGGTTAGTACAGGGAAGACTCACTAGTGTAATCTCTGATGTAGAGGGAATGTCTTATGAACAGCTCGGGACTCTGCTCCATGGAGTTTCGAAAAAAAAAATGAGAAGGAATCTCATTGGAACGTCCAAGTTTCTCAGGGCCAATGCTGTGAGAGTGTGTCCCCTCAGGAGAGATTCTAAGAAGAGAGGACACCGTCTCAGAAAACAAAGTATTAATTTAACATTGAGAGGAAGAAGAATTTCTTCTCTTGAGGGTTGTCATTCTTCAGAACTCCTTGGTACAGAAAGCCGTGGGGCAGAGTCATTTCGTCTTTTTAATAGAGTGTTGATCAGCAGGGGAAATTAAGTGTTGTAGGGAAGAGGGGGGAAAGTTTCCACTAGAAATGTTGGCTCGTTAATTATCCTGGGCAATGCCGAAACAGACAGGAGGGTCCGAATGGCCCCTTCTTGCTCATCTTGTGTATTCCCAAATGGTGTTTCACAATGCCACTACATTTGCATGTTCTGTACGCTGACTGGTGTCTCTCAGTTTTCCCTCTCTCAGGGAGCTGGCTGTGCATTGATCAGTGTCTCTCAGTGCCCTCTCTCTTTTCAGGGCGATATGTGTGCACTGATCGGTGCCTCTCGGTCCTATCTCTATATCACAGGACATATATGTACACTGGTTCTTTTCCCTTTATTCCTCTCAGTTCTTTTCCTTATGGTCTCCTAATGCATTCTGAACACTGGCAAATAAAAGTACAAATTATAAACTTATGCTCGGTCGAACCAAAACCTCTTCTTCAACATCCACGCACGCATACAAATGGTCACATAATTGTGAAACATCCATGTTCTAGTTTAAAGAGATACGTTGGGGAATCACAGTTGAATAGTACAGTTCCCCAAACTTCGATCAACTGTCCCCCTTTTGTGGATATGACTCCTTCTAATCCTCAATCTACATGTTTCCATATTGTTTCAGCCCCTTGCTGAAAGCATCAGGATATCAATATCATTATTACTCAGTCCTCCAGTCTTTCGCTATTACCAACTGCTAAAAGGGAGAGTGAGAGTAGCTGGATCTCTGTCAGCTACTGCGCAGCAGAGAAAATCCTACCTCTGCAGCAAGTGCACACAACATCTGTAGCTGCCCAATCGCGCAGCAGAGAAGTCTTCTTTGATGAAGATGTTGTGCTGAACCTCTGCCCCTTTGTGAAAAATCATCACCTGCCTGCCCCACTGAGAGACAGTTTCCCTGAACGATTTCTCGCACATCCCCCACCACCACAGGGGCTCAATCATCTTTCCCCACTGTGCCAATCAAGCAACAGTGTAAACACAACTCACAATGAGCTCCATGTCCTTATTCTTTAGGTGGCATTATCTCTGTCTGCAGGCTTATGTTTTCGAGAACATTTCAAGGTAAAATTTGGTAAGTGATGTGCCAGCTGTTTTCAACTTCAGTGAGTCCACATGTGGAGCATTGTGCGCGTTTCTGATCGCCAGACCATTGGGTAGAATTTAAGGGATGATGAAAATGCTGCTTCTTTATCAAGGTTATGATATGATTGATTTATTTTCAAAGAGGTCGTAAAAGACACAGATTCTCAAATGTCTGAATCGACGGTTTTAAGGCCAGTTTGATTATCGTTAAGTGCCTCAGGCCAAAGGTATTCAAGTCTTTCGTAAAAAAAATACACTTGCACAATGGTAGGGGAGTGGCCAGTCCTCCAAGCTCAGCCTCACTCTGGTTTGATATGGTTTTAGCACAGCAGTGTTCTGAAACTGCTGGACCCAAGCAGGCTCAGGCTGGGAATTTCTCTCTCTCTCTCTCTCTCTCTCTCTCTCTCTCTCACACACACACACACACTCTCTCTAGCTCTCTCTGTCTACCTCTCTCTCCTTTCTCTCACATTTCTTTCTCTCTCTCTGTCTTTCTCTTTCTGTCTCTTTCCTCTCTCTCTCACTCTCTCTGTCTCTCTCTCTCGTCTCACTCTCCTCTTCTCTCCTCTCCTCTCTCTTTCTCTCTAACGTCTTCACTGTCAGACCCTGGGTTTGATTTTACCATTTGTGGCAAGGGGTATTCATGGGAATTGTGTCTCTCACTCTCCTCTCCCTCTCTCTCGGGGAGATATCTGTACACTGACTGTTGTCTCTCAATCTTTTCTCTTTCTCTCTCTCTGTTTCTCTGTCTGTCTTTCTCTCTCTCACACACAGATACACACACTCTCTCTCACATACACACTCTCTCTCTGATTCTCTCCTATCAGATCCTGGACTTCCATTTCCCTTTTGTTCCAAGGAGATTCTGCGAGTATTTGGCAGAACATACATTGGGGTGCTCTGTTTGGTTTTCGGATAGGATCGTTATTCTGTTTGTGATTGTGTTGATTGTGTTGCATTCTGTAATCTTGTGAATAAATTCTGATTTGCTTGAAGCTACGTGGTTTGATCAGCTGCATCTCTCATGGAATATCCGCCCTCCACTTACTTCAAACTACAAGCAAATTTGGGTCCCGTCTATTTTCTTGAAACGTTTAAGAGGGTTTTTCCTTGTCCACAACAGACTTGGGACTCCTTGAGAAGGGATCGAGTTGGAAGTATTAGTGTCCTTTGTTCTGGCTCTTGAGTTGGATTGTTTTCAGCAGTGCTTGGGATAACAATGGCTCTTTACGTCACCCAAGGTTTTCCGGGGGTGGAAGAAATGACTTTGAGGGTTTTGCGAAAGGCAATGAAGGCCAAGCTGCTGGAATTAGCCATCGAACTGGAGCTGGAGCTGCCTCCTCCCCTGAGAAAAGGGGATATAATTGCAGCAACAGATGAGCATTTTGGGTTACTGGGAATGCCATGAGAATCTTTATAGATGTCCATAATTCATATTGAAAAGAAAGCATCTTGAGTTGGAGGTTCAAGGTAAGGTATTCTGGGTAAAGGCAGAGGAAAGAGAAGGAGATGGCGAGAAGAGCGAGAAAGAGAGAGAGAAGAGATAGAAAAAGAGAAGGAGGAAAGGACAAAAAGAGACGGTCTTAAACATCAGAAATTGGCGCTTAGACAGGAAAGTCACCTGAAAATGATGGAAATGAACAATGAAGGTTAGCTGAGCGAGAATGAAGAAACCCAGGGTAGCCAAAGCCCTGGTGAGAAACTTTTAAAGCTAATCAAAAGGCCTTGTGACAAACCTTTAAATATATTCAAGCATTGCCTAACTTTGATGAAAACGATGTGGAAGCATTTTTAATGTCATTTGAAAAGGTCTTTAAACAAATGCCGTGGCCAGAGACCGTGGGCGTGTTGTTTGTCCAAACAAAATATGTAGGTGGAGCTAGGGAGGCCCACGCATCACTCTCAGATGGGGTATCTGGGGTATATGAGGAGGGGAGGAAAGCCATATTAAGTGGACATGAACTTGTGCCAGAAGCCTATACACAACGTTTCAGTAATCTAATTAGTGATCCTGGTCAAACAGACACTGAATTTGAAAGGATCAAACAAAGTAATTTGAAAAGTTAGGTAAGTGTATAAATTATAGCGTTAACTTTTGACACTTTTAGAGAGACGATTCTTTTGGAGGAGTTCAAAAATGCACTTCCTGAAGTAGTGAGACCTCACTTGGGAGAGCAGAGAGTTAAAACGGCAAGATTAGCAGCTGAAAGGGCTGATGGTTATGAGTTGGTCCATAAGTCAAAAGATAGGCTTCCGAAATCAACTTCAATCCATGAGCGAGAATGAGAAATGCACGCGTGGAAAGGGAAAGGTAGATTTTTAGTGATGATCAACAGGATGACGGATCACAGGGTAAAAGGAAACCGTTTGAGAGGAAAGAGAAGGTAAAATGCTCCGGTGTTTTCACTGCAATACAGGAAAGGCAGATGAAATGACAACTTTGGTCGGCTCAGAAAGGGACTGGGAAGCCAGATGGAGGAAAACAGGATCAGACAGTGAACTTTGTAGGAAAGCACAGTGGAGGCTACAAAGCTGCATCAGAATGTGCAAGCTGGTCGGAGGTTGGTCAAGGAGGAAGTGCAAGATCTTCTTAAACCATATAGTAGCCAAGGTAAAATTTATTCACATAGGCGAGGAGCAGCAGGTACAGAGGTTACAATAGTAAGAGACACAGGATGCTCTCGGTCTGTGCTGTTGAAAGATGAGGAGTTATGCAACACAGAACGACTATTGGCAGAAAATGTGCTAGCAATGGGAACTCACGGTGAGACAAGAAGTGCTCAATTATGTGAAGTGAGGCTCGTGTGCCTCGTGTACAGTGGAGAAGTCTGGGTAGGAGCACTGGACAAACTCGCACCTCCAGGAATTCAATCTGTCCTTGGTAATGATACAGGAGGAAGGGTGGAGTGCAGGTGCAAGAGATCAGAGTCGAGAATTTGTCAATGCGAATTGAACAGCAGGTCAGGCAGCATCCGAGGAGCAGGAGAATCGACGTTTCGGGCATAGGCCTTTCATCAGGAATGGCAATGATACAGCCGATTCATCAGTAGGTATGCTGCTGACTGTGATTGAAAAGCCAGTGGGAATTCAGACAACAGAATTATTGCAGGCCACATATCCTGGGATTTCTCCGGAATGTGTGGCAAGGAGGTTGCAAAGTCACAAAATCGCTTTTGGCGGGATGTTACTCATGTCCTCCTACACATTATCAGCACAGAGGTGGAACGAATGGAGAGTGTCAAGCTCCTGGGAGTGGTCATCCACAACAAGCTTTCTTGGACTCTTCATGTGGTCGCACTGGTTACAAAGGCCCATCAGCGCCTCTTCTTTCTCAGGTAGCTGAGGAAATTTGGCATGATGGTGAATACCCTCGTCAGCTTTTAAATGTGCGCCATTGTGGACATTCTGTCTGGGTGTACCATTCCCTGGCACGGCATCTGTACCATTCAAGATTGTGGATGGTTACAGAGAGTGGTGAACTCGGCCCGGACAATCACAAAGTCCAACCTCCCATCTACAGAATACACCTACCTGTCAAGGAAAGGCACCAGCATTCCCAAAGATCCATAATACCCTGGCAATACTTTTTTACAGACTCTACCATCGGGGTGAAAGTACAGAAGCCTGAACACATGCACCAGTCGGTTTCATTAAAAAAATCCAACTCTTTTTGGAATACTGAATGTACTCATAAACTGTAAGCTTCGCCTGTACCTATGTTTTTGTTTTTGCCGCTGTTTACCTATAATTAAATTATCTACGCTACTTAAATCCGTGATCTGCCGATATTGCTCACAAGACATAGCTTTTCCCTGCGCCTCGGTACCCGTGACAATCAACACAATTCAATTCAACTCAACCAGATGAAACAGGAAAGGTCAAGGAGTACAGAAAAGGAAATTGAAGTCGAATTTTCACATACACTTTTTGATCAAATGGATGACACAAGCATGAGAGATAAATGACACAGCAGACATCTTTAGCTCAGAGAAATTAACTGAGTTACAGCAGAAAGATGAAAATTTAAAACAACTGCATCAAAATGCATAACCAGAAAAATAATCTGAATGTATCCCTCAATGTTGTTATCGTAAAAATGACGTCTTAACTAGGAATGGAGAGCATCACATATTCAGGCAGATGAGAAATAGGCAGATATTCATCAAATCGAATTGCCATTTATTTATAGAAAGGAGGTGTTGCAAATAGCGCACAAGCTGACTCTATGTGGTCATTTAGGAATGAGAAAAACTCAAGCTAAAATCCAAGAACATTTTCACTGGCCTGGATGGCACAAGAATATAGTTGTTATTTTTTTTTGCCAAACATAGAAGGTATAAAAAGAATAGTATCCCTACAGGGTGGAAACAGTCCATTCGGCCCAAGGCGTCCACTCTGACCCTCTGAAGAGAAATCCACCTTTCTCTCTATTCTTTATTTCGGCAGTGGGAGTGGAGAAAGAGGAAACCATGGAGCTGTTGGGAAAGAAAATTCCTCATTAAAAACTGACCAGAATGCAGAGGATTCTGGGAGATTTTTCTGCCCACGACAGGGATACAAGTTGGGTGTTGGCTAAACCCGAGACCTCATACCTTTTGGGCCTTCCAACAAACCCGAGTCATAGAGTCATGGATATGTACATCATGGAAACAGATCATTCAGTCCAACTCATCCACGCCCACAAGACTTCCAAAGTTAATCTCTCCCATTTGCTAACACTTGGCCCATATCCCTCTAAATCCTTCCTAGTCATGTCGTCATCGAGATGCCTTTCAAATGTTGTCATCATACCAGATTCCACCACTTCCTCTGGCAGCTCATTCCATACACTCACCACTCTCTGCGTGAAAAAATTGCCCTCTGACGTTCCTGTCAATTTTTTTCCCTCTCAAACAAAATCTTTGCCTTCATGTTTGGTCTACCCACTCCTTGGAAAATACATTGTCTATTTACCCTGTCCATACACCTCATGATTTTAAAAACCTGTATAATGTCACAGCACAGTCTCCGACCCTTCAAGGTCAATAGCCTCAGTCTTTTAAGTCTCCCGCAATAGCACAAACCCTTAAACCTCGCATCAATGTTGTAAATATTTTCTGAACACTTTCAAGTTCCCCAAAATCCTTCGAGTAACAAGGAGAGCAGAACTGCACAGAATATTCCCAAAGTGCCCTAACCAATATCTTCTCGACCCGCAACATGACCACCCAACTCCTATACTCAAAGCAGTGACCAACAAAGGAACGTGTATCTAACTGCTTCTTCACTATCCTGTCGACCTACATTCAAGAAACTATGAACAAGCACCCCAAAGCCTTTTTCTTCAGCAACATTCCCCAGGATCTTAACACTAACTGTGTAAGTCCTGCTCTGTTTTTCTGCAAGTGAATCATGCTTTTAGAACTTTTTGTTGGTTTTCTGGAACTTTCCATGGTTCTAACCAGTCGAAGACATAAACTTCATATTTGGAACACAAGAGTTAACCATTTAGACATCATGATACTCTTAGTTTCTACGTGAGACAGGGCCTGATGCCTTTCTGGCTGTAATGGGTAAGTTGTTGGAGGTCTGTCTACTCAGGATAACTGCTCCCTTTTACATTATACTCATGTCATTAGCACCTGACTGCTGTGCTTGCTCTGTTTCTCGTGTGCGTGTGTGTTCTGCGACGACTGAGATTAAGTTGGCAAATCTACCCAGCATTCTTTGCTGTTCAGCGAAGTGAGCACTCTGATGGCCTTTTGTCGATGCACAAGGTTCTGACTTGTGATTGGCTGAGACAGCTGGAGAAGATGTGATTGTGCACAGTATAGCCAGAATCGCTTGGACGTCTGAAAGGGGAGGGACTGTGTTTCTTCTCCGCAGGAATTAAATAACTAAAAACTGAGGAAGGGAAGTTTATTTTCTCCATTCCCCATTCTGACACACTCATGACTGTAACCTGCGGCTTTGAACCAACAGATCAGAGAGTTGATGAATCTCAAAAAAAAGGAATTGGATATTTAAACAGGAGATGAGGAGGAATGTCTTCTCTTCGAGATGAGTGAATCTGTGGAAGTCTTTACCACAGAGGTGTATCCATGCTGGGTCATTCGGTCGATGCAAGATTGAGAGACAAACAGATGTTTTGACCAGAAAGGCAGTAAAGGATTATAGAAGAAAGGCAGGAATATTGAGGATGACCTGTCTGTACATCACGCAAACCAACACTTTTCACTATACCTCTGTAAATGTGGAAAAAAACGAAAATAATGCAAAACATAAAGATAAGAATTGAGTTTGGGTTATTTTTGTTTCCACGTACCAAGAATAAATTTGCAATAGTGTGAAAAACGGCTCTTTGGCCCATCAAGTCCACACCGAAGAGCAAACCACTCAGACCCATTTCTCTCTGACTAATGCTCCGAACGCTATTGGCAGTTTAGCATGGGCAAGTCACCTGACTGGCAAATCTTTGGGAATTGTGGGAGGAAATCGGAGCACCCACATGAAACGCACGCAGACAATGTGCAAACCCCACACAGACAGTCGCCCAAGGCCAGAAGCTAACCTGAGACTCTGGTGCCGTGAAGAAGTAGGGAAAAACACAGAGCCACCCTGCTGGCCCACAGTCATAGCAAAAAGTATTGTTGTGCATGCTATACAGCTGATCGCACCTTATCATGTGCGTTAGACCAACAGAACAGAGTGCAAAGTACAGTGGCACAGATGCAGGGAAGGTGCAGAAGGAGAGAGGTTGGAATGAGCATTTGACGGGTCCAGTCAAATGTCTATAACAGCGAGGAGGAAACTGTCCTTGAAGATGTTCATACATTTATTTAAACTTTTTTATCTGTTTCCCGACCCAAGAGCTTGTAAGCGAGCAAACCCGACGAGTGAGGGGTCTTTGATCATGTTGTCTGGTTTCCTGAGGCAGCGGGAAATATCGATGGAGTCAATGGATGCAAGGTTGGTTTGCATGATTGACTCAGTTGCGTTCATAACTCTGTGCAGTTTCTTACAATCTTGGAAAGTGCAGTTGCCATACTGCTGTGTGATGTGAACAGATAGGATGCTTTCACGAATTAGAATTTGTTTTATTATCATGTGTCCGCAGGTCGATAGTACAGGAGGGCCGAGAAATGAGTAGCAAGTCACCACACATGGTGTTGTCTACGGTACAAAGTACATGCATACTGATGTTAGGTATTAAAGTTGATCAAGTACAAAAATAGAGAAATAAACAGAAAAGCAAAAAGTTCCACATTTTGCAATTTGTATAAAAAATTTTACGAGTCTTTGTGGACATGCCAAATTTCCATAAATCCTGGGGAAGTAAACACGTTGTTGTGCTTTCTTGAACATTAAGTCGATGTGAGTGTAAACACGGTTAAAACTGAACCAAAGATCTTCGGACGATTCTTCATTCACTAAGAGTGAATAGCAGAAGATGAGCAGTTAAACTCTCGATTCGTGAATGAATTTCTGGTGTTATCTTCCCTTTTCACTGACTGGCTGGCTGCCAGCATTCAGAGCGAGCCGCCTCTTCACCTGCAATACAAAGGGTGACTTGAGTCAACCACGTCTCAATCCCAGAGTATTACACGTGAACAGTTCGACTGCAGGAGTGCAGTGAGGTGAGATATCTAATGGATTTTGATTGTGGATTTTGACTAGATTTTTGAAAGGGGACACATGCTGTGGGAAGAATGTAGCAACGAGGTGACATTCCTGGACTCGAGATCCAAAGATTCCAGACTGAGGAAATGGGTTCACATTCGACCGAGGCAGCTGCTGAGAATTCGTCTGAAGATAGAAACAGCCATTCTAATTGTCCTTATTGGGCTAGTGGTGCATTGAAATTGGTGATGAAAAGAAAAATGATTTTTAGCTGCACTAACGGAATTTGATTGCTGAATTCAGAACTATAGTGAAATCATTAGTTAGACCAACGGTAGCTTTCAGAATGTACCGACTTGCGGAACGTTTCAGAGAACACCTCTGGGACACCCGGATCAACCAACCCAACCACCCCGTGGCTCAACACTTTAACTCCCCCTCCCACTCCACCAATGACATGCAGGTCCTTGGACTCCTCCATCGTCAGACCATAACAACACGACGGTTGGAGGAAGAGCGCCTCATCTTCCGCCTAGGAACCCTCCAACCACAAGGGATGAACTCAGATTCCTCCAGTTTCCTCATTTCCCCTCCCTCCACCTTGTCTCAGTTAAATCCCTGGAACTCAGCACCGGCTTCCTAACCTGCAATCTTCTTCATGACCTCTCCGTCCCCACCCCACTCTGGTCTATCACCCTCACCTTGACCTCCTTCCACCTATCGCATCTCCAACGCCCCTCCCCCAAGTCCCTCCTCCCTACATTTTATCTTAGCCTGCTGGACACACTTTCCTCATTCCTGAAGAAGGACTTATGCCCGAAACGTCGAATCTCCTGCTCCTTGGATGGTGCCTGACCTGCTGCCCTTTTCCAGCAACGCATTTTCAGCTTAGAATGAGATTAACCCAAAATAATCGATTAAGGAAAACACAGAAACGTCTCTGTAATCTCACAGCGGCAGTTGGCGATAACAGGCAGTCTGATAAGAGAGTTTGGGGAACAGACATTACATATTTTATCGTTCAGCAAGAATTAAATAGGGAAGTATGATCTCACAATGAGACACACTCTTTGGGGAAATGGAGTCTTGAGAAATTAAGCAATGCAATCTTTGCCCAAGGTAAGACCTTTGCTCCAATTAGTTTAACATTAAGGGCTGCAGTTAATGAAGAGGAGCCCTCATCCCGTTACCATGGGGGACAAATGGGGAAGCAGATGACCTCAAAAGCTTGAATTAGAGATAAAGTAAACAACGGGAGCTTCCCAACCAATGGTTGCAGTGGCTCTGTGGTTGCCACTACTGCCTGACAGCACCAGGTGCCTGGGTTTGATTCCAACCTCAGCCGACTGTCGGTGTGTAGTTTGCCCGTTTTCCCTATGTCAGTGTTGGTTTTCTGCAGATGCTGTGTTTTCCTGCAATAGTTGAAAGATATGGGAGGGTTGGCTGTGCTAAATTGCCGAAAGTGTCCAGGGATGTGCAGACGAGGGTGGAGTGGACGTGTCAAATTCACCTACTTATCTCAGGATGTGCAGGTTAGGGTGGATTAGCCGTGTTTTAATGACCTGGAGTGTCGAGGGATGTGTTCGTTAAGGGGGATTAGCCATGGGAAATTGTCCTGTAGTGTCCAGGGATGTGCATGTTAGGGTGGATTGGCCGAAGGAAATTGTCCTGTAATGACCAGGGTGGTCCAGTTTAGGGTGGATTGGCAATGATAAATTACACATAGTGCCCAAGCATGTGCAGGTTAGGGTACATTGGCCGTGCTAAGTTGTCTCATAGTGTCTTGTGATGCGCAGGTTCACGGGGATTGGCTGTGTTAATTGTCCCACAATGTCTAGGGAAGTGGAGGTGAGGGTCGATTGGCCATGCTAAATTGTCCAGTAGTGTCCAGTGATGCACAGGTACAGCAGCATTGGCAGTGCTAAACTATCCCACAATGTCCAGGGTTATGGGGGTTAGGATGGATTGGCATGTTGAATTGTCCTGGAGGTTCCAGGAATGTGTAGGTTAGTGTGGATTGGGCATGGAAGACTGCCTCTGCAGACTAGTGATGTGCAGTTTAAGGTGGATTAGCCATGCCAAATTGCCCTCAGTTCTGAAGACTGTGCATGTTAGGATGAATTGGCCACGCTAAATTGTCTCATAGAGTCTGGAAATGTATAGGCTCAGAGGATTAACCATGAGACATGCAGGGCTTGGGTGGGATGTTCTTCTGAGAGCCAGCGTGGACACAATGGACTCATTGGCCTGTTTGCACACAAAGGGGTTCTGAGATATTGTGTGCAGTTCTGTTCGCCACACTTATTGGGACGCGGTGGACAGATTGAAGAAGAGGTTTAACAGGATGGTGCCTGGATTAATTAGAAGGAGCGATTGGACAGACCTGGGTTATTGATGCTAGTGGATTGAAGGCTGAGTGGCGACGAGATAGTGTCCAAAAATAATGAGGTGCATGGATAGAACATAGAACATAGAAAAGAACAGCACAGAACATGCACTTTGTCCCAAGATGTTGTGTCGAGAGTTAATCCGAATGTAAAATATAGTAACAACCTACACACCCCTCAACTAACTGTTATCCTGTGCATGCCCAGAAATCGCTTAAATATCCCTAATGACTGCTTCCACCACCACCCCTGGTAACGCATTCCATGCATTCACAACTCTCTGTGTTCAAGAAAACTACCCCTGACGTCTCCTTTATACCTTCCTCCTAATATTTTCAAACCATGACTTCTCGCACCTGTCAATCCTGCCCTGGGGAAAAGTTTATGGTTATTGACTCGATCTATTCCTCTCATTATTGTGTACACCTATATCAGGTCTTCTCTCTTCCTCCTTCTCTTCAGAGAGAAACGTCCGAGCCTAATTAGATTACTTACAGTATGGAAACAGGCCCTTCGGCCCAACAAGTCCACACCGACCCGCCGAAGCGCAACCCACCAAAACCCTTACATCTACCCCTTACCTAACACTACGGGCAATTTAGCATGGCCAATTCACCTAACCCGCACATCTTTGGACTGTGGGAGGAAACCGGAGCACCCGGAGGAAACCCACGCAGACACGGGGAGAACGTGCAAACTCCACACAGTCAGTCGCCTGAGTCGGGAATTGAACCCGGTTCTCAAGCGCTGTGAGGCAGCAGTGCTAACCACTGTGCCACCGTGCCGCCCCTTTCCTCATCAGACACGCCCTCCACTCCAGGCAGCATCCTGGTAAACCTTCTTTGCACACTCTCCAAATCCTCTGTATTTTTCCTATAGTAGGGAGACCAGAACTGGACACAATATTCCAAGTGTGGCCTCACTCAGGGACTTGTAGAGCTGCAGCATAATCTCACAGCTCTTAAAACTCTACCCCCTTGTTGATGAAAGCCCAAACACCATATGCTTTCTTAACAACCCTATCCACTTGGGTGGCAACTTTGAGGGATCTATGCAATTGCACACTTAGATCCCCCTGTTTCTCCACACTGCCAAGATTCCTGTCTTTAATCCTATATTCAGCACTGAGTTCAGCATTCCAAAATGCATCACTTCGCACTTCTCCAGTTTGAACTCCATCTGCTAATTCTCAGCCCAGCTCTGCATCCTGTCTGTGTCGCTCTGCAGCCTGCAGTAGCCCTCTACACTATCGGCGACACCTCCAACCTTTGTGTCATCGGCAAATTTACTAACCCACCCCTCAACCTCCTCATCCAAGTCATTTACAAAAACTACGAAGTGCAGAGGCCCAAGTATAGAGCCCTGCGGGACCCCACTCAACACTGTCCTCCAGGCAGAATACTTTCCATCTGCAAACACTCTCTGCCTTCTGACAGCCAGCTAATTCTGAATTCAGATAGCCAAATCTCCCTATATTCCATGCTTCCTGACTTTATGAATGAGGCTACCATGGAGAACCCTATCAAATGCCTTACTGAAATCCATATGCACCACATCCACTGCTCAACCGTTGTTGACCTGTATTGATACATTCTCAAATAACTCAATAAGATTTGTGAGACATGACCTACCCCTCACAAAGCCATGCTGACTGCCTTTAATCACACTATGCTTTGCCAGATTGTCAAAAATCCTATCCCTCAGATTTCTTTCCAAACCTTTGCTGACCACAGACGTAAGACTGACTGGTCTGTAATTGCCAGCGATTTCCATATTACCTTTCCTGAAAAGAGGAACAACATTCACTTCCTTCCAATCCTCCGGTAGGATAATCACAGTCTTTTTCCCCAGGGTGGTAATACCGAAGGTTATTGGGGGAAAAAAATGGGAGAATGAAAAAAAATTGATCATCCGTGACGGAAAGGCAGAGCAGACTTAATGGGCCGAATGGGCTAATTTCCGCTTTCATGCCTTGTCTTATCTTATCTCATCTCAACGTATTTGAACTTATATTACATTACCTCATCCATGTTCCCGTCCTAAACTGTTGCAGTCCCTTGTGTGTGGTGCAGGGACACTCAATGCAGTGTCATTAGGGAGAGGTATCCCGTTGAAAATGTGTTGCTGGAAAAGCACAGCAGGTCAGGCAGCATCCAAGGAGCAGGAATCCAGAAGAAGGGTTCATACCCGAAAGGTAAATTTTCCTGCTCCATGGATGCTGCCTGACCTGCTGCGCTTTTCCAGCAACACATTTGCAGCTCTGATCTCCAGCATCTGCAGTCCTCACTTTCTCCCAGGGATATCCCAAAGTTTGACTCCGGAGACACTGAAGGAACAACTGACATTGCGCCAAGTCAGGATGGTGTGGTATTGATCGCAGGGGAACTTGCAGGAGGTGATGTTCCCTTCTGTTTGCTGCACTTGGTCCTTCTCGATTGAAGTTGCCTTTATTCAGAAGACCCTTGGTGAATTTCGAACGTGAATTCTGTGGGCTAGTACGTACAATACTGCAACTGAACATCAACTGTGCAGGGAGTATGTGCTGACATTGCGTTTAGCATGCGCTTTCCCTTATCCTTCTAGTCGGGGGAGAGATGGCCGGATTGGAAAGTACTGTTGACGAAACCTTGGCTGTGTGTCTTGTCGACAGGACACACTGCTGGCGCTGTGCCTCGGTGGTGGAGGGAGTGTTTGTGAAGATGGAGATCAGAGTCTCGATCTAGCAGGGGCGGAGGCATCCTTTGTATTGCATTGTGTTGAGCGTCTTCAGTGTTGTCAGAGCTGCCCCATCCAGGCAAGTGGGGAGAAATTCATCAAACTCTTGGCTCAGGCCTTATCGACAGCGGGAGAGGCTTTCCGGGAGTGGGAGGGAGAATTTGAAGGGAAGTCCTCGCTGTAGGATTTCCAGCCTCTGATCTGCTCTTGTAGCCACAGGAGTGACATAGGGTTGGGTCCAGTTCAGATTCCGCTCAATGCTAACCACCAGGATGTTGATAGTGGGGAGAGGGGGCTTTCAGTTATGGTAACACCATTGAACGTCAAGGGGATGATGGTTAGATTCTCTCTCAGTGGTTCACCCAAAAGGTTGAAAGTTGCAGGGGATTCAGTGGTGGTAAAACTATTGAAAGTCAAGAGAATGATGGTTAGTTTCTCTCCCAATGGTAACACCGAGGGTGTTGTTCGTGTGTTGATTCAGTGATGCACATTGCATTTTACAACAAGTGACCATAGTTTGATTCTCTCTCAATGGCAAATGACAGATTTTGATGCTGGGGCAATCAGTGATCGGGAAAACATTGAACATATTGGAATGAAGCTCGTATCACACAGTTCTGATTAACAGTTCCACACCGCTCACCCCCACCCCAAAATGCATACTCAGCTCTTTCAGAGAGTTTTAAGTTTTACAATGTGGTCTTACTGATTAAAAAGTAAGTCGTTTTATTTCCCACAGAGAATCAAATGGTTTTCTTTTATATGTGTTTGTATACTTGTTTCAGCCACCACCAGCAATGAATGAACAAGAGATCCCATTCAGGAAGCATGGAATCACGTGTTCTTGTGTACTCCACGCCAGATCTAAGGAGGGTTGACCTCCGCTCCTCAGAGATTCGCGACATTTCCTACCCTCAGTGACCCTCACACCACCGCCTCCAGACCGACTGAGTTAACTTTCAACATAAGTGTGTTAGAATTAAAAACAAAATGCAAGATTCATAAGGGGTTAACAAAGCCTGTTTGTTTCAATGACTGGAATTAATCCCAATCCCTGCGGATCCTAACTGTGCCTTTGGAGAGTTCACAGCCTGGTTTATGTTAGCAATATCTTTCCATGGTCGAGCACATATTGTCAACAGGAACATCACGTCAGACATTAACAGGGATCATCTTTTAGAGAGAAGGGGCGAGAGCCCGATCCGACAGTAATAGACTGAAGTGTTCTCTCAATGGAGTCAAACGTGAGATCAATAGATGGGAATCTCACAGGAATGGGACGGAGTATATCCTGGGCGTATTATATGCTTGAACATTATAATGGCTTTCTCCCATTATCTTTATCCGATCGGATATATTACATACTGCAGATCGCTCAAGCTGGCTACTATCCTGTCCTGGCTGCAATTGGAGTTTCTGGTGAGTATATCTGCCTCCACTTTTAACACTGCAAATTATTTAGAAATGTATGAAAGGTGTTGAAATTAAATATGTTCTGTATACTGCTGTCACTTTCTCATGACAAAGCACACCTCCATACCCAAGTGTTCACAGCATTGACATTCACTTTCTGAATGTTGGTCTCAATGTGACCCTGAGGTCGAGTAAATTCTCCCATTCTCATGATCGAGTTATGTGGTGCTCCTTAATTGCGGATTTTTCGGATCCCAAAATGAAAAGCTTAATTTATGGAAAATTTTGTTCAAATGCATCATCTCCCATCTGCAGCCAATGGACAGATTCAGTCATGTCAGGGCTGGATAGAGTAAAGTGTTTCAAAATGTCAATGATGACTCCATCAAACTGGTAAGCTTGCACTGATTTTGAATGTATGTCAATATTGTGTTTTCTCACAGTGAACGTGCTGACGATTCTCATTATGTCTCGGGGAAAGTGTGGTCTCTCGAAGTGTATCACTCACTATCTGGTGGCCATGGCAGTTGCGGATCTTCTGGTCGTCATACTGGATCTGATCTTGAGACAGATCCCTGCTGTATTTCGGGAACGCTTCTCCTTCCTGTTTCACATCCCTGTGTGCAATATACACGCTGTCCTGCTTTATGCAGTCACTGACTGTTCTGTCTGGTTCACTGTCACTTTCACCTTTGACAGATTTGTGGCCATTTGTTGCCAGAAGCTAAAAACTAAATATTGCACTGAGAAAACAGCCACTGTTGTTCTGTTAATAGTGACTGCACTGAGCTGTTTGAAGAACATTTTCTGGTATTTCATGTTGACAGAATGGTATCAACTTCAGAACATGCCTTGGTTCTGCCGTGTTGTAACTGATGTCAGGTATTCAAAGGCTTGGGTTGCAATTGAATTTCTCCATCACATTCTAACGCCATGTGTCCCATTTGTCCTCATCCTGATGCTCAATGCATTCACCGTCAGGTACATTTTGGTGACTAGCAGAGCCCGTATGAGACTCCGGAATCGCAGCAACGGGGAGAGTCCCAAAGA
This sequence comes from Hemiscyllium ocellatum, assembly GCF_020745735.1. Taxonomy (NCBI): domain Eukaryota; kingdom Metazoa; phylum Chordata; class Chondrichthyes; order Orectolobiformes; family Hemiscylliidae; genus Hemiscyllium; species Hemiscyllium ocellatum. The sequence goes on from NC_083441.1 coordinate 6,148,806, forward strand.
CCCAGAGATGGAGAGTCGAAGGAAATCCATCATTCTACTCTTTGTCATCTCTGCTAATTTCATCCTGTTATGGTCAATGCTGATGCTGATTTCTATATATACCCGCATGATATTTGTTGCAAGAGTGGCGATACATATACCAGACTTTGTGCAAGAATTGGGATTCATGTTGCAGTTACTGAGCTGCTGCACCAACACTGCAATTTATGCAGTGACCCAGACTATGTTCAGAAGGGAGTTGAAGAATGTGTTGAAATATCCCTTCATTCTGATTGTCAATGTCATGAAACGATAAGGAGGCAAATGCATTTGCATTAGCGGAGCACAAGACCTCCAATATTCCTCTGATTCCAGAGATAAGCCAATTCTATATTTGTTTGCGATGACCATAAGCTGCAGAATCGCTGAGCACCCAGACTGGCTCCTGGTTTCATAGAACACATTTTGTATTGCTTTTGGTTTTCACTGAGATGCCTCTGAATGAAACAATCAGACAATGCTGATAATTTAAACCATGCTGCGAAGTTTATTGACAGATTAAATTAAGTTAAACAGTTAAAGCAAACTCATCCTATTTAGATATGAGTTTGAAGACATTTAGAGACAGATTTGAATAAAATCTCATTGCAGCTTCAGCACAGGACCCAAAACACCCATCAGGACTGTACCCAAAACAACTATCACACAACACTCATCGTTGAACCTGTGTATCAATACCTCAGTAGGTATAACTCATTTGTGTTTTCAACTTTTCAATACAAATGTAGACAGATTTTTTTCTCCATATTGTACACATGACCGTCAATGTATTCAGTTCTAAAAGGTGATCTCTCCAGGGTTTTAACACAATTGATGACAACCAACAACTCTTCAGCATATGCTGATTAATTAATGAATTAGCTTTATCGTCACACATACTCAAATGCACTCGGGTGAGAAGTTTATGAGTCACCGCATACAGCGCCACATGCATACTTACACCGGTACTGAGGGACAGCTTCTCTCAGTGATAACATTAGTTACTGAAATAGGGCATTATGGGAACAATGTTCATGTTACGAGTGTATATTGGGATGGTTGACCAAAACCAGTTTGCTGGACAAAAAATGTGTGCTTCTCTCTGTAATTGCATGTAACCGAAATATTTTAAAACTAACCGCAGTCAGGAAACATCTATTATGTAAGTCAATGGACAAGTGCTGTGCTGAGAGGAGAGAGAACCTCGATTCTGTAGGTAGCTGGGACAACTGTGCCTGTCATGGTAAGTTACTGGTCCTGTTGTTGAGAATAATGGTAACATGACAATGATAACAGTGAATCATCTTGCTTCAACTTGTTGCCGATAGGAATATGTTGTGACTGGCCAAGGACTGGAACAGCCTGAGAAACATCAAGAGGAAAAGCATTAATGTAATCGAACCTACATGCTTTGCCTGGTCAAAGTTATCCAAAAATGATGATTGTTGGACTTGGGGAGACTGGCTGGTTGGAATCCAACTCTTTGGGTGACCGTGCATCTCCCCAGAGGATTTGGGGTAATAAGCGGTGTTTTGACTTGCTCTAGATTTGCGTCTTGAGTATTTTTTGCCACCAACATTTTCAGTGTGACAATGTCCCCAGCACATAGTAGCATCCCAGGTACCGAGTTCAAGGTTAAAGTGAAGATTTGTCGCTCAGCTACAAGTTGCAGTTGTTCTGGGTAAGCTCACTGAGCTGGGAATTTGGTTTACAAACGCTGCATCCCCTTTCTAGGTGACACGCTCAGTGCTGTGGAGCCTCCCGTGAAGCGCTGCGGTACTCTGTCATTTGGAACTTATTTGGTTGCATTCCCACTGCTTCCACTTGCCGATTCCATTTGTTCATTACAGTGTTTGATATGTTGGGTCTGAGCCAATGAGTATATAGATGGGGAACGTGGGTGAGTGGTTTCCTTCTGGAAATTCCATGGCTGTCCTCTGTTTGGCCCGTCCTATTGTTGCAACGTTGTCCCAGTCAAATTTGCGACACTTGCCCTCTCTGTGTACAGCCAGTAGCGACAGCTGGTTGTGGTCCCGAGTCGCTAGTTGAATAGCATGAAGTCACTTTGAAATCAACAAATGCAAATTTAGTTATCTGACTCTAACAGTGAGCAACTTAACTAAGCTGTTAACAAACCAAATAAACAGTTGTCCAATGAGTGGCTATTTCGGAATAAAACAAGATTCTAATGATATGCTGTTCCAATAAGCACAAATCCCACTCATGCACCAAAAGTAGGATTCAGTCTCTCGAAATTACAGCATCCACGGAGCAGGAGAATCGATGTTTCGGGCATAAGCCCTTCTTCAGGAATGAGGAGAGTGTGCCAAGCAGGCTGAGATAAAAGGTAGGGAGGAGGGACTTGGGGAAAGGGCGTTGGAAATGCGATAGATGGAAGGGCGTTAAGGTGAGGATGATAGGCCGTAGTGGGGGTGGGGGAGGAGAGGTCAGGAAGAAGATTGCAGGTTAGGAACGTGGTGCTGAGTTCGAGGGTTGGGACTGAGACAAGTTGGGGGGGAGGGGAAAGGAGGGAACTTGAGAAATCTGAGTTCATCTCTTGTGGTTAGAGGGTTCCTAGGCAGAAGATGAGGTGCTCTGCCTCCAGCCATCGTGTTGCTATTGTCTGGCGATGGAGGAGTCCAAGGACCTGCATGTCCTTGATGGAGTGGGAGGGGCCGTTGAAGTGTTGAGCCATGTGGTGGTTGGGTTGGTTGGTTGGTCCGGGTGTCCCAGAGGTGTTCTCTGAAACATTCTGCAAGTAGTCGGCCTGTCTCTCCAATATAGAGGAGGCTGCATCGGGTGCAGCGGATGCAGTAAATGATGTCTGTGGAGGTGCACGTAAATTAGTGGCAGATATGGAAGGATCCCTTGGAGCCTTGGAGGGAAGTAAGGGGGAGGTGTGGGCACAAGTTTTGCATTTCTTGCAAAAGGGGAAGTTGCTGGGAGTGGAGGTTGGGTTGGTGGGGTGGGGGGGTTGTGGACCTGACAAGGGAGTAACGGAGGGAGTGGTCTTTTCGGAACGCTGATAGGGAAGGGGAGGGAAATATATCCTTGCTGGTGGTGTCCGTTTGGAGTTGGCGGAAATGATGACGGATGATATGATGTATATGGAGGTTGGTGGGTTGGTAGGTGAGGACCAGTGGGGTTATGTCCTGGTGGCGGTTGGGGGAGGTGGGGCTCAAGGGCGGAGGAGCGGGAAGTGGAGGAGATGCTGTGGAGAGCATCGTCGATCACGTCTGGGGTGGAAACTGTGGTCTTTGAAGAAGGAGGCCATCTGGGTTGTTTGTTATTGGACCTGGTCCTCCTGGGAGCAAGTGCGGCGGAAACGAAGGAATTGGGTATATGGGATGGCGTTTTTACAGGTGGCAGTGTGGGAGGAGGTGTAGTCTAGATAGCTTTGGGAGTCGGTTGGTTTATAGTAACCTCCTTCCACCTATCGCAATTCCAACGCCCCTCCCCCAAGTCCCTCCTCCCTACCTTTTATCTTAGCCTGCTTGGCACACTGTCCCTATTCCTGAAGAAGGGTTTATGCACGAAACGTCGATTCTCCTGCTCCTTGGATGCTGCCTGACCTGCTGCGCTTTTCCAGCAAAACATTTTCAGCTCTGATCTCCAGCATCTGCAGTCGTAACTTTTTTCTCGAAATTACAACCAGGTTATGTGTCTTCCAGAATGTTCTGTCCCTTCTACATCGTTAATCCCGTTGTTATTTAACTGTTGCTTTCTCCAAGACAAAGAGGAAGCTGTCTGAGCCAACGATTCTCTCCTGAGAGCTCAGGGCTCTGAGTTCAAGCAAATGACAGTTAGCTCTGGGGTCTTTCTTCAACTGTCCCCATCTTTTATACACGCAATGACGTATTTATATTTCCTCCAATGAGATTTGACCTATGGAATCAAAACCATCAGATTGAAATTTACTCGGGTATTGGTACCTTAGTAGCTGGTTCAAACTGTTTGGTTGAATTGAAATGTCTGTTGTCTTCGTAAACACTGCTCCTTGGCCTGCTAACTGTCCGGCTTTTGGAGGAATTGTTTCAGTTCGGAGTTTGTATGGAGTTGCATTTAGCTGCTCGGCGTGGTAAAACTGTACGGCCTTTGGATAAAATGTTTCAGTTTGGTGTTTGTATGTTGTTGCATTTTAATTTCTAAGCATGAGAAAAACACCATCTTTGAAAATGCTTTCCTCCGCAGCATTGTACAGTTTCATGAACTCCAAATTCTAACTTCCTGCCTCAAACCGACAATTACTCTATCCAGTTTCACAACAAGAGGCGCCATCTTACTACTCTGCAGGAAATAGAATGAAAGCCTTGCAAAATCCAATTTGTTCTCTCCCTGGAGATGTTGAGAGCTACAGCGCTTAATTGACAGGGAGGAGACTCGATAAATTGAGGGTGTGACCTCAAAATAAGTAAAGTTGATAAAGAGACGAGGAGGGGTTTCTTATCTCTGTAGAAGTCAGTCTCTTGAATTCTTTTCTGCAGAGGTCTGAGAGCAGGAACAGAGAGAGAGAGAGAGAGTGGGGGAGAGAGAATGAGAGAGAGAGAGAGAGAGAGATAAAGGGCACAGGGGGAGAAAGACAGGAGAACGGAATTGAGGATAATCAGGTCAGCCATGTTCTCAATGGATGATGAAGCAGACTCGATGGGCTCGAGGGTATCCTAATGCCCCTTGTGATCTGTTAGAGTTGACAATAATGCGCTATTATTAGGTATGAAATGGAAATAAGAGAGAACGCAAATCAGGTCAGATGGATGAACTGAGCGTAATAACAATTTAACTGAATTAAAGGTCTGTGGATCATTCTTTATAAAGTATTTGGAAGTAGTAACCAGTGGAACGTTCACAGTTGAACTGTCAATTGACAGAGTCCTGATTGATTTAACTTCCTCTATCCCCTTCTATATTGATGGACTGGCTGGATTCCAGCACTCAGAGCAGGATGCTTCTTTCCCTGCCGTGCAGGTGTGATTAGTGGACGCTGATTCAACAACACTTACAGCCAGGCCAGCACCCACGATTGTCCCAGCTTGGGAGTGCACACAGACCAGGTTCGAGTTGGATTTTGACACCGGACCCTGTGGATTCTTGAAAGGGAGCAGGCACAGCGGTAAGGATGTGGGAAATAGGTGGCATTGCTGGAATCGAAATCCAAACGAGTGACGCGAAGGAAATCATTTCAACTCAGCCTGAGGCAACTGCTGAGAGATAAATTTAAGATAGGGACTCTGATATGATGAAACGTTTGAGATTATGCTTTTACACACCAGTGCAAGCAGATGAGTTGAGGGTATTGGTTGTGTGAGGTGATGTCACAGTGATATTGTTGGTGGAGGGTACAGACAAGCGTCTCAATAGCTGGGGATGCACAATCTTCAGCTGAGAAAGGAAGTGCGTAAAGGGGTGGAGGGAATAACCACAATGTCATGTGATATGAGTAGTACACAACACAGAGTGCAACTACGTTGATGGGCGTGTTCTATAAACGCTTATACAGTCACGAAGTCATAGCAGGGCACATGTGTTGGCAAATCACAGAGAAATGTAAAACTAGATGGGTAATAATTGTAGGAGATTTCGAAGTACCGGGTTTAATTGGGAAGCACAAAGGGTAAAACACTCAGTGGCCATGGAAATCTTAAAAATGTGACCTGCAGAGAGTTTTAAGTCAGCTTGGAGAAAGTCCTACAGAGTCAAAGGGTGGGGCTGGATTTGACATTGAAAGATGCGAAGTTGGTCATTTTAGAAGTCACAACAAAGGAACAGAACGTTATTCCAACTAAGAAAGCTGAAACACAAAAGGAACTGTGTGAAACACCAAGAGCAAGCACACAGTGTAAGCAGGAATGTTTAGTTCCTATTTGAAGGTGTTTTATTGAGGTAACTGAGGCACTGCATTTTGGAAATGCATACTTGGTAAGAACTAATGCACTTAATGGAAGGGTTCTGGGGAGTGTTGCTGAACAAAGAGAGCTCCGAGCTCACGATCAAAGTTTCGTGAAGATTTAGTTGCAGGTCGACAGAGTGGTGAAGAACGATTTTGGTGAACTTAACCTTATTGTTGTGTACGTTGAGGACAGGAGTTGAGATGTCACGCTGCAGCTGTCCAATGGGTGGGCCAATTTTGTGCTTTCAGTTCTGCTCCCCCCCGTTGTTGGAAATGTTTTTTTTCGACTTGAAAGTGTTCAGAAAAGATTTACAAGAAAGTTGGAGGGTTTGAACTTCAGGGAGAGGCTGAAAAGACCGGGGATGCTTTCACTGGAGCGTCCGAGGCTGAGGGGTGACCTTTCGAGATTCACAAAATCATGAGAAGTACAGACAGGGTGAAGAGACAATGTCTTTTTCCCTCGGGTAGGGAAGTCCAAAAGTAGTTGGCACAGGTTTAAGGTGAGATGGGAAAGATTTAAAAGGGACCTCAGGGGCAATGTTTTCACACAGAGGGTGGTGTCTGCATGAAATGGGCTGCCAGATGAAATGACGGAGGCTGACACAATAACAAAATTTAACTGGAATCTAGTTGGGGGCATGAATAGGAAGGGTTTTGAGGGATTCAGGCCCAACGCTGGCAAATGGGATGAGACTAATTTAGGATACCTGGTCGGCACAGATATTTTGGACTGAAGACTCAGTTCCATGCTGTAAAACTCTAAAACTCTAAGACTCTAAGGTGTTCGTATATGAAATCTGGAGTACTGTGAGCAGTTTTGGCTCCCTTTTTAAAGTAAAGATACGTCATTGGGGTTAGTACAGGGAAGACTCACTAGTGTAATCTCTGATGTAGAGGGAATGTCTTATGAACAGCTCGGGACTCTGCTCCATGGAGTTTCGAAAAAAAAAATGAGAAGGAATCTCATTGGAACGTCCAAGTTTCTCAGGGCCAATGCTGTGAGAGTGTGTCCCCTCAGGAGAGATTCTAAGAAGAGAGGACACCGTCTCAGAAAACAAAGTATTAATTTAACATTGAGAGGAAGAAGAATTTCTTCTCTTGAGGGTTGTCATTCTTCAGAACTCCTTGGTACAGAAAGCCGTGGGGCAGAGTCATTTCGTCTTTTTAATAGAGTGTTGATCAGCAGGGGAAATTAAGTGTTGTAGGGAAGAGGGGGGAAAGTTTCCACTAGAAATGTTGGCTCGTTAATTATCCTGGGCAATGCCGAAACAGACAGGAGGGTCCGAATGGCCCCTTCTTGCTCATCTTGTGTATTCCCAAATGGTGTTTCACAATGCCACTACATTTGCATGTTCTGTACGCTGACTGGTGTCTCTCAGTTTTCCCTCTCTCAGGGAGCTGGCTGTGCATTGATCAGTGTCTCTCAGTGCCCTCTCTCTTTTCAGGGCGATATGTGTGCACTGATCGGTGCCTCTCGGTCCTATCTCTATATCACAGGACATATATGTACACTGGTTCTTTTCCCTTTATTCCTCTCAGTTCTTTTCCTTATGGTCTCCTAATGCATTCTGAACACTGGCAAATAAAAGTACAAATTATAAACTTATGCTCGGTCGAACCAAAACCTCTTCTTCAACATCCACGCACGCATACAAATGGTCACATAATTGTGAAACATCCATGTTCTAGTTTAAAGAGATACGTTGGGGAATCACAGTTGAATAGTACAGTTCCCCAAACTTCGATCAACTGTCCCCCTTTTGTGGATATGACTCCTTCTAATCCTCAATCTACATGTTTCCATATTGTTTCAGCCCCTTGCTGAAAGCATCAGGATATCAATATCATTATTACTCAGTCCTCCAGTCTTTCGCTATTACCAACTGCTAAAAGGGAGAGTGAGAGTAGCTGGATCTCTGTCAGCTACTGCGCAGCAGAGAAAATCCTACCTCTGCAGCAAGTGCACACAACATCTGTAGCTGCCCAATCGCGCAGCAGAGAAGTCTTCTTTGATGAAGATGTTGTGCTGAACCTCTGCCCCTTTGTGAAAAATCATCACCTGCCTGCCCCACTGAGAGACAGTTTCCCTGAACGATTTCTCGCACATCCCCCACCACCACAGGGGCTCAATCATCTTTCCCCACTGTGCCAATCAAGCAACAGTGTAAACACAACTCACAATGAGCTCCATGTCCTTATTCTTTAGGTGGCATTATCTCTGTCTGCAGGCTTATGTTTTCGAGAACATTTCAAGGTAAAATTTGGTAAGTGATGTGCCAGCTGTTTTCAACTTCAGTGAGTCCACATGTGGAGCATTGTGCGCGTTTCTGATCGCCAGACCATTGGGTAGAATTTAAGGGATGATGAAAATGCTGCTTCTTTATCAAGGTTATGATATGATTGATTTATTTTCAAAGAGGTCGTAAAAGACACAGATTCTCAAATGTCTGAATCGACGGTTTTAAGGCCAGTTTGATTATCGTTAAGTGCCTCAGGCCAAAGGTATTCAAGTCTTTCGTAAAAAAAATACACTTGCACAATGGTAGGGGAGTGGCCAGTCCTCCAAGCTCAGCCTCACTCTGGTTTGATATGGTTTTAGCACAGCAGTGTTCTGAAACTGCTGGACCCAAGCAGGCTCAGGCTGGGAATTTCTCTCTCTCTCTCTCTCTCTCTCTCTCTCTCTCTCTCTCTCACACACACACACACACACACTCTCTCTAGCTCTCTCTGTCTACCTCTCTCTCCTTTCTCTCACATTTCTTTCTCTCTCTCTGTCTTTCTCTTTCTGTCTCTTTCCTCTCTCTCTCACTCTCTCTGTCTCTCTCTCTCGTCTCACTCTCCTCTTCTCTCCTCTCCTCTCTCTTTCTCTCTAACGTCTTCACTGTCAGACCCTGGGTTTGATTTTACCATTTGTGGCAAGGGGTATTCATGGGAATTGTGTCTCTCACTCTCCTCTCCCTCTCTCTCGGGGAGATATCTGTACACTGACTGTTGTCTCTCAATCTTTTCTCTTTCTCTCTCTCTGTTTCTCTGTCTGTCTTTCTCTCTCTCACACACAGATACACACACTCTCTCTCACATACACACTCTCTCTCTGATTCTCTCCTATCAGATCCTGGACTTCCATTTCCCTTTTGTTCCAAGGAGATTCTGCGAGTATTTGGCAGAACATACATTGGGGTGCTCCGTTTGGTTTTCGGATAGGATCGTTATTCTGTTTGTGATTGTGTTGATTGTGTTGCATTCTGTAATCTTGTGAATAAATTCTGATTTGCTTGAAGCTACGTGGTTTGATCAGCTGCATCTCTCATGGAATATCCGCCCTCCACTTACTTCAAACTACAAGCAAATTTGGGTCCCGTCTATTTTCTTGAAACGTTTAAGAGGGTTTTTCCTTGTCCACAACAGACTTGGGACTCCTTGAGAAGGGATCGAGTTGGAAGTATTAGTGTCCTTTGTTCTGGCTCTTGAGTTGGATTGTTTTCAGCAGTGCTTGGGATAACAATGGCTCTTTACGTCACCCAAGGTTTTCCGGGGGTGGAAGAAATGACTTTGAGGGTTTTGCGAAAGGCAATGAAGGCCAAGCTGCTGGAATTAGCCATCGAACTGGAGCTGGAGCTGCCTCCTCCCCTGAGAAAAGGGGATATAATTGCAGCAACAGATGAGCATTTTGGGTTACTGGGAATGCCATGAGAATCTTTATAGATGTCCATAATTCATATTGAAAAGAAAGCATCTTGAGTTGGAGGTTCAAGGTAAGGTATTCTGGGTAAAGGCAGAGGAAAGAGAAGGAGATGGCGAGAAGAGCGAGAAAGAGAGAGAGAAGAGATAGAAAAAGAGAAGGAGGAAAGGACAAAAAGAGACGGTCTTAAACATCAGAAATTGGCGCTTAGACAGGAAAGTCACCTGAAAATGATGGAAATGAACAATGAAGGTTAGCTGAGCGAGAATGAAGAAACCCAGGGTAGCCAAAGCCCTGGTGAGAAACTTTTAAAGCTAATCAAAAGGCCTTGTGACAAACCTTTAAATATATTCAAGCATTGCCTAACTTTGATGAAAACGATGTGGAAGCATTTTTAATGTCATTTGAAAAGGTCTTTAAACAAATGCCGTGGCCAGAGACCGTGGGCGTGTTGTTTGTCCAAACAAAATATGTAGGTGGAGCTAGGGAGGCCCACGCATCACTCTCAGATGGGGTATCTGGGGTATATGAGGAGGGGAGGAAAGCCATATTAAGTGGACATGAACTTGTGCCAGAAGCCTATACACAACGTTTCAGTAATCTAATTAGTGATCCTGGTCAAACAGACACTGAATTTGAAAGGATCAAACAAAGTAATTTGAAAAGTTAGGTAAGTGTATAAATTATAGCGTTAACTTTTGACACTTTTAGAGAGACGATTCTTTTGGAGGAGTTCAAAAATGCACTTCCTGAAGTAGTGAGACCTCACTTGGGAGAGCAGAGAGTTAAAACGGCAAGATTAGCAGCTGAAAGGGCTGATGGTTATGAGTTGGTCCATAAGTCAAAAGATAGGCTTCCGAAATCAACTTCAATCCATGAGCGAGAATGAGAAATGCACGCGTGGAAAGGGAAAGGTAGATTTTTAGTGATGATCAACAGGATGACGGATCACAGGGTAAAAGGAAACCGTTTGAGAGGAAAGAGAAGGTAAAATGCTCCGGTGTTTTCACTGCAATACAGGAAAGGCAGATGAAATGACAACTTTGGTCGGCTCAGAAAGGGACTGGGAAGCCAGATGGAGGAAAACAGGATCAGACAGTGAACTTTGTAGGAAAGCACAGTGGAGGCTACAAAGCTGCATCAGAATGTGCAAGCTGGTCGGAGGTTGGTCAAGGAGGAAGTGCAAGATCTTCTTAAACCATATAGTAGCCAAGGTAAAATTTATTCACATAGGCGAGGAGCAGCAGGTACAGAGGTTACAATAGTAAGAGACACAGGATGCTCTCGGTCTGTGCTGTTGAAAGATGAGGAGTTATGCAACACAGAACGACTATTGGCAGAAAATGTGCTAGCAATGGGAACTCACGGTGAGACAAGAAGTGCTCAATTATGTGAAGTGAGGCTCGTGTGCCTCGTGTACAGTGGAGAAGTCTGGGTAGGAGCACTGGACAAACTCGCACCTCCAGGAATTCAATCTGTCCTTGGTAATGATACAGGAGGAAGGGTGGAGTGCAGGTGCAAGAGATCAGAGTCGAGAATTTGTCAATGCGAATTGAACAGCAGGTCAGGCAGCATCCGAGGAGCAGGAGAATCGACGTTTCGGGCATAGGCCTTTCATCAGGAATGGCAATGATACAGCCGATTCATCAGTAGGTATGCTGCTGACTGTGATTGAAAAGCCAGTGGGAATTCAGACAACAGAATTATTGCAGGCCACATATCCTGGGATTTCTCCGGAATGTGTGGCAAGGAGGTTGCAAAGTCACAAAATCGCTTTTGGCGGGATGTTACTCATGTCCTCCTACACATTATCAGCACAGAGGTGGAACGAATGGAGAGTGTCAAGCTCCTGGGAGTGGTCATCCACAACAAGCTTTCTTGGACTCTTCATGTGGTCGCACTGGTTACAAAGGCCCATCAGCGCCTCTTCTTTCTCAGGTAGCTGAGGAAATTTGGCATGATGGTGAATACCCTCGTCAGCTTTTAAATGTGCGCCATTGTGGACATTCTGTCTGGGTGTACCATTCCCTGGCACGGCATCTGTACCATTCAAGATTGTGGATGGTTACAGAGAGTGGTGAACTCGGCCCGGACAATCACAAAGTCCAACCTCCCATCTACAGAATACACCTACCTGTCAAGGAAAGGCACCAGCATTCCCAAAGATCCATAATACCCTGGCAATACTTTTTTACAGACTCTACCATCGGGGTGAAAGTACAGAAGCCTGAACACATGCACCAGTCGGTTTCATTAAAAAAAATCCAACTCTTTTTGGAATACTGAATGTACTCATAAACTGTAAGCTTCGCCTGTACCTATGTTTTTGTTTTTGCCGCTGTTTACCTATAATTAAATTATCTACGCTACTTAAATCCGTGATCTGCCGATATTGCTCACAAGACATAGCTTTTCCCTGCGCCTCGGTACCCGTGACAATCAACACAATTCAATTCAACTCAACCAGATGAAACAGGAAAGGTCAAGGAGTACAGAAAAGGAAATTGAAGTCGAATTTTCACATACACTTTTTGATCAAATGGATGACACAAGCATGAGAGATAAATGACACAGCAGACATCTTTAGCTCAGAGAAATTAACTGAGTTACAGCAGAAAGATGAAAATTTAAAACAACTGCATCAAAATGCATAACCAGAAAAATAATCTGAATGTATCCCTCAATGTTGTTATCGTAAAAATGACGTCTTAACTAGGAATGGAGAGCATCACATATTCAGGCAGATGAGAAATAGGCAGATATTCATCAAATCGAATTGCCATTTATTTATAGAAAGGAGGTGTTGCAAATAGCGCACAAGCTGACTCTATGTGGTCATTTAGGAATGAGAAAAACTCAAGCTAAAATCCAAGAACATTTTCACTGGCCTGGATGGCACAAGAATATAGTTGTTATTTTTTTTTGCCAAACATAGAAGGTATAAAAAGAATAGTATCCCTACAGGGTGGAAACAGTCCATTCGGCCCAAGGCGTCCACTCTGACCCTCTGAAGAGAAATCCACCTTTCTCTCTATTCTTTATTTCGGCAGTGGGAGTGGAGAAAGAGGAAACCATGGAGCTGTTGGGAAAGAAAATTCCTCATTAAAAACTGACCAGAATGCAGAGGATTCTGGGAGATTTTTCTGCCCACGACAGGGATACAAGTTGGGTGTTGGCTAAACCCGAGACCTCATACCTTTTGGGCCTTCCAACAAACCCGAGTCATAGAGTCATGGATATGTACATCATGGAAACAGATCATTCAGTCCAACTCATCCACGCCCACAAGACTTCCAAAGTTAATCTCTCCCATTTGCTAACACTTGGCCCATATCCCTCTAAATCCTTCCTAGTCATGTCGTCATCGAGATGCCTTTCAAATGTTGTCATCATACCAGATTCCACCACTTCCTCTGGCAGCTCATTCCATACACTCACCACTCTCTGCGTGAAAAAATTGCCCTCTGACGTTCCTGTCAATTTTTTTCCCTCTCAAACAAAATCTTTGCCTTCATGTTTGGTCTACCCACTCCTTGGAAAATACATTGTCTATTTACCCTGTCCATGCACCTCATGATTTTAAAAACCTGTATAATGTCACAGCACAGTCTCCGACCCTTCAAGGTCAATAGCCTCAGTCTTTTAAGTCTCCCGCAATAGCACAAACCCTTAAACCTCGCATCAATGTTGTAAATATTTTCTGAACACTTTCAAGTTCCCCAAAATCCTTCGAGTAACAAGGAGAGCAGAACTGCACAGAATATTCCCAAAGTGCCCTAACCAATATCTTCTCGACCCGCAACATGACCACCCAACTCCTATACTCAAAGCAGTGACCAACAAAGGAACGTGTATCTAACTGCTTCTTCACTATCCTGTCGACCTACATTCAAGAAACTATGAACAAGCACCCCAAAGCCTTTTTCTTCAGCAACATTCCCCAGGATCTTAACACTAACTGTGTAAGTCCTGCTCTGTTTTTCTGCAAGTGAATCATGCTTTTAGAACTTTTTGTTGGTTTTCTGGAACTTTCCATGGTTCTAACCAGTCGAAGACATAAACTTCATATTTGGAACACAAGAGTTAACCATTTAGACATCATGATACTCTTAGTTTCTACGTGAGACAGGGCCTGATGCCTTTCTGGCTGTAATGGGTAAGTTGTTGGAGGTCTGTCTACTCAGGATAACTGCTCCCTTTTACATTATACTCATGTCATTAGCACCTGACTGCTGTGCTTGCTCTGTTTCTCGTGTGCGTGTGTGTTCTGCGACGACTGAGATTAAGTTGGCAAATCTACCCAGCATTCTTTGCTGTTCAGCGAAGTGAGCACTCTGATGGCCTTTTGTCGATGCACAAGGTTCTGACTTGTGATTGGCTGAGACAGCTGGAGAAGATGTGATTGTGCACAGTATAGCCAGAATCGCTTGGACGTCTGAAAGGGGAGGGACTGTGTTTCTTCTCCGCAGGAATTAAATAACTAAAAACTGAGGAAGGGAAGTTTATTTTCTCCATTCCCCATTCTGACACACTCATGACTGTAACCTGCGGCTTTGAACCAACAGATCAGAGAGTTGATGAATCTCAAAAAAAAGGAATTGGATATTTAAACGGGAGATGAGGAGGAATGTCTTCTCTCCGAGATGAGTGAATCTGTGGAAGTCTTTACCACAGAGGTGTATCCATGCTGGGTCATTCGGTCGATGCAAGATTGAGAGACAAACAGATGTTTTGACCAGAAAGGCAGTAAAGGATTATAGAAGAAAGGCAGGAATATTGAGGATGACCTGTCTGTACATCACGCAAACCAACACTTTTCACTATACCTCTGTAAATGTGGAAAAAAACGAAAATAATGCAAAACATAAAGATAAGAATTGAGTTTGGGTTATTTTTGTTTCCACGTACCAAGAATAAATTTGCAATAGTGTGAAAAACGGCTCTTTGGCCCATCAAGTCCACACCGAAGAGCAAACCACTCAGACCCATTTCTCTCTGACTAATGCTCCGAACGCTATTGGCAGTTTAGCATGGGCAAGTCACCTGACTGGCAAATCTTTGGGAATTGTGGGAGGAAATCGGAGCACCCACATGAAACGCACGCAGACAATGTGCAAACCCCACACAGACAGTCGCCCAAGGCCAGAAGCTAACCTGAGACTCTGGTGCCGTGAAGAAGTAGGGAAAAGCACAGAGCCACCCTGCTGGCCCACAGTCATAGCAAAAAGTATTGTTGTGCATGCTATACAGCTGATCGTACCTTATAATGTGCGTTAGACTAACAGAACAGAGTGCAAAGTACAGTGGCACAGATGCAGGGAAGGTGCAGAAGGAGAGAGGTTTGAATGAACACTTGACGGGTCCAGTCAAATGTCTATAACAGCGAGGAGGAAACTGTCCTTGAAGATGTTCATACATTTATTTAAACTTTTTTATCTGTTTCCCGACCCAAGAGCTTGTAAGCGAGCAAACCCGACGAGTGAGGGGTCTTTGATCATGTTGTCTGGTTTCCTGAGGCAGCGGGAAATATCGATGGAGTCAATGGATGCAAGGTTGGTTTGCATGATTGACTCAGTTGCGTTCATAACTCTGTGCAGTTTCTTACAATCTTGGAAAGTGCAGTTGCCATACTGCTGTGTGATGTGAACAGATAGGATGCTTTCACGAATTAGAATTTGTTTTATTATCATGTGTCCGCAGGTCGAAAGTACAGGAGGGCCGAGAAATGAGTAGCAAGTCACCACACATGGTGTTGTCTACGGTACAAAGTACATGCATACTGATGTTAGGTATTAAAGTTGATCAAGTACAAAAATAGAGAAATAAACAGAAAAGCAAAAAGTTCCACATTTTGCAATTTGTATAAAAAATTTTACGAGTCTTTGTGGACATGCCAAATTTCCATAAATCCTGGGGAAGTAAACACGTTGTTGTGCTTTCTTGAACATGAAGTCGATGTGAGTGTAAACACGGTTAAAACTGAACCAAAGATCTTCGGACGATTCTTCATTCACTAAGAGTGAATAGCAGAAGATGAGCAGTTGAACTCTCGATTCATGAATGAACTTCTGGTGTTCTTTTCCCTTTTCACTGACTGGCTGGCTGCCAGCATTCAGAGCGAGCCGCCTCTTCACCTGCAATACAAAGGGTGACTTGAGTCAACCACGTCTCAATCCCAGAGTATTACACGTGAACAGTTCGACTGCAGGAGTGCAGTGAGGTGAGATATCTAATGGATTTTGATTGTGGATTTTGACTAGATTTTTGAAAGGGGACACATGCTGTGGGAAGAATGTAGCAACGAGGTGACATTCCTGGACTCGAGATCCAAAGATTCCAGACTGAGGAAATGGGTTCACATTCGACCGAGGCAGCTGCTGAGAATTCGTCTGAAGATAGAAACAGCCATTCTAATTGTCCTTATTGGGCTAGTGGTGCATTGAAATTGGTGATGAAAAGAAAAAAGATTTTTATCTGCACGAACGGAATTTGATTGCTGAATTCAGAACTATAGTGAAATCATTAGTTAGACCAACGGTAGCTTTCAGAATGTACCTACTTGCGGAACGTTTCAGAGAACACCTCTGGGACACCCGGATCAACCAACCCAACCACCCCGTGGCTCAACACTTTAACTCCCCCTCCCACTCCACCAATGACATGCAGGTCCTTGGACTCCTCCATCGTCAGACCATAACAACACGACGGTTGGAGGAAGAGCGCCTCATCTTCCGCCTGGGAACCCTCCAACCACAAGGGATGAACTCAGATTCCTCCAGTTTCCTCATTTCCCTCCCCCCACCTTGTCTCAGTTAAATCCCTGGAACTCAGCACCGGCTTCCTAACCTGCAATCTTCTTCATGACCTCTCCGTCCCCACCCCACTCTGGTCTATCACCCTCACCTTGACCTCCTTCCACCTATCGCATCTCCAACGCCCCTCCCCCAAGTCCCTCCTCCCTACATTTTATCTTAGCCTGCTGGACACACTTTCCTCGTTCCTGAAGAAGGACTTATGCCCGAAACGTCGAATCTCCTGCTCCTTGGATGGTGCCTGACCTGCTGCCCTTTTCCAGCAACGCATTTTCAGCTTAGAATGAGATTAACCCAAAATAATCGATTTGAGAAGAACACAGAAACTTCTCTGTAATCTCACAGCGGCAGTTGGCGATAACAGGCAGTCTGATAAGAGAGTTTTGGGAACAGACATTACATATTTTATCGTTCAGCAAGAATTAAATAGGAAAGTATGATCTCACAATGAGACACACTCTTTGGGGAAATGGAGTCTTGAGAAATTAAGCAATGCAATCTCTGCCCAAGGTAAGAGCTTTGCTCCAATTAGTTTACTACAAAGGGCTGTAGTTAATGAAGAGCAGCTCTCATCCCAATATCATGGGGGACAAATGGGGAAGCAGATGACCTCAAAAGCTTGAATTAGAGATAAAGTAAACAACGGGAGCTTCCCAACCAATGGTTGCAGTGGCTCTGTGGTTGCCACTACTGCCTGACAGCACCAGGTGCCTGGGTTTGATTCCAACCTCGGCCAACTGCCTGCCTATTGTTTGCACATTTTCCCTATGTCAGTGTTGGTTTTCTGCAGATGCTGTGTTTTCCTCCAATAGTTGAAAGATATGGGAGGGTTGGCTGTGCTAAATTGCCGAAAGTGTCCAGGGATGTGCAGACGAGGGTGGAGTGGACGTGTCAAATTCACCTACTTATCTCAGGATGTGCAGGTTAGGGTGGATTAGCCGTGTTTAATGACCTGGAGTGTCGAGGGATGTGTTCGTTAAGGGGGATTAGCCATGGGAAATTGTCCTGTAGTGTCCAGGGATGTGCATGTTAGGGTGGATTGGCCGTGGGGAAATTGTCCTGTAGTGACCAGGAATGTGCAGTTTAGGGTGGATTGGCCGTGGGAAATGGTCCCGTAGTGTCCAGGGACGTGTTCGTTAAGGGGGATTAGCCGTGGGAAATTGTCCTGTAGTGTCCAGGGATGTGTTCGTTAAGGGGGATTAGCCGTGGGAAATTGTCCCACAATGTCCAGGGATGTGGAGGTTAGGGTGGATTGGCCGAAGGAAATTGTTCTGTAATGCCCAGGCTGGTTCAGTTTAGGGTGGATTGGCAATGATAAGTTACACATAGTGCCCAAGCATGTGTAGGTTAGGGTACATTGGCCATGCTAAGTTGTCTCATAATGTCTAGTGATGCGCAGGTACAGCAGCATTGGCAGTGCTAAACTATCCCAGAATGTCCAGAGTTATGGGAGTGGCTGTGTTAATTGTCCCACAATGTCTAGGGAAGTGGAGGTGAGGGTTGATTGGCCATGCTAAATTGTCCAGTAGTGTCCAGTGATGCACAGGTACAGCAGTATTGGCAGTGCTAAACTATCCCAGAATGTCCAGAGTTATGGGAGTGGCTGTGTTAATTGTCCCACAATGTCTAGGGAAGTGGAGGTGAGGGTTGATTGGCCATGCTAAATTGTCCAGTAGTGTCCAGTGATGCACAGGTACAGCAGTATTGGCAGTGATAAACTATCCCTGAATGTCCAGAGTTATGGGAGTTAGGATGGATTGGCATGTTGAATTGTCCCGGAGGGTCCAAGAATGTGGAGGTTAGGATGGATTGGCCATGGAAGACTGCCTCTGCAGTCTATTGATGTGCAGTTTAAGGTGGATTAGCCATGCCAAATTGCCCGCAGTTCCGAAGACTGGGCACGTTTGGATGAATTGGCCACGCTAAATTGTCCCATAGAGTCTGGAAATGTATAAGCTCAGAGGATTAACCATGAGAAATGCAGGGCTTGGGTGGGATGTTCTTCTGAGCGCCAGCGTGGACACAATGGGCTCATTGGCCTGTTTGCACACAAAGGGGTTCTGAGATATTGTGTGCAGTTCTGTTCGCCACACTTACTGGGAGGCTGTGGACAGATTGATAAAGAGGTTTAACAGTATGGTGCCTGGATTGGAGTGTATTAGTTAGAAGGAGAGATCGGACAGACCTGGGTTATTGATGCTAGTGTAATGAAGGCTGAGTGGAGACGAGATAGTGTCCATCAAATAATGAGGTACATGGATAGAACGTAGAACATAGAAAGTAGAGCACAGGACATGCACTTTGGCCCAAGATGTTGTGCCGAGATTTAATCCTAATGTAAAATATAGTACCAACCTACACACCCTTCAACTAACTGTCATCCATGTGCATGCCCAGAAGTCGCTTAAATATCGCTAATGACTCTGCTTCCACCACCACCGCTGGTAACGCATTCCATGCATTCACAACACTCTGTGTTAAAGAAAACTACCTCTGACGTCTCCTTTATACCTTCCTCCTAATATTTTCAAACCATGACTTCTCGCACCAGTCAATCCTGCCCTGGGGAAAAGTTTCTAATTATTGACTCTATCTATTCCTCTCATTATTTTGTACACCATATCAGGTCTCCTCTCTTCCTCCTTCTCTTCAGAGAGAAACGTCCGAGCCTATTCATCAGGCATGCCCTCCAGTCCAGGCAGCATCCTGGTAAACCTTCTTTGCACACTCTCCAAATCCTCTGTATTTTTCCTATAGTAGGGAGACCAGAACTGGACACAATATTCCAAGTGTGGCCTCACTCAGGGACTTGTAGAGCTGCAGCATAATCTCACAGCTCTTAAAACTCTACCCATCCCCCAACCCTGTTGATGAAAGCCCAAACACCATATGCTTTCTTAACAACCCTATCCACTTGGGTGGCAACTTTGAGGGATCTATGCAATTGCACACTTAGATCCCCCTGTTTCTCCACACTGCCAAGATTCCTGTCTTTAATCCTATATTCAGCACTGAGTTCAGCATTCCAAAATGCATCACTTCGCACTTCTCCAGTTTGAACTCCATCTGCTAATTCTCAGCCCAGCTCTGCATCCTGTCTGTGTCGCTCTGCAGCCTGCAGTAGCCCTCTACACTATCGGCGACACCTCCAACCTTTGTGTCATCGGCAAATTTACTAACCCACCCCTCAACCTCCTCATCCAAGTCATTTACAAAAACTACGAAGTGCAGAGGCCCAAGTATAGAGCCCTGCGGGACCCCACTCAACACTGTCCTCCAGGCAGAATACTTTCCATCTGCAAACACTCTCTGCCTTCTGACAGCCAGCTAATTCTGAATTCAGATAGCCAAATCTCCCTATATTCCATGCTTCCTGACTTTATGAATGAGGCTACCATGGAGAACCCTATCAAATGCCTTACTGAAATCCATATGCACCACATCCACTGCTCAACCGTTGTTGACCTGTATTGATACATTCTCAAATAACTCAATAAGATTTGTGAGACATGACCTACCCCTCACAAAGCCATGCTGACTGCCTTTAATCACACTATGCTTTGCCAGATTGTCAAAAATCCTATCCCTCAGATTTCTTTCCAAACCTTTGCTGACCACAGACGTAAGACTGACTGGTCTGTAATTGCCAGCGATTTCCATATTACCTTTCCTGAAAAGAGGAACAACATTCACTCCTTCCAATCCTCCGGTACGATAATCGCAGTCTTTTTCCCAGTGTGGTAATACCGAAGGTTATTGGGGGAAAAAAATGGGAGAATGAAAAAAAATTGATCATCCGTGACGGAAAGGCAGAGCAGACTTAATGGGCCGAATGGGCTAATTTCCGCTTTCATGCCTTGTCTTATCTTATCTCATCTCAACGTATTTGAACTTATATTACATTACCTCATCCATGTTCCCGTCCTAAACTGTTGCAGTCCCTTGTGTGTGGTGCAGGGACTCTTAATGCAGTGTCCTTTATGAGGGATATCCCCATGAAAATGTGTTGCTGGAAAAGCACAGCAGGTCAGGCAGCATCCAAGGAGCAGGAATCCAGAAGAAGGGTTCATACCCGAAAGGTAAATTTTCCTGCTCCATGGATGCTGCCTGACCTGCTGCGCTTTTCCAGCAACACATTTGCAGCTCTGATCTCCAGCATCTGCAGTCCTCACTTTCTCCCAGGGATATCCCAAAGTTTGACTCCGGAGACACTGAAGGAACAACTGACATTGCGCCAAGTCGGGATGGTGTGGTATTGATCGCAGGGGAACTTGCAGGAGGTGATGTTCCCTTCTGTTTGCTGCCCTTGTTCTTCTCGATTGAAGTAGCCTTTTATTCAGAAGAGCCTTGTTGAATTTCGAACGTGAATTCTGTGGGCTAGTACGTACAATACTGCAACTGAACATCAACTGTGCAGGGAGTATGTGCTGACATTGCGTTTAGCATGCGCTTTCCCTTATCCTTCTAGTCGGGGGAGAGATGGCCGGATTGGAAAGTACTGTTGACGAAACCTTGGCTGTGTGTCTTGTCGACAGGACACACTGCTGCTGCTGTGCCTTGGAGGGAGTGTTTGTGAAGATGGAGATCAGAGTCTCGATCTAGCAGGGGCGGAGGCATCCTTTGTATTGCATTGTGTTGAGCGTCTTCAGTGTTGTCAGAGCTGCCCCATCCAGGCAAGTGGGGAGAAATTCATCAAACTCTTGGCTCAGGCCTTATCGACAGCGGGAGAGGCTTTCAGGGAGTGGGAGGAGGAATTTTAAGGGAAGTACTCGCTGTAGGATTTCCAGCCTCTGATCTGCTCTTGTAGCCACAGGAGTGACATAGGGTTGGGTCCAGTTCAGATTCCGCTCAATGCTAACCACCAGGATGTTGATAGTGGGGGGAGGGGGGTTTCAGTTATGGTAACACCATTGAACGTCAAGGGGATGATGGTTAGATTCTCTCTCAATGGTTCTCCAAAGATGTTGATAGTTGCAGCGGATTCAGTGGTGGTAAAACTATTGAAAGTCAAGAGAATGATGGTTAGTTTCTCTCCCAATGGTAACACCGAGGGTGTTGTTCGTGTGTTGATTCAGTGATGCACATTGCATTTTACAACAAGTGACCATAGTTTGATTCTCTCTCAATGGCAAATGACAGATTTTGATGCTGGGGCAATCAGTGATCGGGAAAACATTGAACATATTGGAATGAAGCTCGTATCACACAGTTCTGATTAACAGTTCCACACCGCTCACCCCCACCCCAAAATGCATACTCAGCTCTTTCAGAGAGTTTTAAGTTTTACAATGTGGTCTTACTGATTAAAAAGTAAGTCGTTTTATTTCCCACAGAGAATCAAATGGTTTTCTTTTATATGTGTTTGTATACTTGTTTCAGCCACCACCAGCAATGAATGAACAAGAGATCCCATTCAGGAAGCATGGAATCACGTGTTCTTGTGTACTCCACGCCAGATCTAAGGAGGGTTGACCTCCGCTCCTCAGAGATTCGCGACATTTCCTACCCTCAGTGACCCTCACACCACCGCCTCCAGACCGACTGAGTTAACTTTCAACATAAGTGTGTTAGAATTAAAAACAAAATGCAAGCTTCTTAAGGTGTTAAGAAGGGCTGAAGAAGGGCTTATGCCCGAAACGTCGAATCTCCTGTTCCGTGGATGCTGCCTGACCTGCTGCCCTTTTCCAGCAACACATTTTCAGTTCATAAGGTGTTAACCAAGTCTGTTTGTTTCAATGACTGGAATTAATCCCAATCCCTGCGGATCCTAACTGTGCCTTTGGAGAGTTCACAGCCTGGTTTATGTTAGCAATATCTTTCAATGGTCGAGCACATATTGTCAACAGGAACATCACGTCGGACATTAACAGGGATCATCTTTTAGAGAGAAGGGGCGAGAGCCCGATCCGACAGTTATTCACTGAAGTGCTCTCTCAATGGAGTCAAACCTGAGATCAATGGGAGTCAAACCTGAGATCAATGGGAATCTCACAGCAATGGGACGGAGTATATCCTGGGCGTACTATATGCTTGAACATTACGTTGGCTTCTTCCCATTATCCTTATCCGATCGGATATATTACATACTGCAGATCGCTCAAGCTGGCTACTATCCTGTCCTGGCTGCAATTGGAGTTCCTGGTGAGTATATCTGCCTCCACTATTAACACTGGAAATTATTTAGAAATGTATGAAAGGTGTTGAAATTAAATATGTTCTGTATACTGCTGTCACTTTCTCATGACAAAGCACACCTCTATACCCAAGTGTACACAGCATTGACATTCACTTTCTGTATGTTGGTCTCAATGTGACCCTGAGGTCGAGTAAATTCTCCCATTCTCATGATCGAGTTATGTGGTGCTTCTTAATTGCGGATTTTTCGGATCCCAAAATGTAAAGTTTAATTTATGGAAAATTTTGTTCCAATGCATTGTCTCCCATCTGCAGCCAATGGACAGATTCAGTCATGTCAGGGCTGGATAGAGTAAAGTTTTTCAAAATGTCAACGATGACTCTATCAAACTGGTAAGCTTGCACTGATTCTGAATGTATATCAATATTGTGCTTTCTCGTTCCTCACAGTTAACGTCCTGACGATTCTCATTATGTCTCGGGGAAAGTGTGGTCTCTCGAAGTGTATCACTCACTATCTGGTGGCCATGGCAGTTGCGGATCTTCTGGTCGTCATACTGGATCTGATCTTGAGACAGATCCCTGTTGTATTTCGGGAACGCTTCTCCTTCCTGTTTCACATCCCTGTGTGCAATATACACGCTGTCCTGCTTTATGCAGTCACTGACTGTTCTGTCTGGTTCACTGTCACTTTCACCTTTGACAGATTTGTGGCCATTTGTTGCCAGAAGCTAAAAACTAAATATTGCACTGAGAAAACAGCCACTGTTGTTCTGTTAATAGTGACTGCACTGAGCTGTTTGAAGAACATTTTCTGGTATTTCATGTTGACAGAATGGTATCAACTTCAGAACATGCCTTGGTTCTGCCGTGTTGTAACTGATGTCAGGTATTCAAAGGCTTGGGTTGCAATTGAATTTCTCCATCACATTCTAACGCCATGTGTCCCATTTGTCCTCATCCTGATGCTCAATGCATTCACCGTCAGGTACATTTTGGTGACTAGCAGAGCCCGTATGAGACTCCGGAATCGCAGCAACGGGGAGAGTCCCAAAGACCCAGAGATGGAGAGTCGAAGGAAATCCATCATTCTACTCTTTGTCATCTCTGCTAATTTCATCCTGTTATGGTCAATGCTGATGCTGATTTCTATATATACCCGCATGATATTTGTTGCACGAGTGTCTATATATATACCAGACTTTGTGCAAGAATTGGGATTCATGTTGCAGTTACTGAGTTGCTGCACCAACACTGCAATTTATGCAGTGACCCAGACTATGTTCAGAAGGGAGTTGAAGAATGTGGTGAAATATCCCTTCATTCTGATTGTCAATGTCATGAAACGATAAGGAGGCAAATGCATTTGCATCAGCAGAGCACAAGACCCGCAGCATTCCTCTGATTCCAGAGATAAGCCAATTCTATATTTGTTTGCGATGACCATAAGCTGCAGAATCGCTGAGCACCCAGACTGACTCCTGGTTTCATAGAACACATTTTGTATTGCTTTTGGTTTTCACTGAGATGCCTCTGAATGAAACAGTCAGAAAATGCTGATCAATTAAACCATGCCGCGAAGTTTATTGACAAATTAAATTAAGTTAAACAGTTAAAGCAAATCCATCCTATTAAGATATGAGTTTGAAGACATTTAGAGACAGATTTGAATAAAATCTCATTGCAGCTTTAGCACAGTACACAAAACACCCATCAGGACTGTACCCAAAACAACTATCACACAACACATCGTTGAATCAGTATATAACTCATTTGTGTTTTCAACTTTTGAATACAAATTTATACATCGTTTTCTTCATATTGTACACATGACCGTCAATGGATTCAGTTCTAAAAGGTGATCTCTCCAGGGTTTTAACTCAACGCTTCTATTGATGACAACCAACAACTCTTCAGCATATGCTGATTAATTAATGAATTAGCTTTATCGTCACATGTACTCAAATGCACTCTGGTGAGAAGTTTATGAGTCACCGCATACAGTGCCACATGCATACTTACACCGGTACTGAGGGACAGCTTCTCTCAGTGATAACATTAGTTACTGAAATAGGGCATTATGGGAACAATGTTCATGTTACGAATGTATATTGGGATACTTAACCAAAACCAGTTTGCTGAAAAAAATGTGTGCTTCCCTCTGCAATTGCATGTAACAGAAATATTTTAAAACTAACCGCAGGCATGAAACATCTATTATGTAAGTCAATGGACAAGTGCTGTGCTGAGAGGAGAGAGAACCTCGATTCTGTAGGTAGCTGGGACAACTGTGCCTGTCATGGCAAGATATTGTTCGTATTGTTGAGAATAATGGTATGATAACAGTGAATCATCTTGCTTCAACTTGTTGCCGATGGGAATATGTTGTGACTGGCCAAGGACTGGAACAGCCTGAGAAACATTAAGAAGAAAAACATTAATGTAATCGAACCTGCATGCTTTGCCTGGTCAAAGGTATAAAAGAATCATGATTGTTGTACTTGGGGAGACTGGCTGGTTGGAATACAACTCTTTGGGTGACCGTGCATCTCCACAGAGGATTTGGGGTAATAAGCGGTGTTTTGACTTGCTCTAGATTTGCGTCTTGAGTATTTTTTGCCACCAACATTTTCAGTGTGACAATGTCACCAGCACATAGTGCCAACCCAGGTACCCAGTTCAAGGTTAAAGTGAAGATTTGTCGCTCAGCTACAAGTTGCAGTTGTTCTGGGTAAGCTCACTGAGCTGGGAATTTGGTTTACAAACGCTGCATCCCCTTTCTAGGTGACACACTGAATGCTGTGGAGCCTCCCGTGAAGCGCTGCGGTACTCTGTCATTTGGAACTTATTTGGTTTCATTCCCACTGCTTCCACTTGCCGATTCCATTTGTTCATTACAGTGTTTGATATGTTGGGTCTGAGCCAATGAGTATATAGATGGGGAACGTGGGTGAGTGGTTTGCTTCTGGAAATTCCATGGCTGTCCTCTGTTTGGCCCGTCCTATTGTTGCAACGTTGTCCCAGTCAAATTTGCGACACTTGCCCTCTCTGTGTACAGCCAGTAGCGACAGCTGGTTGTGGTCCCGAGTCGCTAGTTGAATAGCATGAAGTCACTTTGAAATCAACAAATGCAAATTTAGTTATCTGACTCTAACAGTGAGCAACTTAACTAAGCTGTTAACAAACCAAATAAACAGTTGTCCAATGAGTGGCTATTTCGGAATAAAACAAGATTCTAATGATATGCTGTTCCAATAAGCACAAATCCCACTCATGCACCAAAAGTAGGATTCAGTCTCTCGAAATTACAGCATCCACGGAGCAGGAGAATCGATGTTTCGGGCATAAGCCCTTCTTCAGGAATGAGGAGAGTGTGCCAAGCAGGCTGAGATAAAAGGTAGGGAGGAGGGACTTGGGGAAAGGGCGTTGGAAATGCGATAGATGGAAGGGTGTTAAGGTGAGGATGATAGGCCGTAGTGGGGGTGGGGGAGGAGAGGTCAGGAAGAAGATTGCAGGTTAGGAACGTGGTGCTGAGTTCGAGGGTTGGGACTGAGACAAGTTGGGGGGGAGGGGAAAGGAGGGAACTTGAGAAATCTGAGTTCATCTCTTGTGGTTAGAGGGTTCCTAGGCAGAAGATGAGGTGCTCTGCCTCCAGCCATCGTGTTGCTATTGTCTGGCGATGGAGGAGTCCAAGGACCTGCATGTCCTTGATGGAGTGGGAGGGGCCGTTGAAGTGTTGAGCCATGTGGTGGTTGGGTTGGTTGGTTGGTCCGGGTGTCCCAGAGGTGTTCTCTGAAACATTCTGCAAGTAGTCGGCCTGTCTCTCCAATATAGAGGAGGCTGCATCGGGTGCAGCGGATGCAGTAAATGATGTCTGTGGAGGTGCACGTAAATTAGTGGCAGATATGGAAGGATCCCTTGGAGCCTTGGAGGGAAGTAAGGGGGAGGTGTGGGCACAAGTTTTGCATTTCTTGCAAAAGGGGAAGTTGCTGGGAGTGGAGGTTGGGTTGGTGGGGTGGGGGGGTTGTGGACCTGACAAGGGAGTAACGGAGGGAGTGGTCTTTTCGGAACGCTGATAGGGAAGGGGAGGGAAATATATCCTTGCTGGTGGTGTCCGTTTGGAGTTGGCGGAAATGATGACGGATGATATGATGTATATGGAGGTTGGTGGGTTGGTAGGTGAGGACCAGTGGGGTTATGTCCTGGTGGCGGTTGGGGGAGGTGGGGCTCAAGGGCGGAGGAGCGGGAAGTGGAGGAGATGCTGTGGAGAGCATCGTCGATCACGTCTGGGTGGAAACTGTGGTCTTTGAAGAAGGAGGCCATCTGGGTTGTTTGTTATTGGACCTGGTCCTCCTGGGAGCAAGTGCGGCGGAAACGAAGGAATTGGGTATATGGGATGGCGTTTTTACAGGTGGCAGTGTGGGAGGAGGTGTAGTCTAGATAGCTTTGGGAGTCGGTTGGTTTATAGTAACCTCCTTCCACCTATCGCAATTCCAACGCCCCTCCCCCAAGTCCCTCCTCCCTACCTTTTATCTTAGCCTGCTTGGCACACTGTCCCTATTCCTGAAGAAGGGTTTATGCACGAAACGTCGATTCTCCTGCTCCTTGGATGCTGCCTGACCTGCTGCGCTTTTCCAGCAAAACATTTTCAGCTCTGATCTCCAGCATCTGCAGTCGTAACTTTTTTCTCGAAATTACAACCAGGTTATGTGTCTTCCAGAATGTTCTGTCCCTTCTACATCGTTAATCCCGTTGTTATTTAACTGTTGCTTTCTCCAAGACAAAGAGGAAGCTGTCTGAGCCAACGATTCTCTCCTGAGAGCTCAGGGCTCTGAGTTCAAGCAAATGACAGTTAGCTCTGGGGTCTTTCTTCAACTGTCCCCATCTTTTATACACGCAATGACGTATTTATATTTCCTCCAATGAGATTTGACCTATGGAATCAAAACCATCAGATTGAAATTTACTCGGGTATTGGTACCTTAGTAGCTGGTTCAAACTGTTTGGTTGAATTGAAATGTCTGTTGTCTTCGTAAACACTGCTCCTTGGCCTGCTAACTGTCCGGCTTTTGGAGGAATTGTTTCAGTTCGGAGTTTGTATGGAGTTGCATTTAGCTGCTCGGCGTGGTAAAACTGTACGGCCTTTGGATAAAATGTTTCAGTTTGGTGTTTGTATGTTGTTGCATTTTAATTTCTAAGCATGAGAAAAACACCATCTTTGAAAATGCTTTCCTCCGCAGCATTGTACAGTTTCATGAACTCCAAATTCTAACTTCCTGCCTCAAACCGACAATTACTCTATCCAGTTTCACAACAAGAGGCGCCATCTTACTACTCTGCAGGAAATAGAATGAAAGCCTTGCAAAATCCAATTTGTTCTCTCCCTGGAGATGTTGAGAGCTACAGCGCTTAATTGACAGGGAGGAGACTCGATAAATTGAGGGTGTGACCTCAAAATAAGTAAAGTTGATAAAGAGACGAGGAGGGGTTTCTTATCTCTGTAGAAGTCAGTCTCTTGAATTCTTTTCTGCAGAGGTCTGAGAGCAGGAACAGAGAGAGAGAGAGAGAGTGGGGGAGAGAGAATGAGAGAGAGAGAGAGAGAGATAAAAGATAAAGAGAGAGAGAGATAAAGGGCACAGGGGGAGAAAGACAGGAGAACGGAATTGAGGATAATCAGGTCAGCCATGTTCTCAATGGATGATGAAGCAGACTCGATGGGCTCGAGGGTATCCTAATGCCCCTTGTGATCTGTTAGAGTTGACAATAATGCGCTATTATTAGGTATGAAATGGAAATAAGAGAGAACGCAAATCAGGTCAGATGGATGAACTGAGCGTAATAACAATTTAACTGAATTAAAGGTCTGTGGATCATTCTTTATAAAGTATTTGGAAGTAGTAACCAGTGGAACGTTCACAGTTGAACTGTCAATTGACAGAGTCCTGATTGATTTAACTTCCTCTATCCCCTTCTATATTGATGGACTGGCTGGATTCCAGCACTCAGAGCAGGATGCTTCTTTCCCTGCCGTGCAGGTGTGATTAGTGGACGCTGATTCAACAACACTTACAGCCAGGCCAGCACCCACGATTGTCCCAGCTTGGGAGTGCACACAGACCAGGTTCGAGTTGGATTTTGACACCGGACCCTGTGGATTCTTGAAAGGGAGCAGGCACAGCGGTAAGGATGTGGGAAATAGGTGGCATTGCTGGAATCGAAATCCAAACGAGTGACGCGAAGGAAATCATTTCAACTCAGCCTGAGGCAACTGCTGAGAGATAAATTTAAGATAGGGACTCTGATATGATGAAACGTTTGAGATTATGCTTTTACACACCAGTGCAAGCAGATGAGTTGAGGGTATTGGTTGTGTGAGGTGATGTCACAGTGATATTGTTGGTGGAGGGTACAGACAAGCGTCTCAATAGCTGGGGATGCACAATCTTCAGCTGAGAAAGGAAGTGCGTAAAGGGGTGGAGGGAATAACCACAATGTCATGTGATATGAGTAGTACACAACACAGAGGGCAACTACGTTGATGGGCGTGTTCTATAAACGCTTATACAGTCACGAAGTCATAGCAGGGCACATGTGTTGGCAAATCACAGAGAAATGTAAAACTAGATGGGTAATAATTGTAGGAGATTTCGAAGTACCGGGTTTAATTGGGAAGCACAAAGGGTAAAACACTCAGTGGCCATGGAAATCTTAAAAATGTGACCTGCAGAGAGTTTTAAGTCAGCTTGGAGAAAGTCCTACAGAGTCAAAGGGTGGGGCTGGATTTGACATTGAAAGATGCGAAGTTGGTCATTTTAGAAGTCACAACAAAGGAACAGAACGTTATTCCAACTAAGAAAGCTGAAACACAAAAGGAACTGTGTGAAACACCAAGAGCAAGCACACAGTGTAAGCAGGAATGTTTAGTTCCTATTTGAAGGTGTTTTATTGAGGTAACTGAGGCACTGCATTTTGGAAATGCATACTTGGTAAGAACTAATGCACTTAATGGAAGGGTTCTGGGGAGTGTTGCTGAACAAAGAGAGCTCCGAGCTCACGATCAAAGTTTCGTGAAGATTTAGTTGCAGGTCGACAGAGTGGTGAAGAACGATTTTGGTGAACTTAACCTTATTGTTGTGTACGTTGAGGACAGGAGTTGAGATGTCACGCTGCAGCTGTCCAATGGGTGGGCCAATTTTGTGCTTTCAGTTCTGCTCCCCCCCGTTGTTGGAAATGTTTTTTTTCGACTTGAAAGTGTTCAGAAAAGATTTACAAGAAAGTTGGAGGGTTTGAACTTCAGGGAGAGGCTGAAAAGACCGGGGATGCTTTCACTGGAGCGTCCGAGGCTGAGGGGTGACCTTTCGAGATTCACAAAATCATGAGAAGTACAGACAGGGTGAAGAGACAATGTCTTTTTCCCTCGGGTAGGGAAGTCCAAAAGTAGTTGGCACAGGTTTAAGGTGAGATGGGAAAGATTTAAAAGGGACCTCAGGGGCAATGTTTTCACACAGAGGGTGGTGTCTGCATGAAATGGGCTGCCAGATGAAATGACGGAGGCTGACACAATAACAAAATTTAACTGGAATCTAGTTGGGGGCATGAATAGGAAGGGTTTTGAGGGATTCAGGCCCAACGCTGGCAAATGGGATGAGACTAATTTAGGATACCTGGTCGGCACAGATATTTTGGACTGAAGACTCAGTTCCATGCTGTAAAACTCTAAAACTCTAAGACTCTAAGGTGTTCGTATATGAAATCTGGAGTACTGTGAGCAGTTTTGGCTCCCTTTTTAAAGTAAAGATACGTCATTGGGGTTAGTACAGGGAAGACTCACTAGTGTAATCTCTGATGTAGAGGGAATGTCTTATGAACAGCTCGGGACTCTGCTCCATGGAGTTTCGAAAAAAAAAATGAGAAGGAATCTCATTGGAACGTCCAAGTTTCTCAGGGCCAATGCTGTGAGAGTGTGTCCCCTCAGGAGAGATTCTAAGAAGAGAGGACACCGTCTCAGAAAACAAAGTATTAATTTAACATTGAGAGGAAGAAGAATTTCTTCTCTTGAGGGTTGTCATTCTTCAGAACTCCTTGGTACAGAAAGCCGTGGGGCAGAGTCATTTCGTCTTTTTAATAGAGTGTTGATCAGCAGGGGAAATTAAGTGTTGTAGGGAAGAGGGGGGAAAGTTTCCACTAGAAATGTTGGCTCGTTAATTATCCTGGGCAATGCCGAAACAGACAGGAGGGTCCGAATGGCCCCTTCTTGCTCATCTTGTGTATTCCCAAATGGTGTTTCACAATGCCACTACATTTGCATGTTCTGTACGCTGACTGGTGTCTCTCAGTTTTCCCTCTCTCAGGGAGCTGGCTGTGCATTGATCAGTGTCTCTCAGTGCCCTCTCTCTTTTCAGGGCGATATGTGTGCACTGATCGGTGCCTCTCGGTCCTATCTCTATATCACAGGACATATATGTACACTGGTTCTTTTCCCTTTATTCCTCTCAGTTCTTTTCCTTATGGTCTCCTAATGCATTCTGAACACTGGCAAATAAAAGTACAAATTATAAACTTATGCTCGGTCGAACCAAAACCTCTTCTTCAACATCCACGCACGCATACAAATGGTCACATAATTGTGAAACATCCATGTTCTAGTTTAAAGAGATACGTTGGGGAATCACAGTTGAATAGTACAGTTCCCCAAACTTCGATCAACTGTCCCCCTTTTGTGGATATGACTCCTTCTAATCCTCAATCTACATGTTTCCATATTGTTTCAGCCCCTTGCTGAAAGCATCAGGATATCAATATCATTATTACTCAGTCCTCCAGTCTTTCGCTATTACCAACTGCTAAAAGGGAGAGTGAGAGTAGCTGGATCTCTGTCAGCTACTGCGCAGCAGAGAAAATCCTACCTCTGCAGCAAGTGCACACAACATCTGTAGCTGCCCAATCGCGCAGCAGAGAAGTCTTCTTTGATGAAGATGTTGTGCTGAACCTCTGCCCCTTTGTGAAAAATCATCACCTGCCTGCCCCACTGAGAGACAGTTTCCCTGAACGATTTCTCGCACATCCCCCACCACCACAGGGGCTCAATCATCTTTCCCCACTGTGCCAATCAAGCAACAGTGTAAACACAACTCACAATGAGCTCCATGTCCTTATTCTTTAGGTGGCATTATCTCTGTCTGCAGGCTTATGTTTTCGAGAACATTTCAAGGTAAAATTTGGTAAGTGATGTGCCAGCTGTTTTCAACTTCAGTGAGTCCACATGTGGAGCATTGTGCGCGTTTCTGATCGCCAGACCATTGGGTAGAATTTAAGGGATGATGAAAATGCTGCTTCTTTATCAAGGTTATGATATGATTGATTTATTTTCAAAGAGGTCGTAAAAGACACAGATTCTCAAATGTCTGAATCGACGGTTTTAAGGCCAGTTTGATTATCGTTAAGTGCCTCAGGCCAAAGGTATTCAAGTCTTTCGTAAAAAAAATACACTTGCACAATGGTAGGGGAGTGGCCAGTCCTCCAAGCTCAGCCTCACTCTGGTTTGATATGGTTTTAGCACAGCAGTGTTCTGAAACTGCTGGACCCAAGCAGGCTCAGGCTGGGAATTTCTCTCTCTCTCTCTCTCTCTCTCTCTCTCTCTCTCACACACACACACACACTCTCTCTAGCTCTCTCTGTCTACCTCTCTCTCCTTTCTCTCACATTTCTTTCTCTCTCTCTGTCTTTCTCTTTCTGTCTCTTTCCTCTCTCTCTCACTCTCTCTGTCTCTCTCTCTCGTCTCACTCTCCTCTTCTCTCCTCTCCTCTCTCTTTCTCTCTAACGTCTTCACTGTCAGACCCTGGGTTTGATTTTACCATTTGTGGCAAGGGGTATTCATGGGAATTGTGTCTCTCACTCTCCTCTCCCTCTCTCTCGGGGAGATATCTGTACACTGACTGTTGTCTCTCAATCTTTTCTCTTTCTCTCTCTCTGTTTCTCTGTCTGTCTTTCTCTCTCTCACACACAGATACACACACTCTCTCTCACATACACACTCTCTCTCTGATTCTCTCCTATCAGATCCTGGACTTCCATTTCCCTTTTGTTCCAAGGAGATTCTGCGAGTATTTGGCAGAACATACATTGGGGTGCTCTGTTTGGTTTTCGGATAGGATCGTTATTCTGTTTGTGATTGTGTTGATTGTGTTGCATTCTGTAATCTTGTGAATAAATTCTGATTTGCTTGAAGCTACGTGGTTTGATCAGCTGCATCTCTCATGGAATATCCGCCCTCCACTTACTTCAAACTACAAGCAAATTTGGGTCCCGTCTATTTTCTTGAAACGTTTAAGAGGGTTTTTCCTTGTCCACAACAGACTTGGGACTCCTTGAGAAGGGATCGAGTTGGAAGTATTAGTGTCCTTTGTTCTGGCTCTTGAGTTGGATTGTTTTCAGCAGTGCTTGGGATAACAATGGCTCTTTACGTCACCCAAGGTTTTCCGGGGGTGGAAGAAATGACTTTGAGGGTTTTGCGAAAGGCAATGAAGGCCAAGCTGCTGGAATTAGCCATCGAACTGGAGCTGGAGCTGCCTCCTCCCCTGAGAAAAGGGGATATAATTGCAGCAACAGATGAGCATTTTGGGTTACTGGGAATGCCATGAGAATCTTTATAGATGTCCATAATTCATATTGAAAAGAAAGCATCTTGAGTTGGAGGTTCAAGGTAAGGTATTCTGGGTAAAGGCAGAGGAAAGAGAAGGAGATGGCGAGAAGAGCGAGAAAGAGAGAGAGAAGAGATAGAAAAAGAGAAGGAGGAAAGGACAAAAAGAGACGGTCTTAAACATCAGAAATTGGCGCTTAGACAGGAAAGTCACCTGAAAATGATGGAAATGAACAATGAAGGTTAGCTGAGCGAGAATGAAGAAACCCAGGGTAGCCAAAGCCCTGGTGAGAAACTTTTAAAGCTAATCAAAAGGCCTTGTGACAAACCTTTAAATATATTCAAGCATTGCCTAACTTTGATGAAAACGATGTGGAAGCATTTTTAATGTCATTTGAAAAGGTCTTTAAACAAATGCCGTGGCCAGAGACCGTGGGCGTGTTGTTTGTCCAAACAAAATATGTAGGTGGAGCTAGGGAGGCCCACGCATCACTCTCAGATGGGGTATCTGGGGTATATGAGGAGGGGAGGAAAGCCATATTAAGTGGACATGAACTTGTGCCAGAAGCCTATACACAACGTTTCAGTAATCTAATTAGTGATCCTGGTCAAACAGACACTGAATTTGAAAGGATCAAACAAAGTAATTTGAAAAGTTAGGTAAGTGTATAAATTATAGCGTTAACTTTTGACACTTTTAGAGAGACGATTCTTTTGGAGGAGTTCAAAAATGCACTTCCTGAAGTAGTGAGACCTCACTTGGGAGAGCAGAGAGTTAAAACGGCAAGATTAGCAGCTGAAAGGGCTGATGGTTATGAGTTGGTCCATAAGTCAAAAGATAGGCTTCCGAAATCAACTTCAATCCATGAGCGAGAATGAGAAATGCACGCGTGGAAAGGGAAAGGTAGATTTTTAGTGATGATCAACAGGATGACGGATCACAGGGTAAAAGGAAACCGTTTGAGAGGAAAGAGAAGGTAAAATGCTCCGGTGTTTTCACTGCAATACAGGAAAGGCAGATGAAATGACAACTTTGGTCGGCTCAGAAAGGGACTGGGAAGCCAGATGGAGGAAAACAGGATCAGACAGTGAACTTTGTAGGAAAGCACAGTGGAGGCTACAAAGCTGCATCAGAATGTGCAAGCTGGTCGGAGGTTGGTCAAGGAGGAAGTGCAAGATCTTCTTAAACCATATAGTAGCCAAGGTAAAATTTATTCACATAGGCGAGGAGCAGCAGGTACAGAGGTTACAATAGTAAGAGACACAGGATGCTCTCGGTCTGTGCTGTTGAAAGATGAGGAGTTATGCAACACAGAACGACTATTGGCAGAAAATGTGCTAGCAATGGGAACTCACGGTGAGACAAGAAGTGCTCAATTATGTGAAGTGAGGCTCGTGTGCCTCGTGTACAGTGGAGAAGTCTGGGTAGGAGCACTGGACAAACTCGCACCTCCAGGAATTCAATCTGTCCTTGGTAATGATACAGGAGGAAGGGTGGAGTGCAGGTGCAAGAGATCAGAGTCGAGAATTTGTCAATGCGAATTGAACAGCAGGTCAGGCAGCATCCGAGGAGCAGGAGAATCGACGTTTCGGGCATAGGCCTTTCATCAGGAATGGCAATGATACAGCCGATTCATCAGTAGGTATGCTGCTGACTGTGATTGAAAAGCCAGTGGGAATTCAGACAACAGAATTATTGCAGGCCACATATCCTGGGATTTCTCCGGAATGTGTGGCAAGGAGGTTGCAAAGTCACAAAATCGCTTTTGGCGGGATGTTACTCATGTCCTCCTACACATTATCAGCACAGAGGTGGAACGAATGGAGAGTGTCAAGCTCCTGGGAGTGGTCATCCACAACAAGCTTTCTTGGACTCTTCATGTGGTCGCACTGGTTACAAAGGCCCATCAGCGCCTCTTCTTTCTCAGGTAGCTGAGGAAATTTGGCATGATGGTGAATACCCTCGTCAGCTTTTAAATGTGCGCCATTGTGGACATTCTGTCTGGGTGTACCATTCCCTGGCACGGCATCTGTACCATTCAAGATTGTGGATGGTTACAGAGAGTGGTGAACTCGGCCCGGACAATCACAAAGTCCAACCTCCCATCTACAGAATACACCTACCTGTCAAGGAAAGGCACCAGCATTCCCAAAGATCCATAATACCCTGGCAATACTTTTTTACAGACTCTACCATCGGGGTGAAAGTACAGAAGCCTGAACACATGCACCAGTCGGTTTCATTAAAAAAAATCCAACTCTTTTTGGAATACTGAATGTACTCATAAACTGTAAGCTTCGCCTGTACCTATGTTTTTGTTTTTGCCGCTGTTTACCTATAATTAAATTATCTACGCTACTTAAATCCGTGATCTGCCGATATTGCTCACAAGACATAGCTTTTCCCTGCGCCTCGGTACCCGTGACAATCAACACAATTCAATTCAACTCAACCAGATGAAACAGGAAAGGTCAAGGAGTACAGAAAAGGAAATTGAAGTCGAATTTTCACATACACTTTTTGATCAAATGGATGACACAAGCATGAGAGATAAATGACACAGCAGACATCTTTAGCTCAGAGAAATTAACTGAGTTACAGCAGAAAGATGAAAATTTAAAACAACTGCATCAAAATGCATAACCAGAAAAATAATCTGAATGTATCCCTCAATGTTGTTATCGTAAAAATGACGTCTTAACTAGGAATGGAGAGCATCACATATTCAGGCAGATGAGAAATAGGCAGATATTCATCAAATCGAATTGCCATTTATTTATAGAAAGGAGGTGTTGCAAATAGCGCACAAGCTGACTCTATGTGGTCATTTAGGAATGAGAAAAACTCAAGCTAAAATCCAAGAACATTTTCACTGGCCTGGATGGCACAAGAATATAGTTGTTATTTTTTTTTGCCAAACATAGAAGGTATAAAAAGAATAGTATCCCTACAGGGTGGAAACAGTCCATTCGGCCCAAGGCGTCCACTCTGACCCTCTGAAGAGAAATCCACCTTTCTCTCTATTCTTTATTTCGGCAGTGGGAGTGGAGAAAGAGGAAACCATGGAGCTGTTGGGAAAGAAAATTCCTCATTAAAAACTGACCAGAATGCAGAGGATTCTGGGAGATTTTTCTGCCCACGACAGGGATACAAGTTGGGTGTTGGCTAAACCCGAGACCTCATACCTTTTGGGCCTTCCAACAAACCCGAGTCATAGAGTCATGGATATGTACATCATGGAAACAGATCATTCAGTCCAACTCATCCACGCCCACAAGACTTCCAAAGTTAATCTCTCCCATTTGCTAACACTTGGCCCATATCCCTCTAAATCCTTCCTAGTCATGTCGTCATCGAGATGCCTTTCAAATGTTGTCATCATACCAGATTCCACCACTTCCTCTGGCAGCTCATTCCATACACTCACCACTCTCTGCGTGAAAAAATTGCCCTCTGACGTTCCTGTCAATTTTTTTCCCTCTCAAACAAAATCTTTGCCTTCATGTTTGGTCTACCCACTCCTTGGAAAATACATTGTCTATTTACCCTGTCCATGCACCTCATGATTTTAAAAACCTGTATAATGTCACAGCACAGTCTCCGACCCTTCAAGGTCAATAGCCTCAGTCTTTTAAGTCTCCCGCAATAGCACAAACCCTTAAACCTCGCATCAATGTTGTAAATATTTTCTGAACACTTTCAAGTTCCCCAAAATCCTTCGAGTAACAAGGAGAGCAGAACTGCACAGAATATTCCCAAAGTGCCCTAACCAATATCTTCTCGACCCGCAACATGACCACCCAACTCCTATACTCAAAGCAGTGACCAACAAAGGAACGTGTATCTAACTGCTTCTTCACTATCCTGTCGACCTACATTCAAGAAACTATGAACAAGCACCCCAAAGCCTTTTTCTTCAGCAACATTCCCCAGGATCTTAACACTAACTGTGTAAGTCCTGCTCTGTTTTTCTGCAAGTGAATCATGCTTTTAGAACTTTTTGTTGGTTTTCTGGAACTTTCCATGGTTCTAACCAGTCGAAGACATAAACTTCATATTTGGAACACAAGAGTTAACCATTTAGACATCATGATACTCTTAGTTTCTACGTGAGACAGGGCCTGATGCCTTTCTGGCTGTAATGGGTAAGTTGTTGGAGGTCTGTCTACTCAGGATAACTGCTCCCTTTTACATTATACTCATGTCATTAGCACCTGACTGCTGTGCTTGCTCTGTTTCTCGTGTGCGTGTGTGTTCTGCGACGACTGAGATTAAGTTGGCAAATCTACCCAGCATTCTTTGCTGTTCAGCGAAGTGAGCACTCTGATGGCCTTTTGTCGATGCACAAGGTTCTGACTTGTGATTGGCTGAGACAGCTGGAGAAGATGTGATTGTGCACAGTATAGCCAGAATCGCTTGGACGTCTGAAAGGGGAGGGACTGTGTTTCTTCTCCGCAGGAATTAAATAACTAAAAACTGAGGAAGGGAAGTTTATTTTCTCCATTCCCCATTCTAACACACTCATGACTGTAACCTGCGGCTTTGAACCAACAGATCAGAGAGTTGATGAATCTCAAAAAGAGGAATTGGGCATTTAAACGGGAGATGAGCGAATCTGTGGAGTTCTTTACCACAGAGGTGTATCCATGCTGGGTCATTCGGTCGATGCAAGATTGAGAGACAAACAGATGTTTTGACCAGAAAGGCAGTAAAGGATTATAGAAGAAAGGCAGGAATATTGAGGATGACCTGTCTGTACATCACGCAAACCAACACTTTTCACTATACCTCTGTAAATGTGGAAAAAAACGAAAATAATGCAAAACATAAAGATAAGAATTGAGTTTGGGTTATTTTTGTTTCCACGTACCAAGAATAAATTTGCAATAGTGTGAAAAACGGCTCTTTGGCCCATCAAGTCCACACCGAAGAGCAAACCACTCAGACCCATTTCTCTCTGACTAATGCTCCGAACGCTATTGGCAGTTTAGCATGGGCAAGTCACCTGACTGGCAAATCTTTGGGAATTGTGGGAGGAAATCGGAGCACCCACATGAAACGCACGCAGACAATGTGCAAACCCCACACAGACAGTCGCCCAAGGCCAGAAGCTAACCTGAGACTCTGGTGCCGTGAAGAAGTAGGGAAAAGCACAGAGCCACCCTGCTGGCCCACAGTCATAGCAAAAAGTATTGTTGTGCATGCTATACAGCTGATCGCACCTTATCATGTGCGTTAGACCAACAGAACAGAGTGCAAAGTACAGTGGCACAGATGCAGGGAAGGTGCAGAAGGAGAGAGGTTTGAATGAACACTTGACGGGTCCAGTCAAATGTCTATAACAGCGAGGAGGAAACTGTCCTTGAAGATGTTCATACATTTATTTAAACTTTTTTATCTGTTTCCCGACCCAAGAGCTTGTAAGCGAGCAAACCCGACGAGTGAGGGGTCTTTGATCATGTTGTCTGGTTTCCTGAGGCAGCGGGAAATATCGATGGAGTCAATGGATGCAAGGTTGGTTTGCATGATTGACTCAGTTGCGTTCATAACTCTGTGCAGTTTCTTACAATCTTGGAAAGTGCAGTTGCCATACTGCTGTGTGATGTGAACAGATAGGATGCTTTCACGAATTAGAATTTGTTTTATTATCATGTGTCCGCAGGTCGAAAGTACAGGAGGGCCGAGAAATGAGTAGCAAGTCACCACACATGGTGTTGTCTACGGTACAAAGTACATGCATACTGATGTTAGGTATTAAAGTTGATCAAGTACAAAAATAGAGAAATAAACAGAAAAGCAAAAAGTTCCACATTTTGCAATTTGTATAAAAAATTTTACGAGTCTTTGTGGACATGCCAAATTTCCATAAATCCTGGGGAAGTAAACACGTTGTTGTGCTTTCTTGAACATTAAGTCGATGTGAGTGTAAACACGGTTAAAACTGAACCAAAGATCTTCGGACGATTCTTCATTCACTAAGAGTGAATAGCAGAAGATGAGCAGTTGAACTCTCGATTCATGAATGAACTTCTGGTGTTCTTTTCCCTTTTCACTGACTGGCTGGCTGCCAGCATTCAGAGCGAGCCGCCTCTTCACCTGCAATACAAAGGGTGACTTGAGTCAACCACGTCTCAATCCCAGAGTATTACACGTGAACAGTTCGACTGCAGGAGTGCAGTGAGGTGAGATATCTAATGGATTTTGATTGTGGATTTTGACTAGATTTTTGAAAGGGGACACATGCTGTGGGAAGAATGTAGCAACGAGGTGACATTCCTGGACTCGAGATCCAAAGATTCCAGACTGAGGAAATGGGTTCACATTCGACCGAGGCAGCTGCTGAGAATTCGTCTGAAGATAGAAACAGCCATTCTAATTGTCCTTATTGGGCTAGTGGTGCATTGAAATTGGTGATGAAAAGAAAAATGATTTTTAGCTGCACTAACGGAATTTGATTGCTGAATTCAGAACTATAGTGAAATCATTAGTTAGACCAACGGTAGCTTTCAGAATGTACCTACTTGCGGAACGTTTCAGAGAACACCTCTGGGACACCCGGATCAACCAACCCAACCACCCCGTGGCTCAACACTTTAACTCCCCCTCCCACTCCACCAATGACATGCAGGTCCTTGGACTCCTCCATCGTCAGACCATAACAACACGACGGTTGGAGGAAGAGCGCCTCATCTTCCGCCTAGGAACCCTCCAACCACAAGGGATGAACTCAGATTCCTCCAGTTTCCTCATTTCCCCTCCCCCCACCTTGTCTCAGTTAAATCCCTGGAACTCAGCACCGGCTTCCTAACCTGCAATCTTCTTCATGACCTCTCCGTCCCCACCCCACTCTGGTCTATCACCCTCACCTTGACCTCCTTCCACCTATCGCATCTCCAACGCCCCTCCCCCAAGTCCCTCCTCCCTACATTTTATCTTAGCCTGCTGGACACACTTTCCTCGTTCCTGAAGAAGGACTTATGCCCGAAACGTCGAATCTCCTGCTCCTTGGATGGTGCCTGACCTGCTGCCCTTTTCCAGCAACGCATTTTCAGCTTAGAATGAGATTAACCCAAAATAATCGATTGGAGAAGAACACAGAAACCTCTCTGTAATCTCACAGCGGCAGTTGGCGATAACAGGCAGTCTGATAAGAGAGTTTTGGGAACAGACATTACATATTTTATCGTTCAGCAAGAATTAAATAGGGAAGTATGATCTCACAATGAGACACACTCTTTGGGGAAATGGAGTCTTGAGAAATTAAGCAATGCAATCTTTGCCCAAGGTAAGACCTTTGCTCCAATTAGTTTAACATTAAGGGCTGCAGTTAATGAAGAGGAGCCCTCATCCCGTTACCATGGGGGACAAATGGGGAAGCAGATGACCTCAAAAGCTTGAATTAGAGATAAAGTAAACAACGGGAGCTTCCCAACCAATGGTTGCAGTGGCTCTGTGGTTGCCACTACTGCCTGACAGCACCAGGTGCCTGGGTTTGATTCCAACCTCAGCCGACTGTCGGTGTGTAGTTTGCCCGTTTTCCCTATGTCAGTGTTGGTTTTCTGCAGATGCTGTGTTTTCCTCCAATAGTTGAAAGATATGGGAGGGTTGGCTGTGCTAAATTGCCGAAAGTGTCCAGGGATGTGCAGACGAGGGTGGAGTGGACGTGTCAAATTCACCTACTTATCTCAGGATGTGCAGGTTAGGGTGGATTAGCCGTGTTTTAATGACCTGGAGTGTCGAGGGATGCGTTCGTTAAGGGGGATTAGCCATGGGAAATTGTCCTGTAGTGTCCAGGGATGTGCATGTTAGGGTGGATTGGCCGAAGGAAATTGTCCTGTAATGACCAGGGTGGTCCAGTTTAGGGTGGATTGGCAATGATAAATTACACATAGTGCCCAAGCATGTGCAGGTTAGGGTACATTGGCCGTGCTAAGTTGTCTCATAGTGTCTTGTGATGCGCAGGTTCACGGGGATTGGCTG
This sequence comes from Hemiscyllium ocellatum, assembly GCF_020745735.1. Classification (NCBI taxonomy): domain Eukaryota; kingdom Metazoa; phylum Chordata; class Chondrichthyes; order Orectolobiformes; family Hemiscylliidae; genus Hemiscyllium; species Hemiscyllium ocellatum. Next base: position 6,189,960 of record NC_083441.1, read on the forward strand.
TGTTAATTGTCCCACAATGTCTAGGGAAGTGGAGGTGAGGGTCGATTGGCCATGCTAAATTGTCCAGTAGTGTCCAGTGATGCACAGGTACAGCAGCATTGGCAGTGCTAAACTATCCCACAATGTCCAGGGTTATGGGGGTTAGGATGGATTGGCATGTTGAATTGTCCTGGAGGTTCCAGGAATGTGTAGGTTAGTGTGGATTGGGCATGGAAGACTGCCTCTGCAGACTAGTGATGTGCAGTTTAAGGTGGATTAGCCATGCCAAATTGCCCTCAGTTCTGAAGACTGTGCATGTTAGGATGAATTGGCCACGCTAAATTGTCTCATAGAGTCTGGAAATGTATAGGCTCAGAGGATTAACCATGAGACATGCAGGGCTTGGGTGGGATGTTCTTCTGAGAGCCAGCGTGGACACAATGGACTCATTGGCCTGTTTGCACACAAAGGGGTTCTGAGATATTGTGTGCAGTTCTGTTCGCCACACTTATTGGGACGCGGTGGACAGATTGAAGAAGAGGTTTAACAGGATGGTGCCTGGATTAGTTAGAAGGAGCGATTGGACAGACCTGGGTTATTGATGCTAGTGGATTGAAGGCTGAGTGGCGACGAGATAGTGTCCAAAAATAATGAGGTGCATGGATAGAACATAGAACATAGAAAAGAACAGCACAGAACATGCACTTTGTCCCAAGATGTTGTGTCGAGAGTTAATCCGAATGTAAAATATAGTAACAACCTACACACCCCTCAACTAACTGTTATCCATGTGCATGCCCAGAAATCGCTTAAATATCCCTAATGACTGCTTCCACCACCACCCCTGGTAACGCATTCCATGCATTCACAACTCTCTGTGTTAAAGAAAACTACCCCTGACGTCTCCTTTATACCTTCCTCCTAATATTTTCAAACCATGACTTCTCGCACCTGTCAATCCTGCCCTGGGGAAAAGTTTATGGTTATTGACTCGATCTATTCCTCTCATTATTGTGTACACCTATATCAGGTCTTCTCTCTTCCTCCTTCTCTTCAGAGAGAAACGTCCGAGCCTAATCAACCTTTCCTCATCAGACACGCCCTCCAGTCCAGGCAGCATCCTGGTAAACCTTCTTTGCACACTCTCCAAATCCTCTGTATTTTTCCTATAGTAGGGAGACCAGAACTGGACACAATATTCCAAGTGTGGCCTCACTCAGGGACTTGTAGAGCTGCAGCATAATCTCACAGCTCTTAAAACTCTACCCCCTTGTTGATGAAAGCCCAAACACCATATGCTTTCTTAACAACCCTATCCACTTGGGTGGCAACTTTGAGGGATCTATGCAATTGCACACTTAGATCCCCCTGTTTCTCCACACTGCCAAGATTCCTGTCTTTAATCCTATATTCAGCACTGAGTTCAGCATTCCAAAATGCATCACTTCGCACTTCTCCAGTTTGAACTCCATCTGCTAATTCTCAGCCCAGCTCTGCATCCTGTCTGTGTCGCTCTGCAGCCTGCAGTAGCCCTCTACACTATCGGCGACACCTCCAACCTTTGTGTCATCGGCAAATTTACTAACCCACCCCTCAACCTCCTCATCCAAGTCATTTACAAAAACTACGAAGTGCAGAGGCCCAAGTATAGAGCCCTGCGGGACCCCACTCAACACTGTCCTCCAGGCAGAATACTTTCCATCTGCAAACACTCTCTGCCTTCTGACAGCCAGCTAATTCTGAATTCAGATAGCCAAATCTCCCTATATTCCATGCTTCCTGACTTTATGAATGAGGCTACCATGGAGAACCCTATCAAATGCCTTACTGAAATCCATATGCACCACATCCACTGCTCAACCGTTGTTGACCTGTATTGATACATTCTCAAATAACTCAATAAGATTTGTGAGACATGACCTACCCCTCACAAAGCCATGCTGACTGCCTTTAATCACACTATGCTTTGCCAGATTGTCAAAAATCCTATCCCTCAGATTTCTTTCCAAACCTTTGCTGACCACAGACGTAAGACTGACTGGTCTGTAATTGCCAGCGATTTCCATATTACCTTTCCTGAAAAGAGGAACAACATTCACTTCCTTCCAATCCTCCGGTAGGATAATCACAGTCTTTTTCCCCAGGGTGGTAATACCGAAGGTTATTGGGGGAAAAAAATGGGAGAATGAAAAAAAATTGATCATCCGTGACGGAAAGGCAGAGCAGACTTAATGGGCCGAATGGGCTAATTTCCGCTTTCATGCCTTGTCTTATCTTATCTCATCTCAACGTATTTGAACTTATATTACATTACCTCATCCATGTTCCCGTCCTAAACTGTTGCAGTCCCTTGTGTGTGGTGCAGGGACACTCAATGCAGTGTCATTAGGGAGAGGTATCCCGTTGAAAATGTGTTGCTGGAAAAGCACAGCAGGTCAGGCAGCATCCAAGGAGCAGGAATCCAGAAGAAGGGTTCATACCCGAAAGGTAAATTTTCCTGCTCCATGGATGCTGCCTGACCTGCTGCGCTTTTCCAGCAACACATTTGCAGCTCTGATCTCCAGCATCTGCAGTCCTCACTTTCTCCCAGGGATATCCCAAAGTTTGACTCCGGAGACACTGAAGGAACAACTGACATTGCGCCAAGTCGGGATGGTGTGGTATTGATCGCAGGGGAACTTGCAGGAGGTGATGTTCCCTTCTGTTTGCTGCACTTGGTCCTTCTCGATTGAAGTTGCCTTTATTCAGAAGACCCTTGGTGAATTTCGAACGTGAATTCTGTGGGCTAGTACGTACAATACTGCAACTGAACATCAACTGTGCAGGGAGTATGTGCTGACATTGCGTTTAGCATGCGCTTTCCCTTATCCTTCTAGTCGGGGGAGAGATGGCCGGATTGGAAAGTACTGTTGACGAAACCTTGGCTGTGTGTCTTGTCGACAGGACACACTGCTGGCGCTGTGCCTCGGTGGTGGAGGGAGTGTTTGTGAAGATGGAGATCAGAGTCTCGATCTAGCAGGGGCGGAGGCATCCTTTGTATTGCATTGTGTTGAGCGTCTTCAGTGTTGTCAGAGCTGCCCCATCCAGGCAAGTGGGGAGAAATTCATCAAACTCTTGGCTCAGGCCTTATCGACAGCGGGAGAGGCTTTCCGGGAGTGGGAGGGAGAATTTGAAGGGAAGTCCTCGCTGTAGGATTTCCAGCCTCTGATCTGCTCTTGTAGCCACAGGAGTGACATAGGGTTGGGTCCAGTTCAGATTCCGCTCAATGCTAACCACCAGGATGTTGATAGTGGGGAGAGGGGGCTTTCAGTTATGGTAACACCATTGAACGTCAAGGGGATGATGGTTAGATTCTCTCTCAGTGGTTCACCCAAAAGGTTGAAAGTTGCAGGGGATTCAGTGGTGGTAAAACTATTGAAAGTCAAGAGAATGATGGTTAGTTTCTCTCCCAATGGTAACACCGAGGGTGTTGTTCGTGTGTTGATTCAGTGATGCACATTGCATTTTACAACAAGTGACCATAGTTTGATTCTCTCTCAATGGCAAATGACAGATTTTGATGCTGGGGCAATCAGTGATCGGGAAAACATTGAACATATTGGAATGAAGCTCGTATCACACAGTTCTGATTAACAGTTCCACACCGCTCACCCCCACCCCAAAATGCATACTCAGCTCTTTCAGAGAGTTTTAAGTTTTACAATGTGGTCTTACTGATTAAAAAGTAAGTCGTTTTATTTCCCACAGAGAATCAAATGGTTTTCTTTTATATGTGTTTGTATACTTGTTTCAGCCACCACCAGCAATGAATGAACAAGAGATCCCATTCAGGAAGCATGGAATCACGTGTTCTTGTGTACTCCACGCCAGATCTAAGGAGGGTTGACCTCCGCTCCTCAGAGATTCGCGACATTTCCTACCCTCAGTGACCCTCACACCACCGCCTCCAGACCGACTGAGTTAACTTTCAACATAAGTGTGTTAGAATTAAAAACAAAATGCAAGATTCATAAGGGGTTAACAAAGCCTGTTTGTTTCAATGACTGGAATTAATCCCAATCCCTGCGGATCCTAACTGTGCCTTTGGAGAGTTCACAGCCTGGTTTATGTTAGCAATATCTTTCCATGGTCGAGCACATATTGTCAACAGGAACATCACGTCAGACATTAACAGGGATCATCTTTTAGAGAGAAGGGGCGAGAGCCCGATCCGACAGTAATAGACTGAAGTGTTCTCTCAATGGAGTCAAACGTGAGATCAATAGATGGGAATCTCACAGGAATGGGACGGAGTATATCCTGGGCGTATTATATGCTTGAACATTATAATGGCTTTCTCCCATTATCTTTATCCGATCGGATATATTACATACTGCAGATCGCTCAAGCTGGCTACTATCCTGTCCTGGCTGCAATTGGAGTTTCTGGTGAGTATATCTGCCTCCACTTTTAACACTGCAAATTATTTAGAAATGTATGAAAGGTGTTGAAATTAAATATCTTCTGTATACTGCTGTCACTTTCTCATGACAAAGCACACCTCCATACCCAAGTGTTCACAGCATTGACATTCACTTTCTGAATGTTGGTCTCAATGTGACCCTGAGGTCGAGTAAATTCTCCCATTCTCATGATCGAGTTATGTGGTGCTCCTTAATTGCGGATTTTTCGGATCCCAAAATGAAAAGCTTAATTTATGGAAAATTTTGTTCAAATGCATCATCTCCCATCTGCAGCCAATGGACAGATTCAGTCATGTCAGGGCTGGATAGAGTAAAGTGTTTCAAAATGTCAATGATGACTCCATCAAACTGGTAAGCTTGCACTGATTTTGAATGTATGTCAATATTGTGTTTTCTCACAGTGAACGTGCTGACGATTCTCATTATGTCTCGGGGAAAGTGTGGTCTCTCGAAGTGTATCACTCACTATCTGGTGGCCATGGCAGTTGCGGATCTTCTGGTCGTCATACTGGATCTGATCTTGAGACAGATCCCTGCTGTATTTCGGGAACGCTTCTCCTTCCTGTTTCACATCCCTGTGTGCAATATACACGCTGTCCTGCTTTATGCAGTCACTGACTGTTCTGTCTGGTTCACTGTCACTTTCACCTTTGACAGATTTGTGGCCATTTGTTGCCAGAAGCTAAAAACTAAATATTGCACTGAGAAAACAGCCACTGTTGTTCTGTTAATAGTGACTGCACTGAGCTGTTTGAAGAACATTTTCTGGTATTTCATGTTGACAGAATGGTATCAACTTCAGAACATGCCTTGGTTCTGCCGTGTTGTAACTGATGTCAGGTATTCAAAGGCTTGGGTTGCAATTGAATTTCTCCATCACATTCTAACGCCATGTGTCCCATTTGTCCTCATCCTGATGCTCAATGCATTCACCGTCAGGTACATTTTGGTGACTAGCAGAGCCCGTATGAGACTCCGGAATCGCAGCAACGGGGAGAGTCCCAAAGACCCAGAGATGGAGAGTCGAAGGAAATCCATCATTCTACTCTTTGTCATCTCTGCTAATTTCATCCTGTTATGGTCAATGCTGATGCTGATTTCTATATATACCCGCATGATATTTGTTGCAAGAGTGGCGATACATATACCAGACTTTGTGCAAGAATTGGGATTCATGTTGCAGTTACTGAGCTGCTGCACCAACACTGCAATTTATGCAGTGACCCAGACTATGTTCAGAAGGGAGTTGAAGAATGTGTTGAAATATCCCTTCATTCTGATTGTCAATGTCATGAAACGATAAGGAGGCAAATGCATTTGCATTAGCGGAGCACAAGACCTCCAATATTCCTCTGATTCCAGAGATAAGCCAATTCTATATTTGTTTGCGATGACCATAAGCTGCAGAATCGCTGAGCACCCAGACTGGCTCCTGGTTTCATAGAACACATTTTGTATTGCTTTTGGTTTTCACTGAGATGCCTCTGAATGAAACAATCAGACAATGCTGATAATTTAAACCATGCTGCGAAGTTTATTGACAGATTAAATTAAGTTAAACAGTTAAAGCAAACTCATCCTATTTAGATATGAGTTTGAAGACATTTAGAGACAGATTTGAATAAAATCTCATTGCAGCTTCAGCACAGGACCCAAAACACCCATCAGGACTGTACCCAAAACAACTATCACACAACACTCATCGTTGAACCTGTGTATCAATACCTCAGTAGGTATAACTCATTTGTGTTTTCAACTTTTCAATACAAATGTAGACAGATTTTTTTCTCCATATTGTACACATGACCGTCAATGTATTCAGTTCTAAAAGGTGATCTCTCCAGGGTTTTAACACAATTGATGACAACCAACAACTCTTCAGCATATGCTGATTAATTAATGAATTAGCTTTATCGTCACACATACTCAAATGCACTCGGGTGAGAAGTTTATGAGTCACCGCATACAGCGCCACATGCATACTTACACCGGTACTGAGGGACAGCTTCTCTCAGTGATAACATTAGTTACTGAAATAGGGCATTATGGGAACAATGTTCATGTTACGAGTGTATATTGGGATGGTTGACCAAAACCAGTTTGCTGGACAAAAAATGTGTGCTTCTCTCTGTAATTGCATGTAACCGAAATATTTTAAAACTAACCGCAGTCAGGAAACATCTATTATGTAAGTCAATGGACAAGTGCTGTGCTGAGAGGAGAGAGAACCTCGATTCTGTAGGTAGCTGGGACAACTGTGCCTGTCATGGTAAGTTACTGGTCCTGTTGTTGAGAATAATGGTAACATGACAATGATAACAGTGAATCATCTTGCTTCAACTTGTTGCCGATAGGAATATGTTGTGACTGGCCAAGGACTGGAACAGCCTGAGAAACATCAAGAGGAAAAGCATTAATGTAATCGAACCTACATGCTTTGCCTGGTCAAAGTTATCCAAAAATGATGATTGTTGGACTTGGGGAGACTGGCTGGTTGGAATACAACTCTTTGGGTGACCGTGCATCTCCCCAGAGGATTTGGGGTAATAAGCGGTGTTTTGACTTGCTCTAGATTTGCGTCTTGAGTATTTTTTGCCACCAACATTTTCAGTGTGACAATGTCCCCAGCACATAGTAGCATCCCAGGTACCGAGTTCAAGGTTAAAGTGAAGATTTGTCGCTCAGGTACAAGTTGCAGTTGTTCTGGGTAAGCTCACTGAGCTGGGAATTTGGTTTACAAACGCTGCATCCCCTTTCTAGGTGACACGCTCAGTGCTGTGGAGCCTCCCGTGAAGCGCTGCGGTACTCTGTCATTTGGAACTTATTTGGTTGCATTCCCACTGCTTCCACTTGCCGATTCCATTTGTTCATTACAGTGTTTGATATGTTGGGTCTGAGCCAATGAGTATATAGATGGGGAACGTGGGTGAGTGGTTTCCTTCTGGAAATTCCATGGCTGTCCTCTGTTTGGCCCGTCCTATTGTTGCAACGTTGTCCCAGTCAAATTTGCGACACTTGCCCTCTCTGTGTACAGCCAGTAGCGACAGCTGGTTGTGGTCCCGAGTCGCTAGTTGAATAGCATGAAGTCACTTTGAAATCAACAAATGCAAATTTAGTTATCTGACTCTAACAGTGAGCAACTTAACTAAGCTGTTAACAAACCAAATAAACAGTTGTCCAATGAGTGGCTATTTCGGAATAAAACAAGATTCTAATGATATGCTGTTCCAATAAGCACAAATCCCACTCATGCACCAAAAGTAGTCTCTCGAAATTACAGCATCCACGGAGCAGGAGAATCGATGTTTCGGGCATAAGCCCTTCTTCAGGAATGAGGAGAGTGTGCCAAGCAGGCTGAGATAAAAGGTAGGGAGGAGGGACTTGGGGAAAGGGCGTTGGAAATGCGATAGATGGAAGGGTGTTAAGGTGAGGATGATAGGCCGTAGTGGGGGTGGGGGAGGAGAGGTCAGGAAGAAGATTGCAGGTTAGGAACGTGGTGCTGAGTTCGAGGGTTGGGACTGAGACAAGTTGGGGGGGAGGGGAAAGGAGGGAACTTGAGAAATCTGAGTTCATCTCTTGTGGTTAGAGGGTTCCTAGGCAGAAGATGAGGTGCTCTGCCTCCAGCCATCGTGTTGCTATTGTCTGGCGATGGAGGAGTCCAAGGACCTGCATGTCCTTGATGGAGTGGGAGGGGGCGTTGAAGTGTTGAGCCATGTGGTGGTTGGGTTGGTTGGTTGGTCCGGGTGTCCCAGAGGTGTTCTCTGAAACATTCTGCAAGTAGTCGGCCTGTCTCTCCAATATAGAGGAGGCTGCATCGGGTGCAGCGGATGCAGTAAATGATGTGTGTGGAGGTGCACGTAAATTAGTGGCAGATATGGAAGGATCCCTTGGAGCCTTGGAGGGAAGTAAGGGGGAGGTGTGGGCACAAGTTTTGCATTTCTTGCAAAAGGGGAAGTTGCTGGGAGTGGAGGTTGGGTTGGTGGGGTGGGGGGTTGTGGACCTGACAAGGGAGTAACGGAGGGAGTGGTCTTTTCGGAACGCTGATAGGGAAGGGGAGGGAAATATATCCTTGCTGGTGGGGTCCGTTTGGAGTTGGCGGAAATGATGACGGATGATATGATGTATATGGAGGTTGGTGGGTTGGTAGGTGAGGACCAGTGGGGTTATGTCCTGGTGGCGGTTGGGGGAGGTGGGGCTCAAGGGCGGAGGAGCGGGAAGTGGAGGAGATGCTGTGGAGAGCATCGTCGATCACGTCTGGGTGGAAACTGTGGTCTTTGAAGAAGGAGGCCATCTGGGTTGTTTGTTATTGGACCTGGTCCTCCTGGGAGCAAGTGCGGCGGAAACGAAGGAATTGGGTATATGGGATGGCGTTTTTACAGGTGGCAGTGTGGGAGGAGGTGTAGTCTAGATAGCTATGGGAGTCGGTTGGTTTATAGTAACCTCCTTCCACCTATCGCAATTCCAACGCCCCTCCCCAAGTCCCTCCTCCCTACCTTTTATCTTAGCCTGCTTGGCACACTCTCCTGTTCCTAAAGAAGGGTTTATACCCGAAACATCGATTCTCCTGCTCCTTGGATGCTGCCTGACCTGCTGCGCTTTTCCAGCAAAACATTTTCAGCTCTGATCTCCAGCATCTGCAGTCGTAACTTTTTTCTCGAAATTACAGCCAGGTTATGTGTCTTCCAGAATGTTCTGTCCCTTCTACATCGTTAATCCCGTTGTTATTTAACTGTTGCTTTCTCCAAGACAGAGAGGAAGCTGTCTGAGCCAACGATTCTCTCCTGAGAGCTCAGGGCTCTGAGTTCAAGCAAACGACAGTTAGCTCTGGGGTCTTTCTTCAACTGTCCCCATCTTTTATACACGCAATGACGTATTTATATTTCCTCCAATGAGATTTGTCCTATGGAATCAAAACCATCAGATTGAAATTTACTCGGGTATTGGTACCTTAGTAGCTGGTTCAAACTGTTTGGTTGAATTGAAATGTCTGTTGTCTTCGTAAAAACTGCTCCCTGGCCTGCTAACTGTCCGGCTTTTGGAGGAATTGTTTCAGTTCGGAGTTTGTATGGAGTTGCATTTAGCTTCTCGGCGTGGAAAAACTGTACGGCCTTTGGATAAAAGGTTTCAGTTTGGTGTTTGTATGTTGTTGCATTTTAATTTCTAAGCATGAGAAAAACACCATCTTTGAAAATGCTTTCCTCCGCAGCATTTTACAGTTTCATAAACTCCAAATTCTAACTTCCTGCCTCCAAACTGACAATTACTCTATCCAGTTTCACAACAAGAGGTGCCATCTTACTACTCTGCAGGAAATTGAATGAAAGCCTTGCAAAATCCAATTTGTTTTCTTCCTGGAGTTGTTGTGAGCTACGGCGCTTCACTCTCAGGGAGGAGACTCGATAAATTGAGGGTGTGACCTCAAAATAAGAAAATTTGATAAAGAGACACGGAGGGATTTCTTATCTCTGTAGAAGTCAGTCTCTGGGATTCTTTTCCGCAGAGGTCTGGGAGAGCAGGAACAGAGAGAGAGAGAGAGAGAGAGAGAGAGAGAGATAAAAGATAAAGAGAGAGAGAGAAAGGGCACAGGGGGAGAAAGACAGGAGAACGGAATTGAGGATGATCAGGTCAGCTGTGTTCTCACTGGATGATGAAGCAGACTCGATGGGCTCGAGGGTATCCTAATGCCCCTTGTGATCTGTTAGAGTTGACAATAATGCGCTATTAGGTATGAAATGGAAATAAGAGAGAACGCAAATCAGGTCAGATGGATGAACTGAGGGTAATAACAATTTAACTGAATTAAAGGTCTGTGGGTCATTCTTTGTCAAGTATTCGGAAGTAGTAACCAGTGGAACATCCACAGTTGAACTGTCAATTGACAGAGTCCTGATTGATTTAACTTCCTCTATCCCCTTCTATATTGATGGACTGGCTGGATTCCAGCACTCAGAACAGGATGGGCTCAGGTGTGATTAGTAGACGCTGATTCAACAACACTTACAGCCAGGCCAGCACCCACGATTGTCCCAGCTTGGGAGTGCACACAGACCAGGTTCGAGTTGGATTTTGACACCGGACCCTGTGGATTCTTGAAAGGGAGCAGGCACAGCGGTAAGGATGTGGGAAATAGGTGGCATTGCTGGAATCGAAATCCAAACGAGTGGCGTGAAGGAAATCATTTCAACTCAGCCTGAGGCAACTGCTGAGAGATAAATTTAAGATAGGGACTCTGATATGATGAAACGTTTGAGATTATGCTTTTACACACCAGTGCAAGCAGATGAGTTGAGGGTGTTGGTTGTGTGAGGTGATGTCACAGTGATATTGTTGGTGGAGGGTACAGACAAGCGTCTCAATAGCTGGGGATGCACAATCTTCAGCTGAGAAAGGAAGTGCGTAAAGGGGTGGAGGGAATAACCACAATGTCATGTGATATGAGTAGTACACAACACAGAGGGCAACTACGTTGATGGGCGTGTTCTATAAACGCTTATACAGTCACGAAGTCATAGCAGGGCACATGTGTTGGCAAATCACAGAGAAATGTAAAACTAGATGGGTAATAATTGTAGGAGATTTCGAAGTACCGGGTTTAATTGGGAAGCACAAAGGGTAAAACACTCAGTGGCCATGGAAATCTTAAAAATGTGACCTGCAGAGAGTTTTAAGTCAGCTTGGAGAAAGTCCTACAGAGTCAAAGGGTGGGGCTGGATTTGACATTGAAAGATGCGAAGTTGGTCATTTTAGAAGTCACAACAAAGGAACAGAACGTTATTCCAACTAAGAAAGCTGAAACACAAAAGGAACTGTGTGAAACACCAAGAGCAAGCACACAGTGTAAGCAGGAATGTTTAGTTCCTATTTGAAGGTGTTTTATTGAGGTAACTGAGGCACTGCATTTTGGAAATGCATACTTGGTAAGAACTAATGGGAGGGTTCTGGGGAGTGTTGCTGAACAAAGAGAGCTCCGAGCTCACGATCAAAGTTTCGTGAAGATTTAGTTGCAGGTCGACAGAGTGGTGAAGAACGATTTTGGTGAACTTAACCTTATTGTTGTGTACGTTGAGGACAGGAGTTGAGATGTCACGCTGCAGCTGTCCAATGGGTGGGCCAATTTTGTGCTTTCAGTTCTGCTCCCCCCGTTGTTGGAAATGTTTTTTTTCGACTTGAAAGTGTTCAGAAAAGATTTACAAGAAAGTTGGAGGGTTTGAACTTCAGGGAGAGGCTGAAAAGACCGGGGATGCTTTCACTGGAGCGTCCGAGGCTGAGGGGTGACCTTTCGAGATTCACAAAATCATGAGAAGTACAGACAGGGTGAAGAGACAATGTCTTTTTCCCTCGGGTAGGGAAGTCCAAAAGTAGTTGGCACAGGTTTAAGGTGAGATGGGAAAGATTTAAAAGGGACCTCAGGGGCAATGTTTTCACACAGAGGGTGGTGTCTGCATGAAATGGGCTGCCAGATGAAATGACGGAGGCTGACACAATAACAAAATTTAACTGGAATCTAGTTGGGGGCATGAATAGGAAGGGTTTTGAGGGATTCAGGCCCAACGCTGGCAAATGGGATGAGACTAATTTAGGATACCTGGTCGGCACAGATATTTTGGACTGAAGACTCAGTTCCATGCTGTAAAACTCTAAAACTCTAAGACTCTAAGGTGTTCGTATATGAAATCTGGAGTACTGTGAGCAGTTTTGGCTCCCTTTTTAAAGTAAAGATACGTCATTGGGGTTAGTACAGGGAAGACTCACTAGTGTAATCTCTGATGTAGAGGGAATGTCTTATGAACAGCTCGGGACTCTGCTCCATGGAGTTTCGAAAAAAAAAATGAGAAGGAATCTCATTGGAACGTCCAAGTTTCTCAGGGCCAATGCTGTGAGAGTGTGTCCCCTCAGGAGAGATTCTAAGAAGAGAGGACACCGTCTCAGAAAACAAAGTATTAATTTAACATTGAGAGGAAGAAGAATTTCTTCTCTTGAGGGTTGTCATTCTTCAGAACTCCTTGGTACAGAAAGCCGTGGGGCAGAGTCATTTCGTCTTTTTAATAGAGTGTTGATCAGCAGGGGAAATTAAGTGTTGTAGGGAAGAGGGGGGAAAGTTTCCACTAGAAATGTTGGCTCGTTAATTATCCTGGGCAATGCCGAAACAGACAGGAGGGTCCGAATGGCCCCTTCTTGCTCATCTTGTGTATTCCCAAATGGTGTTTCACAATGCCACTACATTTGCATGTTCTGTACGCTGACTGGTGTCTCTCAGTTTTCCCTCTCTCAGGGAGCTGGCTGTGCATTGATCAGTGTCTCTCAGTGCCCTCTCTCTTTTCAGGGCGATATGTGTGCACTGATCGGTGCCTCTCGGTCCTATCTCTATATCACAGGACATATATGTACACTGGTTCTTTTCCCTTTATCCTCTCAGTTCTTTTCCTTATGGTCTCCTAATGCATTCTGAACACTGGCAAATAAAAGTACAAATTATAAACTTATGCTCGGTCGAACCAAAACCTCTTCTTCAACATCCACGCACGCATACAAATGGTCACATAATTGTGAAACATCCATGTTCTAGTTTAAAGAGATACGTTGGGGAATCACAGTTGAATAGTACAGTTCCCCAAACTTCGATCAACTGTCCCCCTTTTGTGGATATGACTCCTTCTAATCCTCAATCTACATGTTTCCATATTGTTTCAGCCCCTTGCTGAAAGCATCAGGATATCAATATCATTATTACTCAGTCCTCCAGTCTTTCGCTATTACCAACTGCTAAAAGGGAGAGTGAGAGTAGCTGGATCTCTGTCAGCTACTGCGCAGCAGAGAAAATCCTACCTCTGCAGCAAGTGCACACAACATCTGTAGCTGCCCAATCGCGCAGCAGAGAAGTCTTCTTTGATGAAGATGTTGTGCTGAACCTCTGCCCCTTTGTGAAAAATCATCACCTGCCTGCCCCACTGAGAGACAGTTTCCCTGAACGATTTCTCGCACATCCCTCACCACCACAGGGGCTCAATCATCTTTCCCCACTGTGCCAATCAAGCAACAGTGTAAACACAACTCACAATGAGCTCCATGTCCTTATTCTTTAGGTGGCATCATCTCTGCAGGTTTATGTTTTCGAGAGCATTTCAGGGTAAAATTTGGTAAGTGATGTGCCAGCTGTTTTCAACTTCAGTGAGTCCACATGTGGAGCATTGTGCGCGTTTTTGATCGTCAGACCATAGAATAGAATTTAAGGAATGATGCTTCTTTATCAAGGTTATGATATGATTGATTTATTTTCAAAGAGGTCGTAAAAGACACAGATTCTCAAATGTCTGAATCGACGGTTTTAAGGCCAGTTTGATTATCGTTAAGTGCCTCAGGCCAAAGGTATTCAAGTCTTTCGTAAAAAAAATACACTTGCACAATGGTAGGGGAGTGGCCAGTCCTCCAAGCTCAGCCTCACTCTGGTTTGATATGGTTTTAGCACAGCAGTGTTCTGAAACTGCTGGACCCAAGCAGGCTCAGGCTGGGAATTTCTCTCTCTCTCTCTCTCTCACACACACACACTCTCTAGCTCTCTCTGTCTACCTCTCTCTCCTTTCTCTCTCATTTCTCTCTCTCTCTCTCTGTCTTTCTCTCTCTGTCTCTCTTCCTCTCTCTCTCACTCTCTCTGTCTCTCTCGTCTCACTCTCCTCTTCTCTCCTCTCCTCTCTCTTTCTCTCTAACGTCTTCACTGTCAGACCCTGGGTTTGATTTTACCATTTGTGGCAAGGGGTATTCATGGGAATTGTGTCTCTCACTCTCCTCTCCCTCTCTCTCGGGGAGATATCTGTACACTGACTGGTGTCTCTCGATTCTCTCTCTTTGTCTCTCTCTGATTCTCTCCTGTCAGATCCTGGACTTTCATTTCCCTTTTTTTTCAAGGAGATTTTTGCGAGTATTTGGAAGAACATACATTGGGGTGCTCTGTTTGGTTTTCGGATAGGATCGTTATTCTGTTTTTTTTATTGTGTTGCATTCTGTAATCTTGTGAATAAATTCTGATTTGCTTGAAGCTACGTGGTTTGATCAGCTGCATCTCTCGTGGAATATCCCCTCTGCACCTACTTAAAACTACAAGCAAATTTGGGTCCCGTCTATTTTCTTGAAACGTTTAAGAGGGTTTTTCCTTGTCCACAACAGACTTGGGACTCCTTGAGAAGGGATCGAGTTGGAAGTATTAGTGTCCTTTGTTCTGGCTCTTGAGTTGGATTGTTTTCAGCAGTGCTTGGGATAACAATGGCTCTTTACGTCACCCAGGGTTTTCCGGGGGTGGAAGAAATGACTTTGAGGGTTTTGCGAAAGGCAATGAAGGCCAAGCTGCTGGAATTAGCCATCGAACTGGAGCTGGAGCTGCCTCCTCCCCTGAGAAAAGGGGATATAATTGCAGCAACAGATGAGCATTTTGGGTTACTGGGAATGCCATGAGAATCTTTATAGATGTCCATAATTCATATTGAAAAGAAAGCATCTTGAGTTGGAGGTTCAAGGTAAGGTATTCTGGGTAAAGGCAGAGGAAAGAGAAGGAGATGGCGAGAAGAGCGAGAAAGAGAGAGAGAAGAGATAGAAAAAGAGAAGGAGGAAAGGACAAAAAGAGACGGTCTTAAACATCAGAAATTGGCGCTTAGACAGGAAAGTCACCTGAAAATGATGGAAATGAACAATGAAGGTTAGCTGAGCGAGAATGAAGAAACCCAGGGTAGCCAAAGCCCTGGTGAGAAACTTTTAAAGCTAATCAAAAGGCCTTGTGACAAACCTTTAAATATATTCAAGCATTGCCTAACTTTGATGAAAACGATGTGGAAGCATTTTTAATGTCATTTGAAAAGGTCTTTAAACAAATGCCGTGGCCAGAGACCGTGGGCGTGTTGTTTGTCCAAACAAAATATGTAGGTGGAGCTAGGGAGGCCCACGCATCACTCTCAGATGGGGTATCTGGGGTATATGAGGAGGGGAGGAAAGCCATATTAAGTGGACATGAACTTGTGCCAGAAGCCTATACACAACGTTTCAGTAATCTAATTAGTGATCCTGGTCAAACAGACACTGAATTTGAAAGGATCAAACAAAGTAATTTGAAAAGTTAGGTAAGTGTATAAATTATAGCGTTAACTTTTGACACTTTTAGAGAGACGATTCTTTTGGAGGAGTTCAAAAATGCACTTCCTGAAGTAGTGAGACCTCACTTGGGAGAGCAGAGAGTTAAAACGGCAAGATTAGCAGCTGAAAGGGCTGATGGTTATGAGTTGGTCCATAAGTCAAAAGATAGGCTTCCGAAATCAACTTCAATCCATGAGCGAGAATGAGAAATGCACGCGTGGAAAGGGAAAGGTAGATTTTTAGTGATGATCAACAGGATGACGGATCACAGGGTAAAAGGAAACCGTTTGAGAGGAAAGAGAAGGTAAAATGCTCCGGTGTTTTCACTGCAATACAGGAAAGGCAGATGAAATGACAACTTTGGTCGGCTCAGAAAGGGACTGGGAAGCCAGATGGAGGAAAACAGGATCAGACAGTGAACTTTGTAGGAAAGCACAGTGGAGGCTACAAAGCTGCATCAGAATGTGCAAGCTGGTCGGAGGTTGGTCAAGGAGGAAGTGCAAGATCTTCTTAAACCATATAGTAGCCAAGGTAAAATTTATTCACATAGGCGAGGAGCAGCAGGTACAGAGGTTACAATAGTAAGAGACACAGGATGCTCTCGGTCTGTGCTGTTGAAAGATGAGGAGTTATGCAACACAGAACGACTATTGGCAGAAAATGTGCTAGCAATGGGAACTCACGGTGAGACAAGAAGTGCTCAATTATGTGAAGTGAGGCTCGTGTGCCTCGTGTACAGTGGAGAAGTCTGGGTAGGAGCACTGGACAAACTCGCACCTCCAGGAATTCAATCTGTCCTTGGTAATGATACAGGAGGAAGGGTGGAGTGCAGGTGCAAGAGATCAGAGTCGAGAATTTGTCAATGCGAATTGAACAGCAGGTCAGGCAGCATCCGAGGAGCAGGAGAATCGACGTTTCGGGCATAGGCCTTTCATCAGGAATGGCAATGATACAGCCGATTCATCAGTAGGTATGCTGCTGACTGTGATTGAAAAGCCAGTGGGAATTCAGACAACAGAATTATTGCAGGCCACATATCCTGGGATTTCTCCGGAATGTGTGGCAAGGAGGTTGCAAAGTCACAAAATCGCTTTTGGCGGGATGTTACTCATGTCCTCCTACACATTATCAGCACAGAGGTGGAACGAATGGAGAGTGTCAAGCTCCTGGGAGTGGTCATCCACAACAAGCTTTCTTGGACTCTTCATGTGGTCGCACTGGTTACAAAGGCCCATCAGCGCCTCTTCTTTCTCAGGTAGCTGAGGAAATTTGGCATGATGGTGAATACCCTCGTCAGCTTTTAAATGTGCGCCATTGTGGACATTCTGTCTGGGTGTACCATTCCCTGGCACGGCATCTGTACCATTCAAGATTGTGGATGGTTACAGAGAGTGGTGAACTCGGCCCGGACAATCACAAAGTCCAACCTCCCATCTACAGAATACACCTACCTGTCAAGGAAAGGCACCAGCATTCCCAAAGATCCATAATACCCTGGCAATACTTTTTTACAGACTCTACCATCGGGGTGAAAGTACAGAAGCCTGAACACATGCACCAGTCGGTTTCATTAAAAAAATCCAACTCTTTTTGGAATACTGAATGTACTCATAAACTGTAAGCATTCGCCTGTACCTATGTTTTTGTTTTTGCCGCTGTTTACCTATAATTAAATTATCTACGCTACTTAAATCCGTGATCTGCCGATATTGCTCACAAGCTTTTCCCTGTGCCTCGGTACCCGTGACAATCAACACAATTCAATTCAACTCAACCAGATGAAACAGGAAAGGTCAAGGAGTACAGAAAAGGAAATTGAAGTCGAATTTTCACATACACTTTTTGATCAAATGGATGACACAAGCATGAGAGATAAATGACACAGCAGACATCTTTAGCTCAGAGAAATTAACTGAGTTACAGCAGAAAGATGAAAATTTAAAACAACTGCATCAAAATGCATAACCAGAAAAATAATCTGAATGTATCCCTCAATGTTGTTATCGTAAAAATGACGTCTTAACTAGGAATGGAGAGCATCACATATTCAGGCAGATGAGAAATAGGCAGATATTCATCAAATCGAATTGCCATTTATTTATAGAAAGGAGGTGTTGCAAATAGCGCACAAGCTGACTCTATGTGGTCATTTAGGAATGAGAAAAACTCAAGCTAAAATCCAAGAACATTTTCACTGGCCTGGATGGCACAAGAATATAGTTGTTTTTTTTTTGCCAAACATAGAAGGTATAAAAAGAATAGTATCCCTACAGGGTGGAAACAGTCCATTCGGCCCAAGGCGTCCACTCTGACCCTCTGAAGAGAAATCCACCTTTCTCTCTATTCTTTATTTCGGCAGTGGGAGTGGAGAAAGAGGAAACCATGGAGCTGTTGGGAAAGAAAATTCCTCATTAAAAACTGACCAGAATGCAGAGGATTCTGGGAGATTTTTCTGCCCACGACAGGGATACAAGTTGGGTGTTGGCTAAACCCGAGACCTCATACCTTTTGGGCCTTCCAACAAACCCGAGTCATAGAGTCATGGATATGTACATCATGGAAACAGATCATTCAGTCCAACTCATCCACGCCCACAAGACTTCCAAAGTTAATCTCTCCCATTTGCTAACACTTGGCCCATATCCCTCTAAATCCTTCCTAGTCATGTCGTCATCGAGATGCCTTTCAAATGTTGTCATCATACCAGATTCCACCACTTCCTCTGGCAGCTCATTCCATACACTCACCACTCTCTGCGTGAAAAAATTGCCCTCTGACGTTCCTGTCAATTTTTTTCCCTCTCAAACAAAATCTTTGCCTTCATGTTTGGTCTACCCACTCCTTGGAAAATACATTGTCTATTTACCCTGTCCATGCACCTCATGATTTTAAAAACCTGTATAATGTCACAGCACAGTCTCCGACCCTTCAAGGTCAATAGCCTCAGTCTTTTAAGTCTCCCGCAATAGCACAAACCCTTAAACCTCGCATCAATGTTGTAAATATTTTCTGAACACTTTCAAGTTCCCCAAAATCCTTCGAGTAACAAGGAGAGCAGAACTGCACAGAATATTCCCAAAGTGCCCTAACCAATATCTTCTCGACCCGCAACATGACCACCCAACTCCTATACTCAAAGCAGTGACCAACAAAGGAACGTGTATCTAACTGCTTCTTCACTATCCTGTCGACCTACATTCAAGAAACTATGAACAAGCACCCCAAAGCCTTTTTCTTCAGCAACATTCCCCAGGATCTTAACACTAACTGTGTAAGTCCTGCTCTGTTTTTCTGCAAGTGAATCATGCTTTTAGAACTTTTTGTTGGTTTTCTGGAACTTTCCATGGTTCTAACCAGTCGAAGACATAAACTTCATATTTGGAACACAAGAGTTAACCATTTAGACATCATGATACTCTTAGTTTCTACGTGAGACAGGGCCTGATGCCTTTCTGGCTGTAATGGGTAAGTTGTTGGAGGTCTGTCTACTCAGGATAACTGCTCCCTTTTACATTATACTCATGTCATTAGCACCTGACTGCTGTGCTTGCTCTGTTTCTCGTGTGCGTGTGTGTTCTGCGACGACTGAGATTAAGTTGGCAAATCTACCCAGCATTCTTTGCTGTTCAGCGAAGTGAGCACTCTGATGGCCTTTTGTCGATGCACAAGGTTCTGACTTGTGATTGGCTGAGACAGCTGGAGAAGATGTGATTGTGCACAGTATAGCCAGAATCGCTTGGACGTCTGAAAGGGGAGGGACTGTGTTTCTTCTCCGCAGGAATTAAATAACTAAAAACTGAGGAAGGGAAGTTTATTTTCTCCATTCCCCATTCTAACACACTCATGACTGTAACCTGCGGCTTTGAACCAACAGATCAGAGAGTTGATGAATCTCAAAAAAAGGAATTGGATATTTAAACGGGAGATGAGGAGGAATGTCTTCTCTCCGAGATGAGTGAATCTGTGGAAGTCTTTACCACAGAGGTGTATCCATGCTGGGTCATTCGGTCGATGCAAGATTGAGAGACAAACAGATGTTTTGACCAGAAAGGCAGTAAAGGATTATAGAAGAAAGGCAGGAATATTGAGGATGACCTGTCTGTACATCACGCAAACCAACACTTTTCACTATACCTCTGTAAATGTGGAAAAAAACGAAAATAATGCAAAACATAAAGATAAGAATTGAGTTTGGGTTATTTTTGTTTCCACGTACCAAGAATAAATTTGCAATAGTGTGAAAAACGGCTCTTTGGCCCATCAAGTCCACACCGAAGAGCAAACCACTCAGACCCATTTCTCTCTGACTAATGCTCCGAACGCTATTGGCAGTTTAGCATGGGCAAGTCACCTGACTGGCAAATCTTTGGGAATTGTGGGAGGAAATCGGAGCACCCACATGAAACGCACGCAGACAATGTGCAAACCCCACACAGACAGTCGCCCAAGGCCAGAAGCTAACCTGAGACTCTGGTGCCGTGAAGAAGTAGGGAAAAGCACAGAGCCACCCTGCTGGCCCACAGTCATAGCAAAAAGTATTGTTGTGCATGCTATACAGCTGATCGCACCTTATCATGTGCGTTAGACCAACAGAACAGAGTGCAAAGTACAGTGGCACAGATGCAGGGAAGGTGCAGAAGGAGAGAGGTTGGAATGAGCATTTGACGGGTCCAGTCAAATGTCTATAACAGCGAGGAGGAAACTGTCCTTGAAGATGTTCATACATTTATTTAAACTTTTTTATCTGTTTCCCGACCCAAGAGCTTGTAAGCGAGCAAACCCGACGAGTGAGGGGTCTTTGATCATGTTGTCTGGTTTCCTGAGGCAGCGGGAAATATCGATGGAGTCAATGGATGCAAGGTTGGTTTGCATGATTGACTCAGTTGCGTTCATAACTCTGTGCAGTTTCTTACAATCTTGGAAAGTGCAGTTGCCATACTGCTGTGTGATGTGAACAGATAGGATGCTTTCACGAATTAGAATTTGTTTTATTATCATGTGTCCGCAGGTCGAAAGTACAGGAGGGCCGAGAAATGAGTAGCAAGTCACCACACATGGTGTTGTCTACGGTACAAAGTACATGCATACTGATGTTAGGTATTAAAGTTGATCAAGTACAAAAATAGAGAAATAAACAGAAAAGCAAAAAGTTCCACATTTTGCAATTTGTATAAAAAATTTTACGAGTCTTTGTGGACATGCCAAATTTCCATAAATCCTGGGGAAGTAAACACGTTGTTGTGCTTTCTTGAACATTAAGTCGATGTGAGTGTAAACACGGTTAAAACTGAACCAAAGATCTTCGGACGATTCTTCATTCACTAAGAGTGAATAGCAGAAGATGAGCAGTTGAACTCTCGATTCATGAATGAACTTCTGGTGTTCTTTTCCCTTTTCACTGACTGGCTGGCTGCCAGCATTCAGAGCGAGCCGCCTCTTCACCTGCAATACAAAGGGTGACTTGAGTCAACCACGTCTCAATCCCAGAGTATTACACGTGAACAGTTCGACTGCAGGAGTGCAGTGAGGTGAGATATCTAATGGATTTTGATTGTGGATTTTGACTAGATTTTTGAAAGGGGACACATGCTGTGGGAAGAATGTAGCAACGAGGTGACATTCCTGGACTCGAGATCCAAAGATTCCAGACTGAGGAAATGGGTTCACATTCGACCGAGGCAGCTGCTGAGAATTCGTCTGAAGATAGAAACAGCCATTCTAATTGTCCTTATTGGGCTAGTGGTGCATTGAAATTGGTGATGAAAAGAAAAAAGATTTTTAGCTGCACTAACGGAATTTGATTGCTGAATTCAGAACTATAGTGAAATCATTAGTTAGACCAACGGTAGCTTTCAGAATGTACCTACTTGCGGAACGTTTCAGAGAACACCTCTGGGACACCCGGATCAACCAACCCAACCACCCCGTGGCTCAACACTTTAACTCCCCCTCCCACTCCACCAATGACATGCAGGTCCTTGGACTCCTCCATCGTCAGACCATAACAACACGACGGTTGGAGGAAGAGCGCCTCATCTTCCGCCTAGGAACCCTCCAACCACAAGGGATGAACTCAGATTCCTCCAGTTTCCTCATTTCCCCTCCCCCCACCTTGTCTCAGTTAAATCCCTGGAACTCAGCACCGGCTTCCTAACCTGCAATCTTCTTCATGACCTCTCCGTCCCCACCCCACTCTGGTCTATCACCCTCACCTTGACCTCCTTCCACCTATCGCATCTCCAACGCCCCTCCCCCAAGTCCCTCCTCCCTACATTTTATCTTAGCCTGCTGGACACACTTTCCTCATTCCTGAAGAAGGACTTATGCCCGAAACGTCGAATCTCCTGCTCCTTGGATGGTGCCTGACCTGCTGCCCTTTTCCAGCAACGCATTTTCAGCTTAGAATGAGATTAACCCAAAATAATCGATTAAGGAAAACACAGAAACGTCTCTGTAATCTCACAGCGGCAGTTGGCGATAACAGGCAGTCTGATAAGAGAGTTTGGGGAACAGACATTACATATTTTATCGTTCAGCAAGAATTAAATAGGGAAGTATGATCTCACAATGAGACACACTCTTTGGGGAAATGGAGTCTTGAGAAATTAAGCAATGCAATCTTTGCCCAAGGTAAGACCTTTGCTCCAATTAGTTTAACATTAAGGGCTGCAGTTAATGAAGAGGAGCCCTCATCCCGTTACCATGGGGGACAAATGGGGAAGCAGATGACCTCAAAAGCTTGAATTAGAGATAAAGTAAACAACGGGAGCTTCCCAACCAATGGTTGCAGTGGCTCTGTGGTTGCCACTACTGCCTGACAGCACCAGGTGCCTGGGTTTGATTCCAACCTCAGCCGACTGTCGGTGTGTAGTTTGCCCGTTTTCCCTATGTCAGTGTTGGTTTTCTGCAGATGCTGTGTTTTCCTCCAATAGTTGAAAGATATGGGAGGGTTGGCTGTGCTAAATTGCCGAAAGTGTCCAGGGATGTGCAGACGAGGGTGGAGTGGACGTGTCAAATTCACCTACTTATCTCAGGATGTGCAGGTTAGGGTGGATTAGCCGTGTTTTAATGACCTGGAGTGTCGAGGGATGCGTTCGTTAAGGGGGATTAGCCATGGGAAATTGTCCTGTAGTGTCCAGGGATGTGCATGTTAGGGTGGATTGGCCGAAGGAAATTGTCCTGTAATGACCAGGGTGGTCCAGTTTAGGGTGGATTGGCAATGATAAATTACACATAGTGCCCAAGCATGTGCAGGTTAGGGTACATTGGCCGTGCTAAGTTGTCTCATAGTGTCTTGTGATGCGCAGGTTCACGGGGATTGGCTGTGTTAATTGTCCCACAATGTCTAGGGAAGTGGAGGTGAGGGTCGATTGGCCATGCTAAATTGTCCAGTAGTGTCCAGTGATGCACAGGTACAGCAGCATTGGCAGTGCTAAACTATCCCACAATGTCCAGGGTTATGGGGGTTAGGATGGATTGGCATGTTGAATTGTCCTGGAGGTTCCAGGAATGTGTAGGTTAGTGTGGATTGGGCATGGAAGACTGCCTCTGCAGACTAGTGATGTGCAGTTTAAGGTGGATTAGCCATGCCAAATTGCCCTCAGTTCTGAAGACTGTGCATGTTAGGATGAATTGGCCACGCTAAATTGTCTCATAGAGTCTGGAAATGTATAGGCTCAGAGGATTAACCATGAGACATGCAGGGCTTGGGTGGGATGTTCTTCTGAGAGCCAGCGTGGACACAATGGACTCATTGGCCTGTTTGCACACAAAGGGGTTCTGAGATATTGTGTGCAGTTCTGTTCGCCACACTTATTGGGACGCGGTGGACAGATTGAAGAAGAGGTTTAACAGGATGGTGCCTGGATTAGTTAGAAGGAGCGATTGGACAGACCTGGGTTATTGATGCTAGTGGATTGAAGGCTGAGTGGCGACGAGATAGTGTCCAAAAATAATGAGGTGCATGGATAGAACATAGAACATAGAAAAGAACAGCACAGAACATGCACTTTGTCCCAAGATGTTGTGTCGAGAGTTAATCCGAATGTAAAATATAGTAACAACCTACACACCCCTCAACTAACTGTTATCCTGTGCATGCCCAGAAATCGCTTAAATATCCCTAATGACTGCTTCCACCACCACCCCTGGTAACGCATTCCATGCATTCACAACTCTCTGTGTTCAAGAAAACTACCCCTGACGTCTCCTTTATACCTTCCTCCTAATATTTTCAAACCATGACTTCTCGCACCTGTCAATCCTGCCCTGGGGAAAAGTTTATGGTTATTGACTCGATCTATTCCTCTCATTATTGTGTACACCTATATCAGGTCTTCTCTCTTCCTCCTTCTCTTCAGAGAGAAACGTCCGAGCCTAATTAGATTACTTACAGTATGGAAACAGGCCCTTCGGCCCAACAAGTCCACACCGACCCGCCGAAGCGCAACCCACCAAAACCCTTACATCTACCCCTTACCTAACACTACGGGCAATTTAGCATGGCCAATTCACCTAACCCGCACATCTTTGGACTGTGGGAGGAAACCGGAGCACCCGGAGGAAACCCACGCAGACACGGGGAGAACGTGCAAACTCCACACAGTCAGTCGCCTGAGTCGGGAATTGAACCCGGTTCTCAAGCGCTGTGAGGCAGCAGTGCTAACCACTGTGCCACCGTGCCGCCCCTTTCCTCATCAGACACGCCCTCCACTCCAGGCAGCATCCTGGTAAACCTTCTTTGCACACTCTCCAAATCCTCTGTATTTTTCCTATAGTAGGGAGACCAGAACTGGACACAATATTCCAAGTGTGGCCTCACTCAGGGACTTGTAGAGCTGCAGCATAATCTCACAGCTCTTAAAACTCTACCCCCTTGTTGATGAAAGCCCAAACACCATATGCTTTCTTAACAACCCTATCCACTTGGGTGGCAACTTTGAGGGATCTATGCAATTGCACACTTAGATCCCCCTGTTTCTCCACACTGCCAAGATTCCTGTCTTTAATCCTATATTCAGCACTGAGTTCAGCATTCCAAAATGCATCACTTCGCACTTCTCCAGTTTGAACTCCATCTGCTAATTCTCAGCCCAGCTCTGCATCCTGTCTGTGTCGCTCTGCAGCCTGCAGTAGCCCTCTACACTATCGGCGACACCTCCAACCTTTGTGTCATCGGCAAATTTACTAACCCACCCCTCAACCTCCTCATCCAAGTCATTTACAAAAACTACGAAGTGCAGAGGCCCAAGTATAGAGCCCTGCGGGACCCCACTCAACACTGTCCTCCAGGCAGAATACTTTCCATCTGCAAACACTCTCTGCCTTCTGACAGCCAGCTAATTCTGAATTCAGATAGCCAAATCTCCCTATATTCCATGCTTCCTGACTTTATGAATGAGGCTACCATGGAGAACCCTATCAAATGCCTTACTGAAATCCATATGCACCACATCCACTGCTCAACCGTTGTTGACCTGTATTGATACATTCTCAAATAACTCAATAAGATTTGTGAGACATGACCTACCCCTCACAAAGCCATGCTGACTGCCTTTAATCACACTATGCTTTGCCAGATTGTCAAAAATCCTATCCCTCAGATTTCTTTCCAAACCTTTGCTGACCACAGACGTAAGACTGACTGGTCTGTAATTGCCAGCGATTTCCATATTACCTTTCCTGAAAAGAGGAACAACATTCACTTCCTTCCAATCCTCCGGTAGGATAATCACAGTCTTTTTCCCCAGGGTGGTAATACCGAAGGTTATTGGGGGAAAAAAATGGGAGAATGAAAAAAAATTGATCATCCGTGACGGAAAGGCAGAGCAGACTTAATGGGCCGAATGGGCTAATTTCCGCTTTCATGCCTTGTCTTATCTTATCTCATCTCAACGTATTTGAACTTATATTACATTACCTCATCCATGTTCCCGTCCTAAACTGTTGCAGTCCCTTGTGTGTGGTGCAGGGACACTCAATGCAGTGTCATTAGGGAGAGGTATCCCGTTGAAAATGTGTTGCTGGAAAAGCACAGCAGGTCAGGCAGCATCCAAGGAGCAGGAATCCAGAAGAAGGGTTCATACCCGAAAGGTAAATTTTCCTGCTCCATGGATGCTGCCTGACCTGCTGCGCTTTTCCAGCAACACATTTGCAGCTCTGATCTCCAGCATCTGCAGTCCTCACTTTCTCCCAGGGATATCCCAAAGTTTGACTCCGGAGACACTGAAGGAACAACTGACATTGCGCCAAGTCGGGATGGTGTGGTATTGATCGCAGGGGAACTTGCAGGAGGTGATGTTCCCTTCTGTTTGCTGCACTTGGTCCTTCTCGATTGAAGTTGCCTTTATTCAGAAGACCCTTGGTGAATTTCGAACGTGAATTCTGTGGGCTAGTACGTACAATACTGCAACTGAACATCAACTGTGCAGGGAGTATGTGCTGACATTGCGTTTAGCATGCGCTTTCCCTTATCCTTCTAGTCGGGGGAGAGATGGCCGGATTGGAAAGTACTGTTGACGAAACCTTGGCTGTGTGTCTTGTCGACAGGACACACTGCTGGCGCTGTGCCTCGGTGGTGGAGGGAGTGTTTGTGAAGATGGAGATCAGAGTCTCGATCTAGCAGGGGCGGAGGCATCCTTTGTATTGCATTGTGTTGAGCGTCTTCAGTGTTGTCAGAGCTGCCCCATCCAGGCAAGTGGGGAGAAATTCATCAAACTCTTGGCTCAGGCCTTATCGACAGCGGGAGAGGCTTTCCGGGAGTGGGAGGGAGAATTTGAAGGGAAGTCCTCGCTGTAGGATTTCCAGCCTCTGATCTGCTCTTGTAGCCACAGGAGTGACATAGGGTTGGGTCCAGTTCAGATTCCGCTCAATGCTAACCACCAGGATGTTGATAGTGGGGAGAGGGGGCTTTCAGTTATGGTAACACCATTGAACGTCAAGGGGATGATGGTTAGATTCTCTCTCAGTGGTTCACCCAAAAGGTTGAAAGTTGCAGGGGATTCAGTGGTGGTAAAACTATTGAAAGTCAAGAGAATGATGGTTAGTTTCTCTCCCAATGGTAACACCGAGGGTGTTGTTCGTGTGTTGATTCAGTGATGCACATTGCATTTTACAACAAGTGACCATAGTTTGATTCTCTCTCAATGGCAAATGACAGATTTTGATGCTGGGGCAATCAGTGATCGGGAAAACATTGAACATATTGGAATGAAGCTCGTATCACACAGTTCTGATTAACAGTTCCACACCGCTCACCCCCACCCCAAAATGCATACTCAGCTCTTTCAGAGAGTTTTAAGTTTTACAATGTGGTCTTACTGATTAAAAAGTAAGTCGTTTTATTTCCCACAGAGAATCAAATGGTTTTCTTTTATATGTGTTTGTATACTTGTTTCAGCCACCACCAGCAATGAATGAACAAGAGATCCCATTCAGGAAGCATGGAATCACGTGTTCTTGTGTACTCCACGCCAGATCTAAGGAGGGTTGACCTCCGCTCCTCAGAGATTCGCGACATTTCCTACCCTCAGTGACCCTCACACCACCGCCTCCAGACCGACTGAGTTAACTTTCAACATAAGTGTGTTAGAATTAAAAACAAAATGCAAGATTCATAAGGGGTTAACAAAGCCTGTTTGTTTCAATGACTGGAATTAATCCCAATCCCTGCGGATCCTAACTGTGCCTTTGGAGAGTTCACAGCCTGGTTTATGTTAGCAATATCTTTCAATGGTCGAGCACATATTGTCAACAGGAACATCACGTCGAACATTAACAGGGATCATCTTTTAGAGAGGAGGGGCGAGAGCCCGATCCGACAGTAATAGGCTGAAGTGTTCCCTCAATGGAGTCAAACTTGAGATCAATAGTTGGGAATCTCACAGGAATGGGACGGAGTATATCCTGGGCGTATTATATGCTTGAACATTATAATGGCTTTCTCCCATTATCTTTATCCGATCGGATATATTACATACTGCAGATCGCTCAAGCTGGCTACTATCCTGTCCTGGCTGCGATTGGAGTTCCTGGTGAGTATATCTGCCTCCACTATTAACACTGGAAATTATTTAGAAATGTATGAAAGGTGTTGAAATTAAATATCTTCTGTATACTGCTGTCACTTTCTTATGACAAAACACACCTCTATACCCAAGAGTACACAGCATTGACATTCACTTTCTGCACGTTGGTCTCAAAGTGACCCTGAGATCGAGTAAATTCTCCCATTCTCATGATCAAGTTATGTGGTGCTCCTTAATTGCGGATTTTTCGGATCCCAAAACGTAAAGTTTAATTTATGGAAAATTTTGTTCCAATGCATTGTCTCCCATCTGCAGCCATGATTCAGTCATGTCAGGGATGGATAGAGTGAAGTGTTTCAAATTGTCAACTATTACTCCATCAAACTGGTAAGCTTGCACTGATTCTGAATGTATATCAATATTGTGTTTTCTCGTTCCTCACAGTTAACATGCTGACGATTCTCATTATGTCTCGGGGAAAGTGTGGTCTCTCGAAGTGTATCACTCACTATCTGGTGGCCATGGCAGTTGCGGATCTTCTGGTCGTCATACTGGATCTGATCTTGAGACAGATCCCTGTTGTATTTCGGGAACGCTTCTCCTTCTTGGTTCACGTCCCCGTGTGTAATATACACGCTGTCCTGCTTTATGCAGTCACTGACTGTTCTGTCTGGTTCACTGTCACTTTCACCTTTGACAGATTTGTGGCCATTTGTTGCCAGAAGCTAAAAACTAAATATTGCACTGAGAAAACAGCCACTGTTGTTCTGTTAATAGTGACTGCACTGAGCTGTTTGAAGAACATTTTCTGGTATTTCATGTTGACAGAATGGTATCAACTTCAGAACATGCCTTGGTTCTGCCGTGTTGTAACTGATGTCAGGTATTCAAAGGCTTGGGTTGCAATTGAATTTTTCCATCACATTCTAACGCCATGTGTCCCATTTGTCCTCATCCTGATGCTCAATGCATTCACCGTCAGGTACATTTTGGTGACTAGCAGAGCCCGTATGAGACTCCGGAATCGCAGCAACGGGGAGAGTCCCAAAGACCCAGAGATGGAGAGTCGAAGGAAATCCATCATTCTACTCTTTGTCATCTCTGCTAATTTCATCCTGTTATGGTCAATGCTGATGCTGATTTCTATATATACCCGCATGACATTTGTGACACGAGTGTCTATATATATACCAGACTTTGTGCAAGAATTGGGATTCATGTTGCAGTTACTGAGTTGCTGCACCAACACTGCAATTTATGCAGTGACCCAGACTATGTTCAGAAGGGAGTTGAAGAATGTGGTGAAATATCCCTTCATTCTGATTGTCAATGTCATGAAACGATAAGGAGGCAAATGCATTTGCATCAGCAGAGCACAAGACCCCCAATATTCCTCTGATTCCAGAGATAAGCCAATTCTATATTTGTTTGCGATGACCATAAGCTGCAGAATCGCTGAGCACCCAGACTGACTCCTGGTTTCATAGAACACATTTTGTATTGCTTTTGGTTTTCACTGAGATGCCTCTGAATGAAACAATCAGACAATGCTGATAAGTTAAACCATGCTGCGAAATTTATTGACAAATTAAATTAAGTTAAACAGTTAAAGCAAACTCATCCTATTTAGATATGAGTTTGAAGACATTTAGAGACAGATTTGAATAAAATCTCATTGCAGCTTCAGCACAGGACACAAAACACCCATCAGGACTGTACCCAAAACAACTATCACACAACACTCATCGTTGAACCTGTGTATCAATACCTCAGTAGGTATAACTCATTTGTGTTTTCAACTTTTCAATACAAATGTAGACAGATTTTTTTCTCCATATTGTACACATGACCGTCAATGTATTCAGTTCTAAAAGGTGATCTCTCCAGGGTTTTAACACAATTGATGACAACCAACAACTCTTCAGCATATGCTGATTAATTAATGAATTAGCTTTATCGTCACACGTACTCAAATGCACTCGGGTGAGAAGTTTATGAGTCACCGCATACAGTGCCACATGCATACTTACACCGGTACTGAGGGACAGCTTCTCTCAGTGATAACATTAGTTACTGAAATAGGGCATTATGGGAACAATGTTCATGTTACGAGTGTATATTGGGATAGTTGACCAAAACCAGTTTGCTGGACAAAAAATGTGTGCTTCTCTCTGCAATTGCATGTAACAGAAATATTTTAAAACTAACCGCAGGCATGAAACATCTATTATGTAAGTCAATGGACAAGTGCTGTGCTGAGAGGAGAGAGAACCTCGATTCTGTAGGTAGCTGGGACAACTGTGCCTGTCATGGTAAGTTACTGTTCCTGTTGTTGAGAATAATGGTAACATGACAATGATAACAGTGAATCATCTTGCTTCAACTTGTTGCCGATGGGAATATGTTGTGACTGGCCAAGGACTGGAACAGCCTGGGAAACATCAAGAGGAAAAGCATTAACGTAATCGAACCTACATGCTTTGCCTGGTCAAAGTTATCCAAAAATGATGATTGTTGGACTTGGGGAGACTGGCTGGCTGGAATACAACTCTCGAGGTGACCGTGCATCTCCCCAGAGGATTTGGGGTAATAAGCGGTGTTTTGACTTGCTCTAGATTTGCGTCTTGAGTATTTTTTGCCACCAACATTTTCAGTGTGACAATGTCACCAGCACATAGTGGCATCCCAGGTACCGAGT
Organism: Hemiscyllium ocellatum; assembly: GCF_020745735.1. Classification (NCBI taxonomy): domain Eukaryota; kingdom Metazoa; phylum Chordata; class Chondrichthyes; order Orectolobiformes; family Hemiscylliidae; genus Hemiscyllium; species Hemiscyllium ocellatum. The sequence continues at coordinate 6,220,244 of NC_083441.1, forward strand.
TCAAGGTTAAAGTGAAGATTTGTCGCTCAGCTACAAGTTGCAGTTGTTCTGGGTAAGCTCACTGAGCTGGGAATTTGGTTTACAAACGCTGCATCCCCTTTCTAGGTGACACCCTCAGTGCTGTGGAGCCTCCCGTGGTTCGCTGCGGTACTCTGTCATTTGGAACTTATTTGGTTTCATTCCCACTGCTTCCACTTGCCAATTCCATTTGTTCATTGCAGTGTTTGATATGTTGGGTCTGAGCCAATGAGTATATTGTTGGGGAACGTGGGTGAGTGGTTTGCTTCTGGAAATTCCATGGCTGTCCGCTGTTTGGCCCGTCCTTTTGTTGCAACGCTGTCCCAGTCAAATTTGCGACACTTACCCTCTCTGTGTACAGCCAGTAGGGACAGCTGGTTGTGGTCCTGAGTCGCTAGTTGAATAGCATGAAGTCACTTTGAAATCAACAAATGCAAATTTAGTTATCTGACTCTAACAGTGAGCAACTTAACTAAGCTGTTAACAAACCAAATAAATAGTTGTCCAATGAGTGACTATTTCGGAATAAAACAAGATTCTAATGATATGCTGTTCCAATAAGCACAAGTCCCACTCATGCACCAAAAGTAGGATTCAGTCTCTCGAAATTACAGCATCCAAGGAGCAGGAGAATCGACGTTTCGGGCATGAGCCCTTCTTCAGGAATGAGGAGAGTGTGCCAAGCAGGCTGAGATAAAAGGTAGGGAGGAGGGACTTGGGGAGGGGCGTTGGAAATGAGATAAGTGGAAGGGCATTAAGGTGAAGGTGATAGGCTGGAGTGCGGGTGGGGGCAGAGAGGTCAGGAAGAAGATTGCAGATTAAGAAGGTGGTGCTGAGTTCGAGGGTTGGGACTGAGACAAGGTGGGGGGGAGGGAAAATGAGGAAACTGGAGAAATCTGAATTCACCTCTTGTGGTTGGATGGTTCCTAGGCGGAAGATGAGGCCCTCTTCCTCCAGCAATCGTGTTGCTATGGTCTGGCAATGGAGGAATCCAAAGACCCGCATGCCCTTGGTGCAGTGGGAGAGGGAGTTGAAGTTTTGAGCCACTGGATGGTTGATTTGGTTGTTCCGGGTGTCCCAGAGGTGTTCTCTGAAACGTTTTCCAAGTAGGCGGCCTGTCTCCCCAATATAGAGGAGGCCACATCAGGTGCAGCGGATGTAGTAGATGATGTGTGTGGAGGTGCAGGTGAAGTTGTGGCGGATATGGAAGGTTCCCTTGGGGCCTTGGAGGGAAGTGGGGGTGGAGGTGTGGACGCAAAGTTTGCATTTCTTGCGGTTGCAGGGGAAGGTGCTGGGAGTGGAGGTTGGGTTGGTTGAGGGTGTGGACCTCACAAGGGAGTCATGGAGGTGTGGTCTTTTCGGAACGCTGATAGGGGAGGGGAGGGAAATATATCTCTGGTGGTGGGGTCCGTGTGGTGGTGGTGGAAATGACGACGGATGATACGATGCATATGGAGGTTGGTGGGTGGTAGGTGAGAACCAGCGGGGTTCTGTCCTGGTGGCGATTGGAGGGGCGGGGGCTCAAGGGCGGAGGAGCGGGAAGTGGAGGAGATGCGGTGGAGGGCATCGTCGATCATGTCTGGGTGGAAACTGCGGTCTTTGAAGAAGGAGGCCATCTGGGTTGTTCCGTATTGGACCTGGCCTTCCTGGGAGCTGATGCGGCGGAAACGAAGGAATTGGGAATATGGGATGGCTTTTTCACAGGGGGAAGGGTGGGTGAAGGTGTAGTCTAGGTAGCTGTCGGAGTCAGTTGGTTTATATTGACCTGCTTCCACCTATCGCATTTCCAACGCCCCTTCCCCAAGTCCCTCCTCCCTACCTTTTATCTTAACTAGCTTGGCACACTGTCCCCATTCGTGAAGAAGGGCTTATACCCGAAACATCGATTCTCCTGCTCCTTGGATGCTGCCTGACCTGCTGCGCTTTTCCAGCAACACATTTTCAGCTCTGATCTCCAGCATCTGCAGTCCTCATTTATTTTCTCGAAATTACAGCTAGGTGATGTGTCTTCCAGAATGTTCTGTCCCTTCTACATCGTTAATCCCGTTGTTATTTAACTGTTGCTTTCTCCAAGACATAGAGGAAACTGTCCGAGTCAACGATTCTCTCCTGAGAGCTCAGGGCTCTGAGCTCAAGCAAACGACAGTTAGCTCTGGAGTCTTTCTTCAACTGTCCCCATCTTTTATACACGCAATGACGTATGTATATTTCCTCCAATGAGATTTGTCCTATGGAATCAAAACCCTTCAGATTGAAATTTACTCGGGTATTGGTACCTTAGTAGCTGGTTCAAATTGTTTGGTTGAATTGAAATGTCTGTTGTCTTCGTAAAAACTGCTCCCTGGCCTGCTAACTGTCCGGCTTTTGGAGGAATTGTTTCAGTTTGGAGTTTGTATGGAGTTGCATTTAGCTTCTCGGCATGGGAAAACTGTACGGCCTTTGGATAAAAGGTTTCAGTTTGGTGTTTGTATGCTGTTGCATTTTAATTTCTAAGCATGAGAAAAACACCATCTTTGAAAATGCTTTCCTCCGCAGCATTTTACAGTTTCATAAACTCCAAATTCTAACTTCCTGCCTCCAAACTGACAATTACTCTAACCAGTTTCACAACAAGAGGTACCATCTTACTACTCTGCAGGAAATAGAATGAAAGCCTTACAAAATCCAATTTGTTCTCCTCCCTGGAGTTGTTGTGAGCTCGGGCGCTTCACTCTCAGGGAGGAGACTCGATAAATTGAGGGTGTGACCTCAAAATAAGAAAACTTGATAAAGAGATGAGGAGGGATTTCTTATCTCTGTAGAAGTCAGTGTCTGGGATTCTTTTCCGCAGAGGTCTGGGAGAGCAGGAACAGAGAGAGAGAGAGAGAAGGGGAGCGGGGGGGAGAGAGAGAGATAAAGGGCACAGGGGAGAAAGACAGGAGAACGGAATTGAGGATGATCAGGTCAGCCATGTTCTCACTGGATGATGAAGCAGACTCGATGGGCTCGAGGGTATCCTAATGCCCCTAGTGATCTGTTAGAGTTGACAATAATGCGCTATTATTAGGTATGAAATGGAAATAAGAGAGAACGCAAATCAGGTCAGATGGATGAACTGAGCGTAATAACAATTTAACTGAATTAAAGGTCTGTGGATCATTCTTTATAAAGTATTTGGAAGTAGTAACCAGTGGAACGTTCACAGTTGAACTGTCAATTAGATAAGACCTTTTTTTTTAGATTAGATTAGACTTACAGTGTGGAAACAGGCCCTTCGGCCCAACAAGTCCACACCGACCCGCCGAAGCGCAACCCACCCATACATTTACCCCTTACCTAACACTACGGGCAATTTAGCATGGCCAATTCACCTGACCCGCACATCTTTGGACTGTGGGAGGAAACCGGAGCACCCGGAGGAAACCCACGCAGACACGGGAGAACGTGCAAACTCCACACAGTCAGTCGCCTGAGTCGGGAATTGAACCCGGGTCTACAGGCGCTGTGAGGCAGCAGTGCTAACCACTGTGCCACCGTGCCGCCCTAATTGACAGAGTCCTGATTGATTTAACTTCCTCTATCCCCTTCTATATTGATGGACTGGCTGGATTCCAGCACTCAGAGCAGGATGTTTCTTTCCCTGCCGTGCAGATGTGATTAGTGGACGCTGATTCAACAACACTTACAGCCAGGCCAGCACCCACGATTGTCCCAGCTTGGGAGTGCACACAGACCAGGTTCGAGTTGGATTTTGACACCGGACCCTGTGGATTCTTGAAAGGGAGCAGGCACAGCGGTAAGGATGTGGGAAATAGGTGGCATTGCTGGAATCGAAATCCAAACGAGTGACGCGAAGGAAATCATTTCAACTCAGCCTGAGGCAACTGCTGAGAGATAAATTTAAGATAGGGACTCTGATATGATGAAACGTTTGAGATTATGCTTTTACACACCAGTGCAAGCAGATGAGTTGAGGGTATTGGTTGTGTGAGGTGATGTCACAGTGATATTGTTGGTGGAGGGTACAGACAAGCGTCTCAATAGCTGGGGATGCACAATCTTCAGCTGAGAAAGGAAGTGCGTAAAGGGGTGGAGGGAATAACCACAATGTCATGTGATATGAGTAGTACACAACACAGAGGGCAACTACGTTGATGGGCGTGTTCTATAAACGCTTATACAGTCACGAAGTCATAGCAGGGCACATGTGTTGGCAAATCACAGAGAAATGTAAAACTAGATGGGTAATAATTGTAGGAGATTTCGAAGTACCGGGTTTAATTGGGAAGCACAAAGGGTAAAACACTCAGTGGCCATGGAAATCTTAAAAATGTGACCTGCAGAGAGTTTTAAGTCAGCTTGGAGAAAGTCCTACAGAGTCAAAGGGTGGGGCTGGATTTGACATTGAAAGATGCGAAGTTGGTCATTTTAGAAGTCACAACAAAGGAACAGAACGTTATTCCAACTAAGAAAGCTGAAACACAAAAGGAACTGTGTGAAACACCAAGAGCAAGCACACAGTGTAAGCAGGAATGTTTAGTTCCTATTTGAAGGTGTTTTATTGAGGTAACTGAGGCACTGCATTTTGGAAATGCATACTTGGTAAGAACTAATGCACTTAATGGAAGGGTTCTGGGGAGTGTTGCTGAACAAAGAGAGCTCCGAGCTCACGATCAAAGTTTCGTGAAGATTTAGTTGCAGGTCGACAGAGTGGTGAAGAACGATTTTGGTGAACTTAACCTTATTGTTGTGTACGTTGAGGACAGGAGTTGAGATGTCACGCTGCAGCTGTCCAATGGGTGGGCCAATTTTGTGCTTTCAGTTCTGCTCCCCCCCGTTGTTGGAAATGTTTTTTTTCGACTTGAAAGTGTTCAGAAAAGATTTACAAGAAAGTTGGAGGGTTTGAACTTCAGGGAGAGGCTGAAAAGACCGGGGATGCTTTCACTGGAGCGTCCGAGGCTGAGGGGTGACCTTTCGAGATTCACAAAATCATGAGAAGTACAGACAGGGTGAAGAGACAATGTCTTTTTCCCTCGGGTAGGGAAGTCCAAAAGTAGTTGGCACAGGTTTAAGGTGAGATGGGAAAGATTTAAAAGGGACCTCAGGGGCAATGTTTTCACACAGAGGGTGGTGTCTGCATGAAATGGGCTGCCAGATGAAATGACGGAGGCTGACACAATAACAAAATTTAACTGGAATCTAGTTGGGGGCATGAATAGGAAGGGTTTTGAGGGATTCAGGCCCAACGCTGGCAAATGGGATGAGACTAATTTAGGATACCTGGTCGGCACAGATATTTTGGACTGAAGACTCAGTTCCATGCTGTAAAACTCTAAAACTCTAAGACTCTAAGGTGTTCGTATATGAAATCTGGAGTACTGTGAGCAGTTTTGGCTCCCTTTTTAAAGTAAAGATACGTCATTGGGGTTAGTACAGGGAAGACTCACTAGTGTAATCTCTGATGTAGAGGGAATGTCTTATGAACAGCTCGGGACTCTGCTCCATGGAGTTTCGAAAAAAAAAATGAGAAGGAATCTCATTGGAACGTCCAAGTTTCTCAGGGCCAATGCTGTGAGAGTGTGTCCCCTCAGGAGAGATTCTAAGAAGAGAGGACACCGTCTCAGAAAACAAAGTATTAATTTAACATTGAGAGGAAGAAGAATTTCTTCTCTTGAGGGTTGTCATTCTTCAGAACTCCTTGGTACAGAAAGCCGTGGGGCAGAGTCATTTCGTCTTTTTAATAGAGTGTTGATCAGCAGGGGAAATTAAGTGTTGTAGGGAAGAGGGGGGAAAGTTTCCACTAGAAATGTTGGCTCGTTAATTATCCTGGGCAATGCCGAAACAGACAGGAGGGTCCGAATGGCCCCTTCTTGCTCATCTTGTGTATTCCCAAATGGTGTTTCACAATGCCACTACATTTGCATGTTCTGTACGCTGACTGGTGTCTCTCAGTTTTCCCTCTCTCAGGGAGCTGGCTGTGCATTGATCAGTGTCTCTCAGTGCCCTCTCTCTTTTCAGGGCGATATGTGTGCACTGATCGGTGCCTCTCGGTCCTATCTCTATATCACAGGACATATATGTACACTGGTTCTTTTCCCTTTATTCCTCTCAGTTCTTTTCCTTATGGTCTCCTAATGCATTCTGAACACTGGCAAATAAAAGTACAAATTATAAACTTATGCTCGGTCGAACCAAAACCTCTTCTTCAACATCCACGCACGCATACAAATGGTCACATAATTGTGAAACATCCATGTTCTAGTTTAAAGAGATACGTTGGGGAATCACAGTTGAATAGTACAGTTCCCCAAACTTCGATCAACTGTCCCCCTTTTGTGGATATGACTCCTTCTAATCCTCAATCTACATGTTTCCATATTGTTTCAGCCCCTTGCTGAAAGCATCAGGATATCAATATCATTATTACTCAGTCCTCCAGTCTTTCGCTATTACCAACTGCTAAAAGGGAGAGTGAGAGTAGCTGGATCTCTGTCAGCTACTGCGCAGCAGAGAAAATCCTACCTCTGCAGCAAGTGCACACAACATCTGTAGCTGCCCAATCGCGCAGCAGAGAAGTCTTCTTTGATGAAGATGTTGTGCTGAACCTCTGCCCCTTTGTGAAAAATCATCACCTGCCTGCCCCACTGAGAGACAGTTTCCCTGAACGATTTCTCGCACATCCCCCACCACCACAGGGGCTCAATCATCTTTCCCCACTGTGCCAATCAAGCAACAGTGTAAACACAACTCACAATGAGCTCCATGTCCTTATTCTTTAGGTGGCATTATCTCTGTCTGCAGGCTTATGTTTTCGAGAACATTTCAAGGTAAAATTTGGTAAGTGATGTGCCAGCTGTTTTCAACTTCAGTGAGTCCACATGTGGAGCATTGTGCGCGTTTCTGATCGCCAGACCATTGGGTAGAATTTAAGGGATGATGAAAATGCTGCTTCTTTATCAAGGTTATGATATGATTGATTTATTTTCAAAGAGGTCGTAAAAGACACAGATTCTCAAATGTCTGAATCGACGGTTTTAAGGCCAGTTTGATTATCGTTAAGTGCCTCAGGCCAAAGGTATTCAAGTCTTTCGTAAAAAAAATACACTTGCACAATGGTAGGGGAGTGGCCAGTCCTCCAAGCTCAGCCTCACTCTGGTTTGATATGGTTTTAGCACAGCAGTGTTCTGAAACTGCTGGACCCAAGCAGGCTCAGGCTGGGAATTTCTCTCTCTCTCTCTCTCTCTCTCTCTCTCTCTCACACACACACACACACACTCTCTCTAGCTCTCTCTGTCTACCTCTCTCTCCTTTCTCTCACATTTCTTTCTCTCTCTCTGTCTTTCTCTTTCTGTCTCTTTCCTCTCTCTCTCACTCTCTCTGTCTCTCTCTCTCGTCTCACTCTCCTCTTCTCTCCTCTCCTCTCTCTTTCTCTCTAACGTCTTCACTGTCAGACCCTGGGTTTGATTTTACCATTTGTGGCAAGGGGTATTCATGGGAATTGTGTCTCTCACTCTCCTCTCCCTCTCTCTCGGGGAGATATCTGTACACTGACTGTTGTCTCTCAATCTTTTCTCTTTCTCTCTCTCTGTTTCTCTGTCTGTCTTTCTCTCTCTCACACACAGATACACACACTCTCTCTCACATACACACTCTCTCTCTGATTCTCTCCTATCAGATCCTGGACTTCCATTTCCCTTTTGTTCCAAGGAGATTCTGCGAGTATTTGGCAGAACATACATTGGGGTGCTCTGTTTGGTTTTCGGATAGGATCGTTATTCTGTTTGTGATTGTGTTGATTGTGTTGCATTCTGTAATCTTGTGAATAAGTTCTGATTTGCTTGAAGCTACGTGGTTTGATCAGCTGCATCTCTCATGGAATATCCGCCCTCCACTTACTTCAAACTACAAGCAAATTTGGGTCCCGTCTATTTTCTTGAAACGTTTAAGAGGGTTTTTCCTTGTCCACAACAGACTTGGGACTCCTTGAGAAGGGATCGAGTTGGAAGTATTAGTGTCCTTTGTTCTGGCTCTTGAGTTGGATTGTTTTCAGCAGTGCTTGGGATAACAATGGCTCTTTACGTCACCCAAGGTTTTCCGGGGGTGGAAGAAATGACTTTGAGGGTTTTGCGAAAGGCAATGAAGGCCAAGCTGCTGGAATTAGCCATCGAACTGGAGCTGGAGCTGCCTCCTCCCCTGAGAAAAGGGGATATAATTGCAGCAACAGATGAGCATTTTGGGTTACTGGGAATGCCATGAGAATCTTTATAGATGTCCATAATTCATATTGAAAAGAAAGCATCTTGAGTTGGAGGTTCAAGGTAAGGTATTCTGGGTAAAGGCAGAGGAAAGAGAAGGAGATGGCGAGAAGAGCGAGAAAGAGAGAGAGAAGAGATAGAAAAAGAGAAGGAGGAAAGGACAAAAAGAGACGGTCTTAAACATCAGAAATTGGCGCTTAGACAGGAAAGTCACCTGAAAATGATGGAAATGAACAATGAAGGTTAGCTGAGCGAGAATGAAGAAACCCAGGGTAGCCAAAGCCCTGGTGAGAAACTTTTAAAGCTAATCAAAAGGCCTTGTGACAAACCTTTAAATATATTCAAGCATTGCCTAACTTTGATGAAAACGATGTGGAAGCATTTTTAATGTCATTTGAAAAGGTCTTTAAACAAATGCCGTGGCCAGAGACCGTGGGCGTGTTGTTTGTCCAAACAAAATATGTAGGTGGAGCTAGGGAGGCCCACGCATCACTCTCAGATGGGGTATCTGGGGTATATGAGGAGGGGAGGAAAGCCATATTAAGTGGACATGAACTTGTGCCAGAAGCCTATACACAACGTTTCAGTAATCTAATTAGTGATCCTGGTCAAACAGACACTGAATTTGAAAGGATCAAACAAAGTAATTTGAAAAGTTAGGTAAGTGTATAAATTATAGCGTTAACTTTTGACACTTTTAGAGAGACGATTCTTTTGGAGGAGTTCAAAAATGCACTTCCTGAAGTAGTGAGACCTCACTTGGGAGAGCAGAGAGTTAAAACGGCAAGATTAGCAGCTGAAAGGGCTGATGGTTATGAGTTGGTCCATAAGTCAAAAGATAGGCTTCCGAAATCAACTTCAATCCATGAGCGAGAATGAGAAATGCACGCGTGGAAAGGGAAAGGTAGATTTTTAGTGATGATCAACAGGATGACGGATCACAGGGTAAAAGGAAACCGTTTGAGAGGAAAGAGAAGGTAAAATGCTCCGGTGTTTTCACTGCAATACAGGAAAGGCAGATGAAATGACAACTTTGGTCGGCTCAGAAAGGGACTGGGAAGCCAGATGGAGGAAAACAGGATCAGACAGTGAACTTTGTAGGAAAGCACAGTGGAGGCTACAAAGCTGCATCAGAATGTGCAAGCTGGTCGGAGGTTGGTCAAGGAGGAAGTGCAAGATCTTCTTAAACCATATAGTAGCCAAGGTAAAATTTATTCACATAGGCGAGGAGCAGCAGGTACAGAGGTTACAATAGTAAGAGACACAGGATGCTCTCGGTCTGTGCTGTTGAAAGATGAGGAGTTATGCAACACAGAACGACTATTGGCAGAAAATGTGCTAGCAATGGGAACTCACGGTGAGACAAGAAGTGCTCAATTATGTGAAGTGAGGCTCGTGTGCCTCGTGTACAGTGGAGAAGTCTGGGTAGGAGCACTGGACAAACTCGCACCTCCAGGAATTCAATCTGTCCTTGGTAATGATACAGGAGGAAGGGTGGAGTGCAGGTGCAAGAGATCAGAGTCGAGAATTTGTCAATGCGAATTGAACAGCAGGTCAGGCAGCATCCGAGGAGCAGGAGAATCGACGTTTCGGGCATAGGCCTTTCATCAGGAATGGCAATGATACAGCCGATTCATCAGTAGGTATGCTGCTGACTGTGATTGAAAAGCCAGTGGGAATTCAGACAACAGAATTATTGCAGGCCACATATCCTGGGATTTCTCCGGAATGTGTGGCAAGGAGGTTGCAAAGTCACAAAATCGCTTTTGGCGGGATGTTACTCATGTCCTCCTACACATTATCAGCACAGAGGTGGAACGAATGGAGAGTGTCAAGCTCCTGGGAGTGGTCATCCACAACAAGCTTTCTTGGACTCTTCATGTGGTCGCACTGGTTACAAAGGCCCATCAGCGCCTCTTCTTTCTCAGGTAGCTGAGGAAATTTGGCATGATGGTGAATACCCTCGTCAGCTTTTAAATGTGCGCCATTGTGGACATTCTGTCTGGGTGTACCATTCCCTGGCACGGCATCTGTACCATTCAAGATTGTGGATGGTTACAGAGAGTGGTGAACTCGGCCCGGACAATCACAAAGTCCAACCTCCCATCTACAGAATACACCTACCTGTCAAGGAAAGGCACCAGCATTCCCAAAGATCCATAATACCCTGGCAATACTTTTTTACAGACTCTACCATCGGGGTGAAAGTACAGAAGCCTGAACACATGCACCAGTCGGTTTCATTAAAAAAAATCCAACTCTTTTTGGAATACTGAATGTACTCATAAACTGTAAGCTTCGCCTGTACCTATGTTTTTGTTTTTGCCGCTGTTTACCTATAATTAAATTATCTACGCTACTTAAATCCGTGATCTGCCGATATTGCTCACAAGACATAGCTTTTCCCTGCGCCTCGGTACCCGTGACAATCAACACAATTCAATTCAACTCAACCAGATGAAACAGGAAAGGTCAAGGAGTACAGAAAAGGAAATTGAAGTCGAATTTTCACATACACTTTTTGATCAAATGGATGACACAAGCATGAGAGATAAATGACACAGCAGACATCTTTAGCTCAGAGAAATTAACTGAGTTACAGCAGAAAGATGAAAATTTAAAACAACTGCATCAAAATGCATAACCAGAAAAATAATCTGAATGTATCCCTCAATGTTGTTATCGTAAAAATGACGTCTTAACTAGGAATGGAGAGCATCACATATTCAGGCAGATGAGAAATAGGCAGATATTCATCAAATCGAATTGCCATTTATTTATAGAAAGGAGGTGTTGCAAATAGCGCACAAGCTGACTCTATGTGGTCATTTAGGAATGAGAAAAACTCAAGCTAAAATCCAAGAACATTTTCACTGGCCTGGATGGCACAAGAATATAGTTGTTATTTTTTTTTGCCAAACATAGAAGGTATAAAAAGAATAGTATCCCTACAGGGTGGAAACAGTCCATTCGGCCCAAGGCGTCCACTCTGACCCTCTGAAGAGAAATCCACCTTTCTCTCTATTCTTTATTTCGGCAGTGGGAGTGGAGAAAGAGGAAACCATGGAGCTGTTGGGAAAGAAAATTCCTCATTAAAAACTGACCAGAATGCAGAGGATTCTGGGAGATTTTTCTGCCCACGACAGGGATACAAGTTGGGTGTTGGCTAAACCCGAGACCTCATACCTTTTGGGCCTTCCAACAAACCCGAGTCATAGAGTCATGGATATGTACATCATGGAAACAGATCATTCAGTCCAACTCATCCACGCCCACAAGACTTCCAAAGTTAATCTCTCCCATTTGCTAACACTTGGCCCATATCCCTCTAAATCCTTCCTAGTCATGTCGTCATCGAGATGCCTTTCAAATGTTGTCATCATACCAGATTCCACCACTTCCTCTGGCAGCTCATTCCATACACTCACCACTCTCTGCGTGAAAAAATTGCCCTCTGACGTTCCTGTCAATTTTTTTCCCTCTCAAACAAAATCTTTGCCTTCATGTTTGGTCTACCCACTCCTTGGAAAATACATTGTCTATTTACCCTGTCCATGCACCTCATGATTTTAAAAACCTGTATAATGTCACAGCACAGTCTCCGACCCTTCAAGGTCAATAGCCTCAGTCTTTTAAGTCTCCCGCAATAGCACAAACCCTTAAACCTCGCATCAATGTTGTAAATATTTTCTGAACACTTTCAAGTTCCCCAAAATCCTTCGAGTAACAAGGAGAGCAGAACTGCACAGAATATTCCCAAAGTGCCCTAACCAATATCTTCTCGACCCGCAACATGACCACCCAACTCCTATACTCAAAGCAGTGACCAACAAAGGAACGTGTATCTAACTGCTTCTTCACTATCCTGTCGACCTACATTCAAGAAACTATGAACAAGCACCCCAAAGCCTTTTTCTTCAGCAACATTCCCCAGGATCTTAACACTAACTGTGTAAGTCCTGCTCTGTTTTTCTGCAAGTGAATCATGCTTTTAGAACTTTTTGTTGGTTTTCTGGAACTTTCCATGGTTCTAACCAGTCGAAGACATAAACTTCATATTTGGAACACAAGAGTTAACCATTTAGACATCATGATACTCTTAGTTTCTACGTGAGACAGGGCCTGATGCCTTTCTGGCTGTAATGGGTAAGTTGTTGGAGGTCTGTCTACTCAGGATAACTGCTCCCTTTTACATTATACTCATGTCATTAGCACCTGACTGCTGTGCTTGCTCTGTTTCTCGTGTGCGTGTGTGTTCTGCGACGACTGAGATTAAGTTGGCAAATCTACCCAGCATTCTTTGCTGTTCAGCGAAGTGAGCACTCTGATGGCCTTTTGTCGATGCACAAGGTTCTGACTTGTGATTGGCTGAGACAGCTGGAGAAGATGTGATTGTGCACAGTATAGCCAGAATCGCTTGGACGTCTGAAAGGGGAGGGACTGTGTTTCTTCTCCGCAGGAATTAAATAACTAAAAACTGAGGAAGGGAAGTTTATTTTCTCCATTCCCCATTCTAACACACTCATGACTGTAACCTGCGGCTTTGAACCAACAGATCAGAGAGTTGATGAATCTCAAAAAAAGGAATTGGATATTTAAACGGGAGATGAGGAGGAATGTCTTCTCTCCGAGATGAGTGAATCTGTGGAAGTCTTTACCACAGAGGTGTATCCATGCTGGGTCATTCGGTCGATGCAAGATTGAGAGACAAACAGATGTTTTGACCAGAAAGGCAGTAAAGGATTATAGAAGAAAGGCAGGAATATTGAGGATGACCTGTCTGTACATCACGCAAACCAACACTTTTCACTATACCTCTGTAAATGTGGAAAAAAACGAAAATAATGCAAAACATAAAGATAAGAATTGAGTTTGGGTTATTTTTGTTTCCACGTACCAAGAATAAATTTGCAATAGTGTGAAAAACGGCTCTTTGGCCCATCAAGTCCACACCGAAGAGCAAACCACTCAGACCCATTTCTCTCTGACTAATGCTCCGAACGCTATTGGCAGTTTAGCATGGGCAAGTCACCTGACTGGCAAATCTTTGGGAATTGTGGGAGGAAATCGGAGCACCCACATGAAACGCACGCAGACAATGTGCAAACCCCACACAGACAGTCGCCCAAGGCCAGAAGCTAACCTGAGACTCTGGTGCCGTGAAGAAGTAGGGAAAAGCACAGAGCCACCCTGCTGGCCCACAGTCATAGCAAAAAGTATTGTTGTGCATGCTATACAGCTGATCGCACCTTATCATGTGCGTTAGACCAACAGAACAGAGTGCAAAGTACAGTGGCACAGATGCAGGGAAGGTGCAGAAGGAGAGAGGTTGGAATGAGCATTTGACGGGTCCAGTCAAATGTCTATAACAGCGAGGAGGAAACTGTCCTTGAAGATGTTCATACATTTATTTAAACTTTTTTATCTGTTTCCCGACCCAAGAGCTTGTAAGCGAGCAAACCCGACGAGTGAGGGGTCTTTGATCATGTTGTCTGGTTTCCTGAGGCAGCGGGAAATATCGATGGAGTCAATGGATGCAAGGTTGGTTTGCATGATTGACTCAGTTGCGTTCATAACTCTGTGCAGTTTCTTACAATCTTGGAAAGTGCAGTTGCCATACTGCTGTGTGATGTGAACAGATAGGATGCTTTCACGAATTAGAATTTGTTTTATTATCATGTGTCCGCAGGTCGATAGTACAGGAGGGCCGAGAAATGAGTAGCAAGTCACCACACATGGTGTTGTCTACGGTACAAAGTACATGCATACTGATGTTAGGTATTAAAGTTGATCAAGTACAAAAATAGAGAAATAAACAGAAAAGCAAAAAGTTCCACATTTTGCAATTTGTATAAAAAATTTTACGAGTCTTTGTGGACATGCCAAATTTCCATAAATCCTGGGGAAGTAAACACGTTGTTGTGCTTTCTTGAACATTAAGTCGATGTGAGTGTAAACACGGTTAAAACTGAACCAAAGATCTTCGGACGATTCTTCATTCACTAAGAGTGAATAGCAGAAGATGAGCAGTTGAACTCTCGATTCATGAATGAACTTCTGGTGTTCTTTTCCCTTTTCACTGACTGGCTGGCTGCCAGCATTCAGAGCGAGCCGCCTCTTCACCTGCAATACAAAGGGTGACTTGAGTCAACCACGTCTCAATCCCAGAGTATTACACGTGAACAGTTCGACTGCAGGAGTGCAGTGAGGTGAGATATCTAATGGATTTTGATTGTGGATTTTGACTAGATTTTTGAAAGGGGACACATGCTGTGGGAAGAATGTAGCAACGAGGTGACATTCCTGGACTCGAGATCCAAAGATTCCAGACTGAGGAAATGGGTTCACATTCGACCGAGGCAGCTGCTGAGAATTCGTCTGAAGATAGAAACAGCCATTCTAATTGTCCTTATTGGGCTAGTGGTGCATTGAAATTGGTGATGAAAAGAAAAAAGATTTTTAGCTGCACTAACGGAATTTGATTGCTGAATTCAGAACTATAGTGAAATCATTAGTTAGACCAACGGTAGCTTTCAGAATGTACCTACTTGCGGAACGTTTCAGAGAACACCTCTGGGACACCCGGATCAACCAACCCAACCACCCCGTGGCTCAACACTTTAACTCCCCCTCCCACTCCACCAATGACATGCAGGTCCTTGGACTCCTCCATCGTCAGACCATAACAACACGACGGTTGGAGGAAGAGCGCCTCATCTTCCGCCTAGGAACCCTCCAACCACAAGGGATGAACTCAGATTCCTCCAGTTTCCTCATTTCCCCTCCCCCCACCTTGTCTCAGTTAAATCCCTGGAACTCAGCACCGGCTTCCTAACCTGCAATCTTCTTCATGACCTCTCCGTCCCCACCCCACTCTGGTCTATCACCCTCACCTTGACCTCCTTCCACCTATCGCATCTCCAACGCCCCTCCCCCAAGTCCCTCCTCCCTACATTTTATCTTAGCCTGCTGGACACACTTTCCTCATTCCTGAAGAAGGACTTATGCCCGAAACGTCGAATCTCCTGCTCCTTGGATGGTGCCTGACCTGCTGCCCTTTTCCAGCAACGCATTTTCAGCTTAGAATGAGATTAACCCAAAATAATCGATTAAGGAAAACACAGAAACGTCTCTGTAATCTCACAGCGGCAGTTGGCGATAACAGGCAGTCTGATAAGAGAGTTTGGGGAACAGACATTACATATTTTATCGTTCAGCAAGAATTAAATAGGGAAGTATGATCTCACAATGAGACACACTCTTTGGGGAAATGGAGTCTTGAGAAATTAAGCAATGCAATCTTTGCCCAAGGTAAGACCTTTGCTCCAATTAGTTTAACATTAAGGGCTGCAGTTAATGAAGAGGAGCCCTCATCCCGTTACCATGGGGGACAAATGGGGAAGCAGATGACCTCAAAAGCTTGAATTAGAGATAAAGTAAACAACGGGAGCTTCCCAACCAATGGTTGCAGTGGCTCTGTGGTTGCCACTACTGCCTGACAGCACCAGGTGCCTGGGTTTGATTCCAACCTCAGCCGACTGTCGGTGTGTAGTTTGCCCGTTTTCCCTATGTCAGTGTTGGTTTTCTGCAGATGCTGTGTTTTCCTCCAATAGTTGAAAGATATGGGAGGGTTGGCTGTGCTAAATTGCCGAAAGTGTCCAGGGATGTGCAGACGAGGGTGGAGTGGACGTGTCAAATTCACCTACTTATCTCAGGATGTGCAGGTTAGGGTGGATTAGCCGTGTTTTAATGACCTGGAGTGTCGAGGGATGTGTTCGTTAAGGGGGATTAGCCATGGGAAATTGTCCTGTAGTGTCCAGGGATGTGCATGTTAGGGTGGATTGGCCGAAGGAAATTGTCCTGTAATGACCAGGGTGGTCCAGTTTAGGGTGGATTGGCAATGATAAATTACACATAGTGCCCAAGCATGTGCAGGTTAGGGTACATTGGCCGTGCTAAGTTGTCTCATAGTGTCTTGTGATGCGCAGGTTCACGGGGATTGGCTGTGTTAATTGTCCCACAATGTCTAGGGAAGTGGAGGTGAGGGTCGATTGGCCATGCTAAATTGTCCAGTAGTGTCCAGTGATGCACAGGTACAGCAGCATTGGCAGTGCTAAACTATCCCACAATGTCCAGGGTTATGGGGGTTAGGATGGATTGGCATGTTGAATTGTCCTGGAGGTTCCAGGAATGTGTAGGTTAGTGTGGATTGGGCATGGAAGACTGCCTCTGCAGACTAGTGATGTGCAGTTTAAGGTGGATTAGCCATGCCAAATTGCCCTCAGTTCTGAAGACTGTGCATGTTAGGATGAATTGGCCACGCTAAATTGTCTCATAGAGTCTGGAAATGTATAGGCTCAGAGGATTAACCATGAGACATGCAGGGCTTGGGTGGGATGTTCTTCTGAGAGCCAGCGTGGACACAATGGACTCATTGGCCTGTTTGCACACAAAGGGGTTCTGAGATATTGTGTGCAGTTCTGTTCGCCACACTTATTGGGACGCGGTGGACAGATTGAAGAAGAGGTTTAACAGGATGGTGCCTGGATTAATTAGAAGGAGCGATTGGACAGACCTGGGTTATTGATGCTAGTGGATTGAAGGCTGAGTGGCGACGAGATAGTGTCCAAAAATAATGAGGTGCATGGATAGAACATAGAACATAGAAAAGAACAGCACAGAACATGCACTTTGTCCCAAGATGTTGTGTCGAGAGTTAATCCGAATGTAAAATATAGTAACAACCTACACACCCCTCAACTAACTGTTATCCTGTGCATGCCCAGAAATCGCTTAAATATCCCTAATGACTGCTTCCACCACCACCCCTGGTAACGCATTCCATGCATTCACAACTCTCTGTGTTCAAGAAAACTACCCCTGACGTCTCCTTTATACCTTCCTCCTAATATTTTCAAACCATGACTTCTCGCACCTGTCAATCCTGCCCTGGGGAAAAGTTTATGGTTATTGACTCGATCTATTCCTCTCATTATTGTGTACACCTATATCAGGTCTTCTCTCTTCCTCCTTCTCTTCAGAGAGAAACGTCCGAGCCTAATTAGATTACTTACAGTATGGAAACAGGCCCTTCGGCCCAACAAGTCCACACCGACCCGCCGAAGCGCAACCCACCAAAACCCTTACATCTACCCCTTACCTAACACTACGGGCAATTTAGCATGGCCAATTCACCTAACCCGCACATCTTTGGACTGTGGGAGGAAACCGGAGCACCCGGAGGAAACCCACGCAGACACGGGGAGAACGTGCAAACTCCACACAGTCAGTCGCCTGAGTCGGGAATTGAACCCGGTTCTCAAGCGCTGTGAGGCAGCAGTGCTAACCACTGTGCCACCGTGCCGCCCCTTTCCTCATCAGACACGCCCTCCACTCCAGGCAGCATCCTGGTAAACCTTCTTTGCACACTCTCCAAATCCTCTGTATTTTTCCTATAGTAGGGAGACCAGAACTGGACACAATATTCCAAGTGTGGCCTCACTCAGGGACTTGTAGAGCTGCAGCATAATCTCACAGCTCTTAAAACTCTACCCCCTTGTTGATGAAAGCCCAAACACCATATGCTTTCTTAACAACCCTATCCACTTGGGTGGCAACTTTGAGGGATCTATGCAATTGCACACTTAGATCCCCCTGTTTCTCCACACTGCCAAGATTCCTGTCTTTAATCCTATATTCAGCACTGAGTTCAGCATTCCAAAATGCATCACTTCGCACTTCTCCAGTTTGAACTCCATCTGCTAATTCTCAGCCCAGCTCTGCATCCTGTCTGTGTCGCTCTGCAGCCTGCAGTAGCCCTCTACACTATCGGCGACACCTCCAACCTTTGTGTCATCGGCAAATTTACTAACCCACCCCTCAACCTCCTCATCCAAGTCATTTACAAAAACTACGAAGTGCAGAGGCCCAAGTATAGAGCCCTGCGGGACCCCACTCAACACTGTCCTCCAGGCAGAATACTTTCCATCTGCAAACACTCTCTGCCTTCTGACAGCCAGCTAATTCTGAATTCAGATAGCCAAATCTCCCTATATTCCATGCTTCCTGACTTTATGAATGAGGCTACCATGGAGAACCCTATCAAATGCCTTACTGAAATCCATATGCACCACATCCACTGCTCAACCGTTGTTGACCTGTATTGATACATTCTCAAATAACTCAATAAGATTTGTGAGACATGACCTACCCCTCACAAAGCCATGCTGACTGCCTTTAATCACACTATGCTTTGCCAGATTGTCAAAAATCCTATCCCTCAGATTTCTTTCCAAACCTTTGCTGACCACAGACGTAAGACTGACTGGTCTGTAATTGCCAGCGATTTCCATATTACCTTTCCTGAAAAGAGGAACAACATTCACTTCCTTCCAATCCTCCGGTAGGATAATCACAGTCTTTTTCCCCAGGGTGGTAATACCGAAGGTTATTGGGGGAAAAAAATGGGAGAATGAAAAAAAATTGATCATCCGTGACGGAAAGGCAGAGCAGACTTAATGGGCCGAATGGGCTAATTTCCGCTTTCATGCCTTGTCTTATCTTATCTCATCTCAACGTATTTGAACTTATATTACATTACCTCATCCATGTTCCCGTCCTAAACTGTTGCAGTCCCTTGTGTGTGGTGCAGGGACACTCAATGCAGTGTCATTAGGGAGAGGTATCCCGTTGAAAATGTGTTGCTGGAAAAGCACAGCAGGTCAGGCAGCATCCAAGGAGCAGGAATCCAGAAGAAGGGTTCATACCCGAAAGGTAAATTTTCCTGCTCCATGGATGCTGCCTGACCTGCTGCGCTTTTCCAGCAACACATTTGCAGCTCTGATCTCCAGCATCTGCAGTCCTCACTTTCTCCCAGGGATATCCCAAAGTTTGACTCCGGAGACACTGAAGGAACAACTGACATTGCGCCAAGTCAGGATGGTGTGGTATTGATCGCAGGGGAACTTGCAGGAGGTGATGTTCCCTTCTGTTTGCTGCACTTGGTCCTTCTCGATTGAAGTTGCCTTTATTCAGAAGACCCTTGGTGAATTTCGAACGTGAATTCTGTGGGCTAGTACGTACAATACTGCAACTGAACATCAACTGTGCAGGGAGTATGTGCTGACATTGCGTTTAGCATGCGCTTTCCCTTATCCTTCTAGTCGGGGGAGAGATGGCCGGATTGGAAAGTACTGTTGACGAAACCTTGGCTGTGTGTCTTGTCGACAGGACACACTGCTGGCGCTGTGCCTCGGTGGTGGAGGGAGTGTTTGTGAAGATGGAGATCAGAGTCTCGATCTAGCAGGGGCGGAGGCATCCTTTGTATTGCATTGTGTTGAGCGTCTTCAGTGTTGTCAGAGCTGCCCCATCCAGGCAAGTGGGGAGAAATTCATCAAACTCTTGGCTCAGGCCTTATCGACAGCGGGAGAGGCTTTCCGGGAGTGGGAGGGAGAATTTGAAGGGAAGTCCTCGCTGTAGGATTTCCAGCCTCTGATCTGCTCTTGTAGCCACAGGAGTGACATAGGGTTGGGTCCAGTTCAGATTCCGCTCAATGCTAACCACCAGGATGTTGATAGTGGGGAGAGGGGGCTTTCAGTTATGGTAACACCATTGAACGTCAAGGGGATGATGGTTAGATTCTCTCTCAGTGGTTCACCCAAAAGGTTGAAAGTTGCAGGGGATTCAGTGGTGGTAAAACTATTGAAAGTCAAGAGAATGATGGTTAGTTTCTCTCCCAATGGTAACACCGAGGGTGTTGTTCGTGTGTTGATTCAGTGATGCACATTGCATTTTACAACAAGTGACCATAGTTTGATTCTCTCTCAATGGCAAATGACAGATTTTGATGCTGGGGCAATCAGTGATCGGGAAAACATTGAACATATTGGAATGAAGCTCGTATCACACAGTTCTGATTAACAGTTCCACACCGCTCACCCCCACCCCAAAATGCATACTCAGCTCTTTCAGAGAGTTTTAAGTTTTACAATGTGGTCTTACTGATTAAAAAGTAAGTCGTTTTATTTCCCACAGAGAATCAAATGGTTTTCTTTTATATGTGTTTGTATACTTGTTTCAGCCACCACCAGCAATGAATGAACAAGAGATCCCATTCAGGAAGCATGGAATCACGTGTTCTTGTGTACTCCACGCCAGATCTAAGGAGGGTTGACCTCCGCTCCTCAGAGATTCGCGACATTTCCTACCCTCAGTGACCCTCACACCACCGCCTCCAGACCGACTGAGTTAACTTTCAACATAAGTGTGTTAGAATTAAAAACAAAATGCAAGATTCATAAGGGGTTAACAAAGCCTGTTTGTTTCAATGACTGGAATTAATCCCAATCCCTGCGGATCCTAACTGTGCCTTTGGAGAGTTCACAGCCTGGTTTATGTTAGCAATACCTTTCAATGGTCGAGCACATATTGTCAACAGGAACATCACGTCGAACATTAACAGGGATCATCTTTTAGAGAGGAGGGGCGAGAGCCCGATCCGACAGTAATAGGCTGAAGTGTTCCCTCAATGGAGTCAAACTTGAGATCAATAGTTGGGAATCTCACAGGAATGGGACGGAGTATATCCTGGGCGTATTATATGCTTGAACATTATAATGGCTTTCTCCCATTATCTTTATCCGATCGGATATATTACATACTGCAGATCGCTCAAGCTGGCTACTATCCTGTCCTGGCTGCGATTGGAGTTCCTGGTGAGTATATCTGCCTCCACTATTAACACTGGAAATTATTTAGAAATGTATGAAAGGTGTTGAAATTAAATATCTTCTGTATACTGCTGTCACTTTCTTATGACAAAACACACCTCTATACCCAAGAGTACACAGCATTGGCATTCACTTTCTGCACGTTGGTCTCAAAGTGACCCTGAGATCGAGTAAATTCTCCCATTCTCATGATCGAGTTATGTGGTGCTCCTTAATTGCGGATTTTTCGGATCCCAAAACGTAAAGTTTAATTTATGGAAAATTTTGTTCCAATGCATTGTCTCCCATCTGCAGCCATGATTCAGTCATGTCAGGGATGGATAGAGTGAAGTGTTTCAAATTGTCAACTATTACTCCATCAAACTGGTAAGCTTGCACTGATTCTGAATGTATATCAATATTGTGTTTTCTCGTTCCTCACAGTTAACATGCTGACGATTCTCATTATGTCTCGGGGAAAGTGTGGTCTCTCGAAGTGTATCACTCACTATCTGGTGGCCATGGCAGTTGCGGATCTTCTGGTCGTCATACTGGATCTGATCTTGAGACAGATCCCTGTTGTATTTCGGGAACGCTTCTCCTTCTTGGTTCACGTCCCCGTGTGTAATATACACGCTGTCCTGCTTTATGCAGTCACTGACTGTTCTGTCTGGTTCACTGTCACTTTCACCTTTGACAGATTTGTGGCCATTTGTTGCCAGAAGCTAAAAACTAAATATTGCACTGAGAAAACAGCCACTGTTGTTCTGTTAATAGTGACTGCACTGAGCTGTTTGAAGAACATTTTCTGGTATTTCATGTTGACAGAACGGTATCTACTCCAGAACATGCCTTGGTTCTGCCATGTTGTAACTGATGTCAGGTATTCAAAGGCTTGGGTTGCAATTGAATTTTTCCATCACATTCTAACGCCATGTGTCCCATTTGTCCTCATCCTGATGCTCAATGCATTCACCGTCAGATACATTTTGGTGACTAGCAGAGCCCGTATGAGACTCCGGAATCGCAGCAACGGGGAGAGTCCCAAAGACCCAGAGATGGAGAATCGAAGGAAATCCATCATTCTACTCTTTGTCATCTCTGCTAATTTCATCCTGTTATGGTCAATGCTGATGCTGATTTCTATATATACCCGCATGACATTTGTGACACGAGTGTCTATATATATACCAGACTTTGTGCAAGAATTGGGATTCATGTTGCAGTTACTGAGTTGCTGCACCAACACTGCAATTTATGCAGTGACCCAGACTATGTTCAGAAGGGAATTGAAGAATGTGGTGAAATATCCCTTCATTCTGATTGTCAATGTCATGAAACGATAAGGAGGCAAATGCATTTGCATCAGCAGAGCACAAGACCCCCAATATTCCTCTGATTCCAGAGATAAGCCAATTCTATATTTGTTTGCGATGACCATAAGCTGCAGAATCGCTGAGCACCCAGACTGACTCCTGGTTTCATAGAACACATTTTGTATTGCTTTTGGTTTTCACTGAGTTGCCTCTGAATGAAACAATCAGACAATGCTGATAAGTTAAACCATGCTGCGAAATTTATTGACAAATTAAATTAAGTTAAACAGTTAAAGCAAACTCATCCTATTTAGATATGAGTTTGAAGACATTTAGAGACAGATTTGAATAAAATCTCATTGCAGCTTC
The DNA here is from genome assembly GCF_020745735.1 of Hemiscyllium ocellatum. Lineage (NCBI taxonomy): Eukaryota > Metazoa > Chordata > Chondrichthyes > Orectolobiformes > Hemiscylliidae > Hemiscyllium > Hemiscyllium ocellatum. Next base: position 6,242,888 of record NC_083441.1, read on the forward strand.
AGCACAGGACACAAAACACCCATCAGGACTGTACCCAAAACAACTATCACACAACACTCATCGTTGAACCTGTGTATCAATACCTCAGTAGGTATAACTCATTTGTGTTTTCAACTTTTCAATACAAATGTAGACAGATTTTTTTCTCCATATTGTACACATGACCGTCAATGTATTCAGTTCTAAAAGGTGATCTCTCCAGGGTTTTAACACAATTGATGACAACCAACAACTCTTCAGCATATGCTGATTAATTAATGAATTAGCTTTATCGTCACACGTACTCAAATGCACTCGGGTGAGAAGTTTATGAGTCACCGCATACAGTGCCACATGCATACTTACACCGGTACTGAGGGACAGCTTCTCTCAGTGATAACATTAGTTACTGAAATAGGGCATTATGGGAACAATGTTCATGTTACGAGTGTATATTGGGATAGTTGACCAAAACCAGTTTGCTGGACAAAAAATGTGTGCTTCTCTCTGCAATTGCATGTAACAGAAATATTTTAAAACTAACCGCAGGCATGAAACATCTATTATGTAAGTCAATGGACAAGTGCTGTGCTGAGAGGAGAGAGAACCTCGATTCTGTAGGTAGCTGGGACAACTGTGCCTGTCATGGTAAGTTACTGTTCCTGTTGTTGAGAATAATGGTAACATGACAATGATAACAGTGAATCATCTTGCTTCAACTTGTTGCCGATGGGAATATGTTGTGACTGGCCAAGGACTGGAACAGCCTGGGAAACATCAAGAGGAAAAGCATTAACGTAATCGAACCTACATGCTTTGCCTGGTCAAAGTTATCCAAAAATGATGATTGTTGGACTTGGGGAGACTGGCTGGCTGGAATACAACTCTCGAGGTGACCGTGCATCTCCCCAGAGGATTTGGGGTAATAAGCGGTGTTTTGACTTGCTCTAGATTTGCGTCTTGAGTATTTTTTGCCACCAACATTTTCAGTGTGACAATGTCACCAGCACATAGTGGCATCCCAGGTACCGAGTTCAAGGTTAAAGTGAAGATTTGTCGCTCAGCTACAAGTTGCAGTTGTTCTGGGTAAGCTCACTGAGCTGGGAATTTGGTTTACAAACGCTGCATCCCCTTTCTAGGTGACACCCTCAGTGCTGTGGAGCCTCCCGTGGTTCGCTGCGGTACTCTGTCATTTGGAACTTATTTGGTTTCATTCCCACTGCTTCCACTTGCCAATTCCATTTGTTCATTGCAGTGTTTGATATGTTGGGTCTGAGCCAATGAGTATATTGTTGGGGAACGTGGGTGAGTGGTTTGCTTCTGGAAATTCCATGGCTGTCCGCTGTTTGGCCCGTCCTTTTGTTGCAACGCTGTCCCAGTCAAATTTGCGACACTTACCCTCTCTGTGTACAGCCAGTAGGGACAGCTGGTTGTGGTCCTGAGTCGCTAGTTGAATAGCATGAAGTCACTTTGAAATCAACAAATGCAAATTTAGTTATCTGACTCTAACAGTGAGCAACTTAACTAAGCTGTTAACAAACCAAATAAATAGTTGTCCAATGAGTGACTATTTCGGAATAAAACAAGATTCTAATGATATGCTGTTCCAATAAGCACAAGTCCCACTCATGCACCAAAAGTAGGATTCAGTCTCTCGAAATTACAGCATCCAAGGAGCAGGAGAATCGACGTTTCGGGCATGAGCCCTTCTTCAGGAATGAGGAGAGTGTGCCAAGCAGGCTGAGATAAAAGGTAGGGAGGAGGGACTTGGGGAGGGGCGTTGGAAATGAGATAAGTGGAAGGGCATTAAGGTGAAGGTGATAGGCTGGAGTGCGGGTGGGGGCAGAGAGGTCAGGAAGAAGATTGCAGATTAAGAAGGTGGTGCTGAGTTCGAGGGTTGGGACTGAGACAAGGTGGGGGGGAGGGAAAATGAGGAAACTGGAGAAATCTGAATTCACCTCTTGTGGTTGGATGGTTCCTAGGCGGAAGATGAGGCCCTCTTCCTCCAGCAATCGTGTTGCTATGGTCTGGCAATGGAGGAATCCAAAGACCCGCATGCCCTTGGTGCAGTGGGAGAGGGAGTTGAAGTTTTGAGCCACTGGATGGTTGATTTGGTTGTTCCGGGTGTCCCAGAGGTGTTCTCTGAAACGTTTTCCAAGTAGGCGGCCTGTCTCCCCAATATAGAGGAGGCCACATCAGGTGCAGCGGATGTAGTAGATGATGTGTGTGGAGGTGCAGGTGAAGTTGTGGCGGATATGGAAGGTTCCCTTGGGGCCTTGGAGGGAAGTGGGGGTGGAGGTGTGGACGCAAAGTTTGCATTTCTTGCGGTTGCAGGGGAAGGTGCTGGGAGTGGAGGTTGGGTTGGTTGAGGGTGTGGACCTCACAAGGGAGTCATGGAGGTGTGGTCTTTTCGGAACGCTGATAGGGGAGGGGAGGGAAATATATCTCTGGTGGTGGGGTCCGTTTGGTGGTGGTGGAAATGACGACGGATGATACGATGCATATGGAGGTTGGTGGGGTGGTAGGTGAGAACCAGCGGGGTTCTGTCCTGGTGGCGATTGGAGGGGGGGGGCTCAAGGGCGGAGGAGCGGGAAGTGGAGGAGATGCGGTGGAGGGCATCGTCGATCATGTCTGGGTGGAAACTGCGGTCTTTGAAGAAGGAGGCCATCTGGGTTGTTCCGTATTGGACCTGGCCTTCCTGGGAGCTGATGCGGCGGAAACGAAGGAATTGGGAATATGGGATGGCTTTTTCACAGGGGGAAGGGTGGGTGAAGGTGTAGTCTAGGTAGCTGTCGGAGTCAGTTGGTTTATATTGACCTGCTTCCACCTATCGCATTTCCAACGCCCCTTCCCCAAGTCCCTCCTCCCTACCTTTTATCTTAACTAGCTTGGCACACTGTCCCCATTCGTGAAGAAGGGCTTATACCCGAAACATCGATTCTCCTGCTCCTTGGATGCTGCCTGACCTGCTGCGCTTTTCCAGCAACACATTTTCAGCTCTGATCTCCAGCATCTGCAGTCCTCATTTATTTTCTCGAAATTACAGCTAGGTGATGTGTCTTCCAGAATGTTCTGTCCCTTCTACATCGTTAATCCCGTTGTTATTTAACTGTTGCTTTCTCCAAGACATAGAGGAAACTGTCCGAGTCAACGATTCTCTCCTGAGAGCTCAGGGCTCTGAGCTCAAGCAAACGACAGTTAGCTCTGGAGTCTTTCTTCAACTGTCCCCATCTTTTATACACGCAATGACGTATGTATATTTCCTCCAATGAGATTTGTCCTATGGAATCAAAACCCTTCAGATTGAAATTTACTCGGGTATTGGTACCTTAGTAGCTGGTTCAAATTGTTTGGTTGAATTGAAATGTCTGTTGTCTTCGTAAAAACTGCTCCCTGGCCTGCTAACTGTCCGGCTTTTGGAGGAATTGTTTCAGTTTGGAGTTTGTATGGAGTTGCATTTAGCTTCTCGGCATGGGAAAACTGTACGGCCTTTGGATAAAAGGTTTCAGTTTGGTGTTTGTATGCTGTTGCATTTTAATTTCTAAGCATGAGAAAAACACCATCTTTGAAAATGCTTTCCTCCGCAGCATTTTACAGTTTCATAAACTCCAAATTCTAACTTCCTGCCTCCAAACTGACAATTACTCTAACCAGTTTCACAACAAGAGGTACCATCTTACTACTCTGCAGGAAATAGAATGAAAGCCTTACAAAATCCAATTTGTTCTCCTCCCTGGAGTTGTTGTGAGCTCGGGCGCTTCACTCTCAGGGAGGAGACTCGATAAATTGAGGGTGTGACCTCAAAATAAGAAAACTTGATAAAGAGATGAGGAGGGATTTCTTATCTCTGTAGAAGTCAGTGTCTGGGATTCTTTTCCGCAGAGGTCTGGGAGAGCAGGAACAGAGAGAGAGAGAGAGAAGGGGAGCGGGGGGGAGAGAGAGAGATAAAGGGCACAGGGGAGAAAGACAGGAGAACGGAATTGAGGATGATCAGGTCAGCCATGTTCTCACTGGATGATGAAGCAGACTCGATGGGCTCGAGGGTATCCTAATGCCCCTAGTGATCTGTTAGAGTTGACAATAATGCGCTATTATTAGGTATGAAATGGAAATAAGAGAGAACGCAAATCAGGTCAGATGGATGAACTGAGCGTAATAACAATTTAACTGAATTAAAGGTCTGTGGATCATTCTTTATAAAGTATTTGGAAGTAGTAACCAGTGGAACGTTCACAGTTGAACTGTCAATTAGATAAGACCTTTTTTTTTAGATTAGATTAGACTTACAGTGTGGAAACAGGCCCTTCGGCCCAACAAGTCCACACCGACCCGCCGAAGCGCAACCCACCCATACATTTACCCCTTACCTAACACTACGGGCAATTTAGCATGGCCAATTCACCTGACCCGCACATCTTTGGACTGTGGGAGGAAACCGGAGCACCCGGAGGAAACCCACGCAGACACGGGGAGAACGTGCAAACTCCACACAGTCAGTCGCCTGAGTCGGGAATTGAACCCGGTCTACAGGCGCTGTGAGGCAGCAGTGCTAACCACTGTGCCACCGTGCCGCCCTAATTGACAGAGTCCTGATTGATTTAACTTCCTCTATCCCCTTCTATATTGATGGACTGGCTGGATTCCAGCACTCAGAGCAGGATGTTTCTTTCCCTGCCGTGCAGATGTGATTAGTGGACGCTGATTCAACAACACTTACAGCCAGGCCAGCACCCACGATTGTCCCAGCTTGGGAGTGCACACAGACCAGGTTCGAGTTGGATTTTGACACCGGACCCTGTGGATTCTTGAAAGGGAGCAGGCACAGCGGTAAGGATGTGGGAAATAGGTGGCATTGCTGGAATCGAAATCCAAACGAGTGACGCGAAGGAAATCATTTCAACTCAGCCTGAGGCAACTGCTGAGAGATAAATTTAAGATAGGGACTCTGATATGATGAAACGTTTGAGATTATGCTTTTACACACCAGTGCAAGCAGATGAGTTGAGGGTATTGGTTGTGTGAGGTGATGTCACAGTGATATTGTTGGTGGAGGGTACAGACAAGCGTCTCAATAGCTGGGGATGCACAATCTTCAGCTGAGAAAGGAAGTGCGTAAAGGGGTGGAGGGAATAACCACAATGTCATGTGATATGAGTAGTACACAACACAGAGTGCAACTACGTTGATGGGCGTGTTCTATAAACGCTTATACAGTCACGAAGTCATAGCAGGGCACATGTGTTGGCAAATCACAGAGAAATGTAAAACTAGATGGGTAATAATTGTAGGAGATTTCGAAGTACCGGGTTTAATTGGGAAGCACAAAGGGTAAAACACTCAGTGGCCATGGAAATCTTAAAAATGTGACCTGCAGAGAGTTTTAAGTCAGCTTGGAGAAAGTCCTACAGAGTCAAAGGGTGGGGCTGGATTTGACATTGAAAGATGCGAAGTTGGTCATTTTAGAAGTCACAACAAAGGAACAGAACGTTATTCCAACTAAGAAAGCTGAAACACAAAAGGAACTGTGTGAAACACCAAGAGCAAGCACACAGTGTAAGCAGGAATGTTTAGTTCCTATTTGAAGGTGTTTTATTGAGGTAACTGAGGCACTGCATTTTGGAAATGCATACTTGGTAAGAACTAATGCACTTAATGGAAGGGTTCTGGGGAGTGTTGCTGAACAAAGAGAGCTCCGAGCTCACGATCAAAGTTTCGTGAAGATTTAGTTGCAGGTCGACAGAGTGGTGAAGAACGATTTTGGTGAACTTAACCTTATTGTTGTGTACGTTGAGGACAGGAGTTGAGATGTCACGCTGCAGCTGTCCAATGGGTGGGCCAATTTTGTGCTTTCAGTTCTGCTCCCCCCCGTTGTTGGAAATGTTTTTTTTCGACTTGAAAGTGTTCAGAAAAGATTTACAAGAAAGTTGGAGGGTTTGAACTTCAGGGAGAGGCTGAAAAGACCGGGGATGCTTTCACTGGAGCGTCCGAGGCTGAGGGGTGACCTTTCGAGATTCACAAAATCATGAGAAGTACAGACAGGGTGAAGAGACAATGTCTTTTTCCCTCGGGTAGGGAAGTCCAAAAGTAGTTGGCACAGGTTTAAGGTGAGATGGGAAAGATTTAAAAGGGACCTCAGGGGCAATGTTTTCACACAGAGGGTGGTGTCTGCATGAAATGGGCTGCCAGATGAAATGACGGAGGCTGACACAATAACAAAATTTAACTGGAATCTAGTTGGGGGCATGAATAGGAAGGGTTTTGAGGGATTCAGGCCCAACGCTGGCAAATGGGATGAGACTAATTTAGGATACCTGGTCGGCACAGATATTTTGGACTGAAGACTCAGTTCCATGCTGTAAAACTCTAAAACTCTAAGACTCTAAGGTGTTCGTATATGAAATCTGGAGTACTGTGAGCAGTTTTGGCTCCCTTTTTAAAGTAAAGATACGTCATTGGGGTTAGTACAGGGAAGACTCACTAGTGTAATCTCTGATGTAGAGGGAATGTCTTATGAACAGCTCGGGACTCTGCTCCATGGAGTTTCGAAAAAAAAAATGAGAAGGAATCTCATTGGAACGTCCAAGTTTCTCAGGGCCAATGCTGTGAGAGTGTGTCCCCTCAGGAGAGATTCTAAGAAGAGAGGACACCGTCTCAGAAAACAAAGTATTAATTTAACATTGAGAGGAAGAAGAATTTCTTCTCTTGAGGGTTGTCATTCTTCAGAACTCCTTGGTACAGAAAGCCGTGGGGCAGAGTCATTTCGTCTTTTTAATAGAGTGTTGATCAGCAGGGGAAATTAAGTGTTGTAGGGAAGAGGGGGGAAAGTTTCCACTAGAAATGTTGGCTCGTTAATTATCCTGGGCAATGCCGAAACAGACAGGAGGGTCCGAATGGCCCCTTCTTGCTCATCTTGTGTATTCCCAAATGGTGTTTCACAATGCCACTACATTTGCATGTTCTGTACGCTGACTGGTGTCTCTCAGTTTTCCCTCTCTCAGGGAGCTGGCTGTGCATTGATCAGTGTCTCTCAGTGCCCTCTCTCTTTTCAGGGCGATATGTGTGCACTGATCGGTGCCTCTCGGTCCTATCTCTATATCACAGGACATATATGTACACTGGTTCTTTTCCCTTTATTCCTCTCAGTTCTTTTCCTTATGGTCTCCTAATGCATTCTGAACACTGGCAAATAAAAGTACAAATTATAAACTTATGCTCGGTCGAACCAAAACCTCTTCTTCAACATCCACGCACGCATACAAATGGTCACATAATTGTGAAACATCCATGTTCTAGTTTAAAGAGATACGTTGGGGAATCACAGTTGAATAGTACAGTTCCCCAAACTTCGATCAACTGTCCCCCTTTTGTGGATATGACTCCTTCTAATCCTCAATCTACATGTTTCCATATTGTTTCAGCCCCTTGCTGAAAGCATCAGGATATCAATATCATTATTACTCAGTCCTCCAGTCTTTCGCTATTACCAACTGCTAAAAGGGAGAGTGAGAGTAGCTGGATCTCTGTCAGCTACTGCGCAGCAGAGAAAATCCTACCTCTGCAGCAAGTGCACACAACATCTGTAGCTGCCCAATCGCGCAGCAGAGAAGTCTTCTTTGATGAAGATGTTGTGCTGAACCTCTGCCCCTTTGTGAAAAATCATCACCTGCCTGCCCCACTGAGAGACAGTTTCCCTGAACGATTTCTCGCACATCCCCCACCACCACAGGGGCTCAATCATCTTTCCCCACTGTGCCAATCAAGCAACAGTGTAAACACAACTCACAATGAGCTCCATGTCCTTATTCTTTAGGTGGCATTATCTCTGTCTGCAGGCTTATGTTTTCGAGAACATTTCAAGGTAAAATTTGGTAAGTGATGTGCCAGCTGTTTTCAACTTCAGTGAGTCCACATGTGGAGCATTGTGCGCGTTTCTGATCGCCAGACCATTGGGTAGAATTTAAGGGATGATGAAAATGCTGCTTCTTTATCAAGGTTATGATATGATTGATTTATTTTCAAAGAGGTCGTAAAAGACACAGATTCTCAAATGTCTGAATCGACGGTTTTAAGGCCAGTTTGATTATCGTTAAGTGCCTCAGGCCAAAGGTATTCAAGTCTTTCGTAAAAAAAATACACTTGCACAATGGTAGGGGAGTGGCCAGTCCTCCAAGCTCAGCCTCACTCTGGTTTGATATGGTTTTAGCACAGCAGTGTTCTGAAACTGCTGGACCCAAGCAGGCTCAGGCTGGGAATTTCTCTCTCTCTCTCTCTCTCTCTCTCTCTCTCTCTCACACACACACACACACTCTCTCTAGCTCTCTCTGTCTACCTCTCTCTCCTTTCTCTCACATTTCTTTCTCTCTCTCTGTCTTTCTCTTTCTGTCTCTTTCCTCTCTCTCTCACTCTCTCTGTCTCTCTCTCTCGTCTCACTCTCCTCTTCTCTCCTCTCCTCTCTCTTTCTCTCTAACGTCTTCACTGTCAGACCCTGGGTTTGATTTTACCATTTGTGGCAAGGGGTATTCATGGGAATTGTGTCTCTCACTCTCCTCTCCCTCTCTCTCGGGGAGATATCTGTACACTGACTGTTGTCTCTCAATCTTTTCTCTTTCTCTCTCTCTGTTTCTCTGTCTGTCTTTCTCTCTCTCACACACAGATACACACACTCTCTCTCACATACACACTCTCTCTCTGATTCTCTCCTATCAGATCCTGGACTTCCATTTCCCTTTTGTTCCAAGGAGATTCTGCGAGTATTTGGCAGAACATACATTGGGGTGCTCTGTTTGGTTTTCGGATAGGATCGTTATTCTGTTTGTGATTGTGTTGATTGTGTTGCATTCTGTAATCTTGTGAATAAATTCTGATTTGCTTGAAGCTACGTGGTTTGATCAGCTGCATCTCTCATGGAATATCCGCCCTCCACTTACTTCAAACTACAAGCAAATTTGGGTCCCGTCTATTTTCTTGAAACGTTTAAGAGGGTTTTTCCTTGTCCACAACAGACTTGGGACTCCTTGAGAAGGGATCGAGTTGGAAGTATTAGTGTCCTTTGTTCTGGCTCTTGAGTTGGATTGTTTTCAGCAGTGCTTGGGATAACAATGGCTCTTTACGTCACCCAAGGTTTTCCGGGGGTGGAAGAAATGACTTTGAGGGTTTTGCGAAAGGCAATGAAGGCCAAGCTGCTGGAATTAGCCATCGAACTGGAGCTGGAGCTGCCTCCTCCCCTGAGAAAAGGGGATATAATTGCAGCAACAGATGAGCATTTTGGGTTACTGGGAATGCCATGAGAATCTTTATAGATGTCCATAATTCATATTGAAAAGAAAGCATCTTGAGTTGGAGGTTCAAGGTAAGGTATTCTGGGTAAAGGCAGAGGAAAGAGAAGGAGATGGCGAGAAGAGCGAGAAAGAGAGAGAGAAGAGATAGAAAAAGAGAAGGAGGAAAGGACAAAAAGAGACGGTCTTAAACATCAGAAATTGGCGCTTAGACAGGAAAGTCACCTGAAAATGATGGAAATGAACAATGAAGGTTAGCTGAGCGAGAATGAAGAAACCCAGGGTAGCCAAAGCCCTGGTGAGAAACTTTTAAAGCTAATCAAAAGGCCTTGTGACAAACCTTTAAATATATTCAAGCATTGCCTAACTTTGATGAAAACGATGTGGAAGCATTTTTAATGTCATTTGAAAAGGTCTTTAAACAAATGCCGTGGCCAGAGACCGTGGGCGTGTTGTTTGTCCAAACAAAATATGTAGGTGGAGCTAGGGAGGCCCACGCATCACTCTCAGATGGGGTATCTGGGGTATATGAGGAGGGGAGGAAAGCCATATTAAGTGGACATGAACTTGTGCCAGAAGCCTATACACAACGTTTCAGTAATCTAATTAGTGATCCTGGTCAAACAGACACTGAATTTGAAAGGATCAAACAAAGTAATTTGAAAAGTTAGGTAAGTGTATAAATTATAGCGTTAACTTTTGACACTTTTAGAGAGACGATTCTTTTGGAGGAGTTCAAAAATGCACTTCCTGAAGTAGTGAGACCTCACTTGGGAGAGCAGAGAGTTAAAACGGCAAGATTAGCAGCTGAAAGGGCTGATGGTTATGAGTTGGTCCATAAGTCAAAAGATAGGCTTCCGAAATCAACTTCAATCCATGAGCGAGAATGAGAAATGCACGCGTGGAAAGGGAAAGGTAGATTTTTAGTGATGATCAACAGGATGACGGATCACAGGGTAAAAGGAAACCGTTTGAGAGGAAAGAGAAGGTAAAATGCTCCGGTGTTTTCACTGCAATACAGGAAAGGCAGATGAAATGACAACTTTGGTCGGCTCAGAAAGGGACTGGGAAGCCAGATGGAGGAAAACAGGATCAGACAGTGAACTTTGTAGGAAAGCACAGTGGAGGCTACAAAGCTGCATCAGAATGTGCAAGCTGGTCGGAGGTTGGTCAAGGAGGAAGTGCAAGATCTTCTTAAACCATATAGTAGCCAAGGTAAAATTTATTCACATAGGCGAGGAGCAGCAGGTACAGAGGTTACAATAGTAAGAGACACAGGATGCTCTCGGTCTGTGCTGTTGAAAGATGAGGAGTTATGCAACACAGAACGACTATTGGCAGAAAATGTGCTAGCAATGGGAACTCACGGTGAGACAAGAAGTGCTCAATTATGTGAAGTGAGGCTCGTGTGCCTCGTGTACAGTGGAGAAGTCTGGGTAGGAGCACTGGACAAACTCGCACCTCCAGGAATTCAATCTGTCCTTGGTAATGATACAGGAGGAAGGGTGGAGTGCAGGTGCAAGAGATCAGAGTCGAGAATTTGTCAATGCGAATTGAACAGCAGGTCAGGCAGCATCCGAGGAGCAGGAGAATCGACGTTTCGGGCATAGGCCTTTCATCAGGAATGGCAATGATACAGCCGATTCATCAGTAGGTATGCTGCTGACTGTGATTGAAAAGCCAGTGGGAATTCAGACAACAGAATTATTGCAGGCCACATATCCTGGGATTTCTCCGGAATGTGTGGCAAGGAGGTTGCAAAGTCACAAAATCGCTTTTGGCGGGATGTTACTCATGTCCTCCTACACATTATCAGCACAGAGGTGGAACGAATGGAGAGTGTCAAGCTCCTGGGAGTGGTCATCCACAACAAGCTTTCTTGGACTCTTCATGTGGTCGCACTGGTTACAAAGGCCCATCAGCGCCTCTTCTTTCTCAGGTAGCTGAGGAAATTTGGCATGATGGTGAATACCCTCGTCAGCTTTTAAATGTGCGCCATTGTGGACATTCTGTCTGGGTGTACCATTCCCTGGCACGGCATCTGTACCATTCAAGATTGTGGATGGTTACAGAGAGTGGTGAACTCGGCCCGGACAATCACAAAGTCCAACCTCCCATCTACAGAATACACCTACCTGTCAAGGAAAGGCACCAGCATTCCCAAAGATCCATAATACCCTGGCAATACTTTTTTACAGACTCTACCATCGGGGTGAAAGTACAGAAGCCTGAACACATGCACCAGTCGGTTTCATTAAAAAAAATCCAACTCTTTTTGGAATACTGAATGTACTCATAAACTGTAAGCTTCGCCTGTACCTATGTTTTTGTTTTTGCCGCTGTTTACCTATAATTAAATTATCTACGCTACTTAAATCCGTGATCTGCCGATATTGCTCACAAGACATAGCTTTTCCCTGCGCCTCGGTACCCGTGACAATCAACACAATTCAATTCAACTCAACCAGATGAAACAGGAAAGGTCAAGGAGTACAGAAAAGGAAATTGAAGTCGAATTTTCACATACACTTTTTGATCAAATGGATGACACAAGCATGAGAGATAAATGACACAGCAGACATCTTTAGCTCAGAGAAATTAACTGAGTTACAGCAGAAAGATGAAAATTTAAAACAACTGCATCAAAATGCATAACCAGAAAAATAATCTGAATGTATCCCTCAATGTTGTTATCGTAAAAATGACGTCTTAACTAGGAATGGAGAGCATCACATATTCAGGCAGATGAGAAATAGGCAGATATTCATCAAATCGAATTGCCATTTATTTATAGAAAGGAGGTGTTGCAAATAGCGCACAAGCTGACTCTATGTGGTCATTTAGGAATGAGAAAAACTCAAGCTAAAATCCAAGAACATTTTCACTGGCCTGGATGGCACAAGAATATAGTTGTTATTTTTTTTTGCCAAACATAGAAGGTATAAAAAGAATAGTATCCCTACAGGGTGGAAACAGTCCATTCGGCCCAAGGCGTCCACTCTGACCCTCTGAAGAGAAATCCACCTTTCTCTCTATTCTTTATTTCGGCAGTGGGAGTGGAGAAAGAGGAAACCATGGAGCTGTTGGGAAAGAAAATTCCTCATTAAAAACTGACCAGAATGCAGAGGATTCTGGGAGATTTTTCTGCCCACGACAGGGATACAAGTTGGGTGTTGGCTAAACCCGAGACCTCATACCTTTTGGGCCTTCCAACAAACCCGAGTCATAGAGTCATGGATATGTACATCATGGAAACAGATCATTCAGTCCAACTCATCCACGCCCACAAGACTTCCAAAGTTAATCTCTCCCATTTGCTAACACTTGGCCCATATCCCTCTAAATCCTTCCTAGTCATGTCGTCATCGAGATGCCTTTCAAATGTTGTCATCATACCAGATTCCACCACTTCCTCTGGCAGCTCATTCCATACACTCACCACTCTCTGCGTGAAAAAATTGCCCTCTGACGTTCCTGTCAATTTTTTTCCCTCTCAAACAAAATCTTTGCCTTCATGTTTGGTCTACCCACTCCTTGGAAAATACATTGTCTATTTACCCTGTCCATGCACCTCATGATTTTAAAAACCTGTATAATGTCACAGCACAGTCTCCGACCCTTCAAGGTCAATAGCCTCAGTCTTTTAAGTCTCCCGCAATAGCACAAACCCTTAAACCTCGCATCAATGTTGTAAATATTTTCTGAACACTTTCAAGTTCCCCAAAATCCTTCGAGTAACAAGGAGAGCAGAACTGCACAGAATATTCCCAAAGTGCCCTAACCAATATCTTCTCGACCCGCAACATGACCACCCAACTCCTATACTCAAAGCAGTGACCAACAAAGGAACGTGTATCTAACTGCTTCTTCACTATCCTGTCGACCTACATTCAAGAAACTATGAACAAGCACCCCAAAGCCTTTTTCTTCAGCAACATTCCCCAGGATCTTAACACTAACTGTGTAAGTCCTGCTCTGTTTTTCTGCAAGTGAATCATGCTTTTAGAACTTTTTGTTGGTTTTCTGGAACTTTCCATGGTTCTAACCAGTCGAAGACATAAACTTCATATTTGGAACACAAGAGTTAACCATTTAGACATCATGATACTCTTAGTTTCTACGTGAGACAGGGCCTGATGCCTTTCTGGCTGTAATGGGTAAGTTGTTGGAGGTCTGTCTACTCAGGATAACTGCTCCCTTTTACATTATACTCATGTCATTAGCACCTGACTGCTGTGCTTGCTCTGTTTCTCGTGTGCGTGTGTGTTCTGCGACGACTGAGATTAAGTTGGCAAATCTACCCAGCATTCTTTGCTGTTCAGCGAAGTGAGCACTCTGATGGCCTTTTGTCGATGCACAAGGTTCTGACTTGTGATTGGCTGAGACAGCTGGAGAAGATGTGATTGTGCACAGTATAGCCAGAATCGCTTGGACGTCTGAAAGGGGAGGGACTGTGTTTCTTCTCCGCAGGAATTAAATAACTAAAAACTGAGGAAGGGAAGTTTATTTTCTCCATTCCCCATTCTGACACACTCATGACTGTAACCTGCGGCTTTGAACCAACAGATCAGAGAGTTGATGAATCTCAAAAAAAAGGAATTGGATATTTAAACAGGAGATGAGGAGGAATGTCTTCTCTTCGAGATGAGTGAATCTGTGGAAGTCTTTACCACAGAGGTGTATCCATGCTGGGTCATTCGGTCGATGCAAGATTGAGAGACAAACAGATGTTTTGACCAGAAAGGCAGTAAAGGATTATAGAAGAAAGGCAGGAATATTGAGGATGACCTGTCTGTACATCACGCAAACCAACACTTTTCACTATACCTCTGTAAATGTGGAAAAAAACGAAAATAATGCAAAACATAAAGATAAGAATTGAGTTTGGGTTATTTTTGTTTCCACGTACCAAGAATAAATTTGCAATAGTGTGAAAAACGGCTCTTTGGCCCATCAAGTCCACACCGAAGAGCAAACCACTCAGACCCATTTCTCTCTGACTAATGCTCCGAACGCTATTGGCAGTTTAGCATGGGCAAGTCACCTGACTGGCAAATCTTTGGGAATTGTGGGAGGAAATCGGAGCACCCACATGAAACGCACGCAGACAATGTGCAAACCCCACACAGACAGTCGCCCAAGGCCAGAAGCTAACCTGAGACTCTGGTGCCGTGAAGAAGTAGGGAAAAGCACAGAGCCACCCTGCTGGCCCACAGTCATAGCAAAAAGTATTGTTGTGCATGCTATACAGCTGATCGTACCTTATAATGTGCGTTAGACTAACAGAACAGAGTGCAAAGTACAGTGGCACAGATGCAGGGAAGGTGCAGAAGGAGAGAGGTTTGAATGAACACTTGACGGGTCCAGTCAAATGTCTATAACAGCGAGGAGGAAACTGTCCTTGAAGATGTTCATACATTTATTTAAACTTTTTTATCTGTTTCCCGACCCAAGAGCTTGTAAGCGAGCAAACCCGACGAGTGAGGGGTCTTTGATCATGTTGTCTGGTTTCCTGAGGCAGCGGGAAATATCGATGGAGTCAATGGATGCAAGGTTGGTTTGCATGATTGACTCAGTTGCGTTCATAACTCTGTGCAGTTTCTTACAATCTTGGAAAGTGCAGTTGCCATACTGCTGTGTGATGTGAACAGATAGGATGCTTTCACGAATTAGAATTTGTTTTATTATCATGTGTCCGCAGGTCGAAAGTACAGGAGGGCCGAGAAATGAGTAGCAAGTCACCACACATGGTGTTGTCTACGGTACAAAGTACATGCATACTGATGTTAGGTATTAAAGTTGATCAAGTACAAAAATAGAGAAATAAACAGAAAAGCAAAAAGTTCCACATTTTGCTATTTGGCCACAAAATTTTACGAGTCTTTGTGGACATGCCAAATTTCCATAAATCCTGGGGAAGTAAACACGTTGTTGTGCTTTCTTGAACATGAAGTCGATGTGAGTGTAAACACGGTTAAAACTGAACCAAAGATCTTCGGACGATTCTTCATTCACTAAGAGTGAATAGCAGAAGATGAGCAGTTGAACTCTCGATTCATGAATGAACTTCTGGTGTTCTTTTCCCTTTTCACTGACTGGCTGGCTGCCAGCATTCAGAGCGAGCCGCCTCTTCACCTGCAATACAAAGGGTGACTTGAGTCAACCACGTCTCAATCCCAGAGTATTACACGTGAACAGTTCGACTGCAGGAGTGCAGTGAGGTGAGATATCTAATGGATTTTGATTGTGGATTTTGACTAGATTTTTGAAAGGGGACACATGCTGTGGGAAGAATGTAGCAACGAGGTGACATTCCTGGACTCGAGATCCAAAGATTCCAGACTGAGGAAATGGGTTCACATTCGACCGAGGCAGCTGCTGAGAATTCGTCTGAAGATAGAAACAGCCATTCTAATTGTCCTTATTGGGCTAGTGGTGCATTGAAATTGGTGATGAAAAGAAAAAAGATTTTTAGCTGCACTAACGGAATTTGATTGCTGAATTCAGAACTATAGTGAAATCATTAGTTAGGCCAACGGTAGATTTCAGGATGTACCTACTTGTGGAACGTTTCAGGGAACACCTCTGGGACACCCGGACCAACCAACCCAAACACCCCGTGGTTCAACACTTTACCTCCCCCTCCCACTCCACCAAGGACATGCAGGTCCTTGGACTCCTCCATCGTCAGACCATAACAACACGACGGTTGGAGGAAGAGCGCCTCATCTTCCGCCTAGGAACCCTCCAACCACAAGGGATGAACTCAGATTCCTCCAGTTTCCTCATTTCCCCTCCCCCCACCTTGTCTCAGTTAAATCCCTCGAACTCAGCACCGGCTTCCTAACCTGCAATCTTCTTCATGACCTCTCCGTCCCCACCCCACTCTGGTCTATCACCCTCACCTTGACCTCCTTCCACCTATCGCATCTCCAACGCCCCTCCCCCAAGTCCCTCCTCCCTACATTTTATCTTAGCCTGCTGGACACACTTTCCTCATTCCTGAAGAAGGACTTATGCCCGAAACGTCGAATCTCCTGCTCCTTGGATGGTGCCTGACCTGCTGCCCTTTTCCAGCAACGCATTTTCAGCTTAGAATGAGATTAACCCAAAATAATCGATTAAGGAAAACACAGAAACGTCTCTGTAATCTCACAGCGGCAGTTGGCGATAACAGGCAGTCTGATAAGAGAGTTTGGGGAACAGACATTACATATTTTATCGTTCAGCAAGAATTAAATAGGGAAGTATGATCTCACAATGAGACACACTCTTTGGGGAAATGGAGTCTTGAGAAATTAAGCAATGCAATCTTTGCCCAAGGTAAGACCTTTGCTCCAATTAGTTTAACATTAAGGGCTGCAGTTAATGAAGAGGAGCCCTCATCCCGTTACCATGGGGGACAAATGGGGAAGCAGATGACCTCAAAAGCTTGAATTAGAGATAAAGTAAACAACGGGAGCTTCCCAACCAATGGTTGCAGTGGCTCTGTGGTTGCCACTACTGCCTGACAGCACCAGGTGCCTGGGTTTGATTCCAACCTCAGCCGACTGTCGGTGTGTAGTTTGCCCGTTTTCCCTATGTCAGTGTTGGTTTTCTGCAGATGCTGTGTTTTCCTCCAATAGTTGAAAGATATGGGAGGGTTGGCTGTGCTAAATTGCCGAAAGTGTCCAGGGATGTGCAGACGAGGGTGGAGTGGACGTGTCAAATTCACCTACTTATCTCAGGATGTGCAGGTTAGGGTGGATTAGCCGTGTTTTAATGACCTGGAGTGTCGAGGGATGTGTTCGTTAAGGGGGATTAGCCATGGGAAATTGTCCTGTAGTGTCCAGGGATGTGCATGTTAGGGTGGATTGGCCGAAGGAAATTGTCCTGTAATGACCAGGGTGGTCCAGTTTAGGGTGGATTGGCAATGATAAATTACACATAGTGCCCAAGCATGTGCAGGTTAGGGTACATTGGCCGTGCTAAGTTGTCTCATAGTGTCTTGTGATGCGCAGGTTCACGGGGATTGGCTGTGTTAATTGTCCCACAATGTCTAGGGAAGTGGAGGTGAGGGTCGATTGGCCATGCTAAATTGTCCAGTAGTGTCCAGTGATGCACAGGTACAGCAGCATTGGCAGTGCTAAACTATCCCACAATGTCCAGGGTTATGGGGGTTAGGATGGATTGGCATGTTGAATTGTCCTGGAGGTTCCAGGAATGTGTAGGTTAGTGTGGATTGGGCATGGAAGACTGCCTCTGCAGACTAGTGATGTGCAGTTTAAGGTGGATTAGCCATGCCAAATTGCCCTCAGTTCTGAAGACTGTGCATGTTAGGATGAATTGGCCACGCTAAATTGTCTCATAGAGTCTGGAAATGTATAGGCTCAGAGGATTAACCATGAGACATGCAGGGCTTGGGTGGGATGTTCTTCTGAGAGCCAGCGTGGACACAATGGACTCATTGGCCTGTTTGCACACAAAGGGGTTCTGAGATATTGTGTGCAGTTCTGTTCGCCACACTTATTGGGACGCGGTGGACAGATTGAAGAAGAGGTTTAACAGGATGGTGCCTGGATTAATTAGAAGGAGCGATTGGACAGACCTGGGTTATTGATGCTAGTGGATTGAAGGCTGAGTGGCGACGAGATAGTGTCCAAAAATAATGAGGTGCATGGATAGAACATAGAACATAGAAAAGAACAGCACAGAACATGCACTTTGTCCCAAGATGTTGTGTCGAGAGTTAATCCGAATGTAAAATATAGTAACAACCTACACACCCCTCAACTAACTGTTATCCTGTGCATGCCCAGAAATCGCTTAAATATCCCTAATGACTGCTTCCACCACCACCCCTGGTAACGCATTCCATGCATTCACAACTCTCTGTGTTCAAGAAAACTACCCCTGACGTCTCCTTTATACCTTCCTCCTAATATTTTCAAACCATGACTTCTCGCACCTGTCAATCCTGCCCTGGGGAAAAGTTTATGGTTATTGACTCGATCTATTCCTCTCATTATTGTGTACACCTATATCAGGTCTTCTCTCTTCCTCCTTCTCTTCAGAGAGAAACGTCCGAGCCTAATTAGATTACTTACAGTATGGAAACAGGCCCTTCGGCCCAACAAGTCCACACCGACCCGCCGAAGCGCAACCCACCAAAACCCTTACATCTACCCCTTACCTAACACTACGGGCAATTTAGCATGGCCAATTCACCTAACCCGCACATCTTTGGACTGTGGGAGGAAACCGGAGCACCCGGAGGAAACCCACGCAGACACGGGGAGAACGTGCAAACTCCACACAGTCAGTCGCCTGAGTCGGGAATTGAACCCGGTTCTCAAGCGCTGTGAGGCAGCAGTGCTAACCACTGTGCCACCGTGCCGCCCCTTTCCTCATCAGACACGCCCTCCACTCCAGGCAGCATCCTGGTAAACCTTCTTTGCACACTCTCCAAATCCTCTGTATTTTTCCTATAGTAGGGAGACCAGAACTGGACACAATATTCCAAGTGTGGCCTCACTCAGGGACTTGTAGAGCTGCAGCATAATCTCACAGCTCTTAAAACTCTACCCCCTTGTTGATGAAAGCCCAAACACCATATGCTTTCTTAACAACCCTATCCACTTGGGTGGCAACTTTGAGGGATCTATGCAATTGCACACTTAGATCCCCCTGTTTCTCCACACTGCCAAGATTCCTGTCTTTAATCCTATATTCAGCACTGAGTTCAGCATTCCAAAATGCATCACTTCGCACTTCTCCAGTTTGAACTCCATCTGCTAATTCTCAGCCCAGCTCTGCATCCTGTCTGTGTCGCTCTGCAGCCTGCAGTAGCCCTCTACACTATCGGCGACACCTCCAACCTTTGTGTCATCGGCAAATTTACTAACCCACCCCTCAACCTCCTCATCCAAGTCATTTACAAAAACTACGAAGTGCAGAGGCCCAAGTATAGAGCCCTGCGGGACCCCACTCAACACTGTCCTCCAGGCAGAATACTTTCCATCTGCAAACACTCTCTGCCTTCTGACAGCCAGCTAATTCTGAATTCAGATAGCCAAATCTCCCTATATTCCATGCTTCCTGACTTTATGAATGAGGCTACCATGGAGAACCCTATCAAATGCCTTACTGAAATCCATATGCACCACATCCACTGCTCAACCGTTGTTGACCTGTATTGATACATTCTCAAATAACTCAATAAGATTTGTGAGACATGACCTACCCCTCACAAAGCCATGCTGACTGCCTTTAATCACACTATGCTTTGCCAGATTGTCAAAAATCCTATCCCTCAGATTTCTTTCCAAACCTTTGCTGACCACAGACGTAAGACTGACTGGTCTGTAATTGCCAGCGATTTCCATATTACCTTTCCTGAAAAGAGGAACAACATTCACTTCCTTCCAATCCTCCGGTAGGATAATCACAGTCTTTTTCCCCAGGGTGGTAATACCGAAGGTTATTGGGGGAAAAAAATGGGAGAATGAAAAAAAATTGATCATCCGTGACGGAAAGGCAGAGCAGACTTAATGGGCCGAATGGGCTAATTTCCGCTTTCATGCCTTGTCTTATCTTATCTCATCTCAACGTATTTGAACTTATATTACATTACCTCATCCATGTTCCCGTCCTAAACTGTTGCAGTCCCTTGTGTGTGGTGCAGGGACACTCAATGCAGTGTCATTAGGGAGAGGTATCCCGTTGAAAATGTGTTGCTGGAAAAGCACAGCAGGTCAGGCAGCATCCAAGGAGCAGGAATCCAGAAGAAGGGTTCATACCCGAAAGGTAAATTTTCCTGCTCCATGGATGCTGCCTGACCTGCTGCGCTTTTCCAGCAACACATTTGCAGCTCTGATCTCCAGCATCTGCAGTCCTCACTTTCTCCCAGGGATATCCCAAAGTTTGACTCCGGAGACACTGAAGGAACAACTGACATTGCGCCAAGTCAGGATGGTGTGGTATTGATCGCAGGGGAACTTGCAGGAGGTGATGTTCCCTTCTGTTTGCTGCACTTGGTCCTTCTCGATTGAAGTTGCCTTTATTCAGAAGACCCTTGGTGAATTTCGAACGTGAATTCTGTGGGCTAGTACGTACAATACTGCAACTGAACATCAACTGTGCAGGGAGTATGTGCTGACATTGCGTTTAGCATGCGCTTTCCCTTATCCTTCTAGTCGGGGGAGAGATGGCCGGATTGGAAAGTACTGTTGACGAAACCTTGGCTGTGTGTCTTGTCGACAGGACACACTGCTGGCGCTGTGCCTCGGTGGTGGAGGGAGTGTTTGTGAAGATGGAGATCAGAGTCTCGATCTAGCAGGGGCGGAGGCATCCTTTGTATTGCATTGTGTTGAGCGTCTTCAGTGTTGTCAGAGCTGCCCCATCCAGGCAAGTGGGGAGAAATTCATCAAACTCTTGGCTCAGGCCTTATCGACAGCGGGAGAGGCTTTCCGGGAGTGGGAGGGAGAATTTGAAGGGAAGTCCTCGCTGTAGGATTTCCAGCCTCTGATCTGCTCTTGTAGCCACAGGAGTGACATAGGGTTGGGTCCAGTTCAGATTCCGCTCAATGCTAACCACCAGGATGTTGATAGTGGGGAGAGGGGGCTTTCAGTTATGGTAACACCATTGAACGTCAAGGGGATGATGGTTAGATTCTCTCTCAGTGGTTCACCCAAAAGGTTGAAAGTTGCAGGGGATTCAGTGGTGGTAAAACTATTGAAAGTCAAGAGAATGATGGTTAGTTTCTCTCCCAATGGTAACACCGAGGGTGTTGTTCGTGTGTTGATTCAGTGATGCACATTGCATTTTACAACAAGTGACCATAGTTTGATTCTCTCTCAATGGCAAATGACAGATTTTGATGCTGGGGCAATCAGTGATCGGGAAAACATTGAACATATTGGAATGAAGCTCGTATCACACAGTTCTGATTAACAGTTCCACACCGCTCACCCCCACCCCAAAATGCATACTCAGCTCTTTCAGAGAGTTTTAAGTTTTACAATGTGGTCTTACTGATTAAAAAGTAAGTCGTTTTATTTCCCACAGAGAATCAAATGGTTTTCTTTTATATGTGTTTGTATACTTGTTTCAGCCACCACCAGCAATGAATGAACAAGAGATCCCATTCAGGAAGCATGGAATCACGTGTTCTTGTGTACTCCACGCCAGATCTAAGGAGGGTTGACCTCCGCTCCTCAGAGATTCGCGACATTTCCTACCCTCAGTGACCCTCACACCACCGCCTCCAGACCGACTGAGTTAACTTTCAACATAAGTGTGTTAGAATTAAAAACAAAATGCAAGATTCATAAGGGGTTAACAAAGCCTGTTTGTTTCAATGACTGGAATTAATCCCAATCCCTGCGGATCCTAACTGTGCCTTTGGAGAGTTCACAGCCTGGTTTATGTTAGCAATATCTTTCCATGGTCGAGCACATATTGTCAACAGGAACATCACGTCAGACATTAACAGGGATCATCTTTTAGAGAGAAGGGGCGAGAGCCCGATCCGACAGTAATAGACTGAAGTGTTCTCTCAATGGAGTCAAACGTGAGATCAATAGATGGGAATCTCACAGGAATGGGACGGAGTATATCCTGGGCGTATTATATGCTTGAACATTATAATGGCTTTCTCCCATTATCTTTATCCGATCGGATATATTACATACTGCAGATCGCTCAAGCTGGCTACTATCCTGTCCTGGCTGCAATTGGAGTTTCTGGTGAGTATATCTGCCTCCACTTTTAACACTGCAAATTATTTAGAAATGTATGAAAGGTGTTGAAATTAAATATGTTCTGTATACTGCTGTCACTTTCTCATGACAAAGCACACCTCCATACCCAAGTGTTCACAGCATTGACATTCACTTTCTGAATGTTGGTCTCAATGTGACCCTGAGGTCGAGTAAATTCTCCCATTCTCATGATCGAGTTATGTGGTGCTCCTTAATTGCGGATTTTTCGGATCCCAAAATGAAAAGCTTAATTTATGGAAAATTTTGTTCAAATGCATCATCTCCCATCTGCAGCCAATGGACAGATTCAGTCATGTCAGGGCTGGATAGAGTAAAGTGTTTCAAAATGTCAATGATGACTCCATCAAACTGGTAAGCTTGCACTGATTTTGAATGTATGTCAATATTGTGTTTTCTCACAGTGAACGTGCTGACGATTCTCATTATGTCTCGGGGAAAGTGTGGTCTCTCGAAGTGTATCACTCACTATCTGGTGGCCATGGCAGTTGCGGATCTTCTGGTCGTCATACTGGATCTGATCTTGAGACAGATCCCTGCTGTATTTCGGGAACGCTTCTCCTTCCTGTTTCACATCCCTGTGTGCAATATACACGCTGTCCTGCTTTATGCAGTCACTGACTGTTCTGTCTGGTTCACTGTCACTTTCACCTTTGACAGATTTGTGGCCATTTGTTGCCAGAAGCTAAAAACTAAATATTGCACTGAGAAAACAGCCACTGTTGTTCTGTTAATAGTGACTGCACTGAGCTGTTTGAAGAACATTTTCTGGTATTTCATGTTGACAGAATGGTATCAACTTCAGAACATGCCTTGGTTCTGCCGTGTTGTAACTGATGTCAGGTATTCAAAGGCTTGGGTTGCAATTGAATTTCTCCATCACATTCTAACGCCATGTGTCCCATTTGTCCTCATCCTGATGCTCAATGCATTCACCGTCAGGTACATTTTGGTGACTAGCAGAGCCCGTATGAGACTCCGGAATCGCAGCAACGGGGAGAGTCCCAAAGACCCAGAGATGGAGAGTCGAAGGAAATCCATCATTCTACTCTTTGTCATCTCTGCTAATTTCATCCTGTTATGGTCAATGCTGATGCTGATTTCTATATATACCCGCATGATATTTGTTGCAAGAGTGGCGATACATATACCAGACTTTGTGCAAGAATTGGGATTCATGTTGCAGTTACTGAGCTGCTGCACCAACACTGCAATTTATGCAGTGACCCAGACTATGTTCAGAAGGGAGTTGAAGAATGTGGTGAAATATCCCTTCGTTCTGATTGTCAATGTCATGAAACGATAAGGAGGTAAATGTATTTGCATCAGCAGAGCACAAGACCCGCAGCATTCCTCTGATTCCAGAGATAAGCCAATTCTATATTTGTTTGCGATGACCATAAGCTGCAGAATCGCTGAGCACCCAGACTGGCTCCTGGTTTCATAGAACACATTTTGTATTGCTTTTGGTTTTCACTGAGATGCCTCTGAATGAAACAATCAGACAATGCTGATAATTTAAACCATGCTGCGAAGTTTATTGACAGATTAAATTAAGTTAAACAGTTAAAGCAAACTCATCCTATTTAGATATGAGTTTGAAGACATTTAGAGACAGATTTGAATAAAATCTCATTGCAGCTTCAGCACAGGACCCAAAACACCCATCAGGACTGTACCCAAAACAACTATCACACAACACTCATCGTTGAACCTGTGTATCAATACCTCAGTAGGTATAACTCATTTGTGTTTTCAACTTTTCAATACAAATGTAGACAGATTTTTTTCTCCATATTGTACACATGACCGTCAATGTATTCAGTTCTAAAAGGTGATCTCTCCAGGGTTTTAACACAATTGATGACAACCAACAACTCTTCAGCATATGCTGATTAATTAATGAATTAGCTTTATCGTCACACATACTCAAATGCACTCGGGTGAGAAGTTTATGAGTCACCGCATACAGCGCCACATGCATACTTACACCGGTACTGAGGGACAGCTTCTCTCAGTGATAACATTAGTTACTGAAATAGGGCATTATGGGAACAATGTTCATGTTACGAGTGTATATTGGGATGGTTGACCAAAACCAGTTTGCTGGACAAAAAATGTGTGCTTCTCTCTGTAATTGCATGTAACCGAAATATTTTAAAACTAACCGCAGTCAGGAAACATCTATTATGTAAGTCAATGGACAAGTGCTGTGCTGAGAGGAGAGAGAACCTCGATTCTGTAGGTAGCTGGGACAACTGTGCCTGTCATGGTAAGTTACTGTTCCTGTTGTTGAGAATAATGGTAACATGACAATGATAACAGTGAATCATCTTGCTTCAACCTGTTGCCGATGGGAATATGTTGTGACTGGCCAAGGACTGGAACAGCCTGGGAAACATCAAGAGGAAAAGCATTAACGTAATCGAACCTACATGCTTTGCCTGGTCAAAGTTATCCAAAAATGATGATTGTTGGACTTGGGGAGACTGGCTGGCTGGAATACAACTCTCGAGGTGACCGTGCATCTCCACAGAGGATTTGGGGTAATAAGCGGTGTTTTGACTTGCTCTAGATTTGCGTCTTGAGTATTTTTTGCCACCAACATTTTCAGTGTGACAATGTCACCAGCACATAGTGGCATCCCAGGTACCGAGTTCAAGGTTAAAGTGAAGATTTGTCGCTCAGCTACAAGTTGCAGTTGTTCTGGGTAAGCTCACTGAGCTGGGAATTTGGTTTACAAACGCTGCATCCCCTTTCTAGGTGACACCCTCAGTGCTGTGGAGCCTCCCGTGGTTCGCTGCGGTACTCTGTCATTTGGAACTTATTTGGTTTCATTCCCACTGCTTCCACTTGCCAATTCCATTTGTTCATTGCAGTGTTTGATATGTTGGGTCTGAGCCAATGAGTATATTGTTGGGGAACGTGGGTGAGTGGTTTGCTTCTGGAAATTCCATGGCTGTCCGCTGTTTGGCCCGTCCTTTTGTTGCAACGCTGTCCCAGTCAAATTTGCGACACTTACCCTCTCTGTGTACAGCCAGTAGGGACAGCTGGTTGTGGTCCTGAGTCGCTAGTTGAATAGCATGAAGTCACTTTGAAATCAACAAATGCAAATTTAGTTATCTGACTCTAACAGTGAGCAACTTAACTAAGCTGTTAACAAACCAAATAAATAGTTGTCCAATGAGTGACTATTTCGGAATAAAACAAGATTCTAATGATATGCTGTTCCAATAAGCACAAGTCCCACTCATGCACCAAAAGTAGGATTCAGTCTCTCGAAATTACAGCATCCAAGGAGCAGGAGAATCGACGTTTCGGGCATGAGCCCTTCTTCAGGAATGAGGAGAGTGTGCCAAGCAGGCTGAGATAAAAGGTAGGGAGGAGGGACTTGGGGGAGGGGCGTTGGAAATGAGATAAGTGGAAGGGCATTAAGGTGAAGGTGATAGGCTGGAGTGCGGGTGGGGGCAGAGAGGTCAGGAAGAAGATTGCAGATTAAGAAGGTGGTGCTGAGTTCGAGGGTTGGGACTGAGACAAGGTGGAGGGGGAGGGAAAATGAGGAAACTGGAGAAATCTGAATTCACCTCTTGTGGTTGGATGGTTCCTAGGCGGAAGATGAGGCCCTCTTCCTCCAGCAATCGTGTTGCTATGGTCTGGCAATGGAGGAATCCAAAGACCCGCATGCCCTTGGTGCAGTGGGAGAGGGAGTTGAAGTTTTGAGCCACGGGATGGTTGATTTGGTTGGTCCGGGTGTCCCAGAGGTGTTCTCTGAAACGTTTTCCAAGTAGGCGGCCTGTCTCCCCAATATAGAGGAGGCCACATCAGGTGCAGCGGATGTAGTAGATGATGTGTGTGGAGGTGCAGGTGAAGTTGTGGCGGATATGGAAGGTTCCCTTGGGGCCTTGGAGGGAAGTGGGGGTGGAGGTGTGGACGCAAAGTTTGCATTTCTTGCGGTTGCAGGGGAAGGTGCTGGGAGTGGAGGTTGGGTTGGTTGAGGGTGTGGACCTCACAAGGGAGTCATGGAGGTGTGGTCTTTTCGGAACGCTGATAGGGGAGGGGAGGGAAATATATCTCTGGTGGTGGGGTCCGTTTGGTGGTGGTGGAAATGACGACGGATGATACGATGCATATGGAGGTTGGTGGGGTGGTAGGTGAGAACCAGCGGGGTTCTGTCCTGGTGGCGATTGGAGGGGCGGGGGCTCAAGGGCGGAGGAGCGGGAAGTGGAGGAGATGCGGTGGAGGGCATCGTCGATCATGTCTGGGTGGAAACTGCGGTCTTTGAAGAAGGAGGCCATCTGGGGTGTTCCGTATTGGACCTGGCCTTCCTGGGAGCTGATGCGGCGGAAACGAAGGAATTGGGAATATGGGATGGCTTTTTCACAGGGGGAAGGGTGGGTGAAGGTGTAGTCTAGGTAGCTGTCGGAGTCAGTTGGTTTATATTGACCTGCTTCCACCTATCGCATTTCCAACGCCCCTTCCCCAAGTCCCTCCTCCCTACCTTTTATCTTAACTTGCTTGGCACACTGTCCCCATTCCTGAAGAAGGGCTTATACCCGAAACATCGATTCTCCTGCTCCTTGGATGCTGCCTGACCTGCTGCGCTTTTCCAGCAACACATTTTCAGCTCTGATCTCCAGCATCTGCAGTCCTCATTTATTTTCTCGAAATTACAGCTAGGTGATGTGTCTTCCAGAATGTTCTGTCCCTTCTACATCATTAATCCCGTTGTTATTTAACTGTTGCTTTCTCCAAGACATAGAGGAAACTGTCCGAGTCAACGATTCTCTCCTGAGAGCTCAGGGCTCTGAGCTCAAGCAAACGACAGTTAGCTCTGGAGTCTTTCTTCAACTGTCCCCATCTTCTATACACGCAATGACGTATGTATATTTCCTCCAATGAGATTTGTCCTATGGAATCAAAACCCTTCAGATTGAAATTTACTCGGGTATTGGTACCTTAGTAGCTGGTTCAAATTGTTTGGTTGAATTGAAATGTCTGTTGTCTTCGTAAAAACTGCTCCCTGGCCTGCTAACTGTCCGGCTTTTGGAGGAATTGTTTCAGTTTGGAGTTTGTATGGAGTTGCATTTAGCTTCTCGGCATGGGAAAACTGTACGGCCTTTGGATAAAAGGTTTCAGTTTGGTGTTTGTATGCTGTTGCATTTTAATTTCTAAGCATGAGAAAAACACCATCTTTGAAAATGCTTTCCTCCGCAGCATTTTACAGTTTCATAAACTCCAAATTCTAACTTCCTGCCTCCAAACTGACAATTACTCTAACCAGTTTCACAACAAGAGGTACCATCTTACTACTCTGCAGGAAGTAGAATGAAAGCCTTACAAAATCCAATTTGTTCTCCTCCCTGGAGTTGTTGTGAGCTCGGACGCTTCACTCTCAGGGAGGAGACTCGATAAATTGAGGGTGTGACCTCAAAATAAGAAAACTTGATAAAGAGATGAGGAGGGATTTCTTATCTCTGTAGAAGTCAGTGTCTGGGATTCTTTTCCGCAGAGGTCTGGGAGAGCAGGAACAGAGAGAGAGAGAGAGAAGGGGAGCGGGGGGAGGGTGGGGGGGAGAGAGAGAGATAAAGGGCACAGGGGAGAAAGACAGGAGAACGGAATTGAGGATGATCAGGTCAGCCATGTTCTCACTGGATGATGAAGCAGACTCGATGGGCTCGAGGGTATCCTAATGCCCCTTGTGATCTGTTAGAGTTGACAATAATGCGCTATTATTAGGTATGAAATGGAAATAAGAGAGAACGCAAATCAGGTCAGATGGATGAACTGAGCGTAATAACAATTTAACTGAATTAAAGGTCTGTGGATCATTCTTTATAAAGTATTTGGAAGTAGTAACCAGTGGAACGTTCACAGTTGAACTGTCAATTGACAGAGTCCTGATTGATTTAACTTCCTCTATCCCCTTCTATATTGATGGACTGGCTGGATTCCAGCACTCAGAGCAGGATGTTTCTTTCCCTGCCGTGCAGATGTGATTAGTGGACGCTGATTCAACAACACTTACAGCCAGGCCAGCACCCACGATTGTCCCAGCTTGGGAGTGCACACAGACCAGGTTCGAGTTGGATTTTGACACCGGACCCTGTGGATTCTTGAAAGGGAGCAGGCACAGCGGTAAGGATGTGGGAAATAGGTGGCATTGCTGGAATCGAAATCCAAACGAGTGACGCGAAGGAAATCATTTCAACTCAGCCTGAGGAAACTGCTGAGAGATAAATTTAAGATAGGGACTCTGATATGATGAAACGTTTGAGATTATGCTTTTACACACCAGTGCAAGCAGATGAGTTGAGGGTGTTGGTTGTGTGAGGTGATGTCACAGTGATATTGTTGGTGGAGGGTACAGACAAGCGTCTCAATAGCTGGGGATGCACAATCTTCAGCTGAGAAAGGAAGTGCGTAAAGGGGTGGAGGGAATAACCACAATGTCATGTGATACGAGTAGTACACAACACAGAGGGCAACTACGTTGATGGGCGTGTTCTATAAACGCTTATACAGTCACGAAGTCATAGCAGGGCACATGTGTTGGCAAATCACAGAGAAATGTAAAACTAGATGGGTAATAATTGTAGGAGATTTCGAAGTACCGGGTTTAATTGGGAAGCACAAAGGGTAAAACACTCAGTGGCCATGGAAATCTTAAAAATGTGACCTGCAGAGAGTTTTAAGTCAGCTTGGAGAAAGTCCTACAGAGTCAAAGGGTGGGGCTGGATTTGACATTGAAAGATGCGAAGTTGGTCATTTTAGAAGTCACAACAAAGGAACAGAACGTTATTCCAACTAAGAAAGCTGAAACACAAAAGGAACTGTGTGAAACACCAAGAGCAAGCACACAGTGTAAGCAGGAATGTTTAGTTCCTATTTGAAGGTGTTTTATTGAGGTAACTGAGGCACTGCATTTTGGAAATGCATACTTGGTAAGAACTAATGCACTTAATGGAAGGGTTCTGGGGAGTGTTGCTGAACAAAGAGAGCTCCGAGCTCACGATCAAAGTTTCGTGAAGATTTAGTTGCAGGTCGACAGAGTGGTGAAGAACGATTTTGGTGAACTTAACCTTATTGTTGTGTACGTTGAGGACAGGAGTTGAGATGTCACGCTGCAGCTGTCCAATGGGTGGGCCAATTTTGTGCTTTCAGTTCTGCTCCCCCCCGTTGTTGGAAATGTTTTTTTTCGACTTGAAAGTGTTCAGAAAAGATTTACAAGAAAGTTGGAGGGTTTGAACTTCAGGGAGAGGCTGAAAAGACCGGGGATGCTTTCACTGGAGCGTCCGAGGCTGAGGGGTGACCTTTCGAGATTCACAAAATCATGAGAAGTACAGACAGGGTGAAGAGACAATGTCTTTTTCCCTCGGGTAGGGAAGTCCAAAAGTAGTTTGCACAGGTTTAAGGTGAGATGAGAAAGATTTAAAAGGGACCTCAGGGGCAATGTTTTCACACAGAGGGTGATGACTGCATGAAATGGGCTGCCAGATGAAATGACGGAGGCTGACACAATAACAAAATTTAACTGGAATCTGGTTGGGGGCATGAATAGGAAGGGTTTTGAGGGATTCAGGCCCAACGCTGGCAAATGGGATGAGACTAATTTAGGATACCTGGTCGGCACAGATATTTTGGACTGAAGACTCAGTTCCATGCTGTAAAACTCTAAAACTCTAAGACTCTAAGGTGTTCGTATATGAAATCTGGAGTACTGTGAGCAGTTTTGGCTCCCTTTTTAAAGTAAAGATACGTCATTGGGGTTAGTACAGGGAAGACTCACTAGTGTAATCTCTGAAAATGGAGGGAATGTCTTATGAACAGCTCAGGACTCTGCTCCATGGAGTTTCGAAAAAAATGAGAAGTAATCTCATTGGAGCGTCCAAGTTTCTCAGGGCAAATGCTGAGAGAGTGTGTCCCCTCATGAGAGATTCTAAGAAGAGAGGACACAGTCTCAGAAAACAAAGTATTAATTTAACATTGAGAGGAGGAAGAATTTCTTCTCTCGAGGGTTGTCATTCTTCAGAACTCCTTGGTACAGAAAGCCGTGGGGCAGAGTCATTTCGTCTTTTTAATAGAGTGTTGATCAGCGGGGAAATTAAGTGTTGTAGGGAAGAGGGGGGAAAGTATCCACTAGAAATGTTGGCTCGTTAATTATCCTGGGCAATGCCGAAACAGACAGGAGGGTCCGAATGGCCCCTTTTTGCTCATCTTGTGTATTCCCAAATGGTGTTTCACAATGCCCCTGCGTTTTTCTGTACACTGACTAGTGTCTCTCAGTTTTCCCTCTCTCAGGGAGCTGGCTGTGCACTGATCGTTGTCTCTCAGTCCCCTCTCTCTTTTCAGGGCGATATGTGTGCACTGATTGGTGCCTCTCGGTCCTACCTCTATATCACAGGGCATATATGTACACTGGTTCTTTTCCCTTTATTCCTCTCAGTTCTTTTCCTTATGGTCTCCTTATGCATTCTGAACACTGGCAAATAAAAGTACAAATTATAAACTTATGCTCGGTCAAACCAAAACCTCTTCTTCAACATCCACGCACGCATACAAATGGTCACATAATTGTGAAACATCCATGTTCTAGTTTAAAGAGATACGTTGGGGAATCACAGTTGAATAGTACAGTTCCCCAAACTTCGATCAACTGTCCCCCTTTTGTGGATATGACTCCTTCTAATCCTCAATCTACATGTTTCTGTATTGTTTCAGTTCCTTGAAGAACGCATGAGGAAATGGATATCATCATTACTCAGTCCTCCAGCCATTCGCTATTACCAACTGCAAAAAGGGAGAGTGAGAGTAGCTGGATCTCTGTCAGCTACTGCGCAGCAGAGAAAACCTACCTATTCAGCAAGTGCACACAACATCTGTAGCTGCCCAATAATGCAGCAGAGAAGTCTTCTGTGATGAATATGTTGTGCCGAACCTCTGCTCCTTTGTGAAAAATCATCACCTGCCTGCCCCACCGGGAGACACTTGCCCTGAACGATTTCTCGCACATCCCTCACCACTACAGGGTCTCAAACATCTTTCCCCACTGTGCCAATCAAGCAACAGTGTAAACTCAACTCACAATGAGCTCCACGTCCTTATTCTTTAGGTGGCATCAACTCTGCAGGTTTATGTTTTCGAGAGCATTTCAGGGTAAAATTTGGTAAGTGATGTTCCAGCTGTTTTAAACTTCAGTGAGTCCACATTTGGAGCATTGTGCGCGTTTTTGATCGTCAGACCATAGAATAGAATTTAAGGAATGATGCTTTTTTTTCAAGGTTATAATGTGATTGATTTCTTTTCAAAGAGGTCGTAAAAGACACAGATTCTCAAATGTCTGAATCGACGGTTTTAAGGCCATTTGGGTATAGCTCACTGCCTCAGGACAAAGGCATTCAAGTCTTTTGTGAAAAAAATCCACTTGCACAATGGAAGGAGACTGGCCAGTCCTCTAAGCTCAGCCTCACTCTGGTTTGGTTTGGTTTTAGCACAGCGGTGTTCTGAAACTGCTGAACTCAAACAAGCAGGCTCAGGCTGGGAATTTCCCTCTCGCTCTCTCTCACACACACACACTGTCTAGCTCTCTCTGTCTACCTCTCTTTCATTTCTCTCTCATTTATCTCTCTCTCTCTTTCTCTGTCTTTCTCTCTCTGTCTCTCTCTCCTCTCTCTCTAACTCTCTCTGTCTCTCTCGTCTCACTCTCCGCTCCTCTCCTCTCCTCTCTCTTTCTCGCTAACATCTCCACTGTTAGACCCTGGGTTTGATTTTACCGTTTGTGGCAAGCGGTATTCATGGGAATTGTGTCTCTCACTCTCCTCTCCCGATCTCTCAGGGCGAGATCTGTACACTGACTGGTGTCTCTCAATTCTCTCTCTTTCTCTCTCTCTGATTCTCTCCTGTCAGATCCTGGACTTTCATTTCCCTTTTTTTTCAAGGAGATTTTTGCGAGTATTTGGAAGAACATCGGTACATTGGGGTGCTCTGTCCGGTTTTCGGATCGGGTCGTTATTCTGTTTTTTTTATTGTGTTGCATTCTGTAATCTTGTGAATAAATTATGTTTTGCTTGAAGCTACGTGGTTTGATCAGCTGCATCTCTCGTGGAATATCCCCCCTGCACCTACTTAAAACTACAAGCAAATTTGGGTCCCGTCTATTTTCTTGAAACGTGTAAGAGGGTTTTTCCTTGTCCACAACAGACTTGGGACTCCTTGAGAAGGGATCAAGTTGGTAGTATTAGTGTCCTTTGCTCTGGGTCTTGAGTTGGATTGTTTTCAGCAGTGCTTGGGATAACAATGGCTCTTTACGTCACCCAGGGTTTTCTGGTGGTGGAAGAAATGACTTTGAGGGTTTTGCGAAAGGCAATGAAGGCCAAGCTGCTGGAATTAGCCATCAAACTGGAGCTGGAGCTGCCTCCTCCCCTGAAAAAAAGAGAGATAATTGCAGCAACAGACGAGAATTGTGAGTTGTTGGGAACGCCATCAGAATCTTTATTGATGGCCAAAATTCAAATTGAAAAGAAAGCATCTTGAGTTGGAGGAGCAAGGCAAGGTATTACGGATAAAGGCAGAGGAAAGAGAACGAGATGGAGAGAAGAGCGAGAAAGAGAGAGAGAAGAGATTGAAAAAGAGAAGGAGGAAAGGACAAAAAGAGAGGGTCTTAAACATCAGAAATTGGCGGTTAGACAGGAAAGTCACCTGAAAAGGTTGGAAATGAAGGATGAAGGTTATCTGAGCGAGAATGAAGAAACCCAGGGTAGCCAAAGCCCTGGTGAGAAATGTTTCATGCTAGTCAAAAGGCCTTTTGACAAACCCTTTAAATATATTCAAGCATTGCCTAAATTTGACGAAAACGATCTGGAAGTATTTTTAATGTTATTTGAAAAGGTGTCTAAACAAATGCCGTGGCCAGAGACCATGGGGGTGTTGTTTGTCCAAAAAAAATATATAGGCAGAGCTAGTGAGGCCCTCGCATTACTCTCACATGAGGTATCTGGGGTATATGAGGAGGGGAAGAAAGCCATCTTAAGTGCACATGAACTTGTGCCAGAAGCCTATGCATAACTTTTCAGTAATCTAATTATGGACCCTGGTCAAACAGGCATTGAATTTGAAAGGATCAAACAAAGTAATTTGAAAAGCTGGATAAGTGTATAAATTATAGCGTTAACCTTTGACACTTTTAGAGAGACGATTCTTTTGGAGTAGTTCAAAAATGCACTACCTGAAGTTGTGAGACCTGACGTGGAAGAGCAGAGAGTTAAAACCGCAAGATTAGCAGCTGAAAGGGCTGATGGTTATGAATTGGTCCATAAGTCAAACGATAGGCTTCCGAAATCAACTTCAATCCATGAGCGAGAATGAGAAATGCACGCGTGGAAAGGGAAAGGTAGATTTTTAGTGATGATCAACAGGATGACGGATCACAGGGTAAAAGGAAACCGTTTGAGGGGAAAGAGAAGGTAAAATGCTCCGGTGTTTTCACTGCAATACAGGAAAGGCAGATGAAATGACAATTTTGGTCTGCTCAGAAAGGGACTGGGAAGCCAGATGGAGGAAAACAGGATCAGACAGTGAACTTTGTTGGAAAGCACAGTGGAGGTTACAAAGCTGCACCAGAATGTCCAAGCTGGTCGGAGGTTGGTCAAGGAGGAAGTGCAAGATCTTCTTAATCCAAATAGTAGCCAAGGTACAATGTATTCACATAGGCCAGGGGCAGCAGGTACAGAGGTTACAATAGTAAGAGACTCAGGATGCTCTCAATCTGTGCTGTTGAAAGATGAGGAGGTATGCACCTCAGAACGACTATTGGCAGAAAATGTGCTAGCAATGGGAACTCACGGTGAGACAAGAAGTGCTCAATTATGTGAAGTGAGGCTCGTGTGCCTAGTGTACAGTGGAGAAGTCTGTGTAGGAGCACTGGACAAACTCGCACCTCCAGGAGTTCAATCTGTCCTTGGTAATGATACAGGAGGAAGTGTGGAGTGCAGGTGCTAGAGATCAGAGTCGAGAATTTGACGATGCGAAATGAACAGCAGGTCAGGCAGCATCCGAGGAGCAGGAGAATCGACGTTTCGGGCATAGGCCTTTCATCAGGAATGGCAATGATACAGCCGATTCATCGGTAGGTATGCTGCTGACCGTGATTGAAAAGCCAGTGGGAATTCAGACAACAGAATTATTGCAGGCCACATATCCTGGGATTTCTCCGGAATGTGTGGCAAGGAGGTTGCAAAGTCACAAAATCGCTTTTGGCGGGATGTTACTCATGTCCACCTACACATTATCAGCACAGAGGTGGAACGAATGGGGAGTGTCAAGCTCCTGGGAGTGGTCATCCACAACAAGCTTTCTCGGGCTCTCCATGTGGTCGCACTGGTTACAAAGGCCCATCAGCGCCTCTTCTTTCTCAGGCAGCTGAGGAAATTTGGCATGATGGTGAATACCCTTGTCAGCTTTTAAATGTGCGCCATTGTGGACATTCTGTCTGGGTGTACCATTCCCTGGTACGGCATCTGTACCATTCAAGATTGTGGATGGTTACAGAGAGTGGTGAACTCGGCCCGGACAATCACAAAGTCCAACCTCCCATCTATAGAATCCATCTACCAGGCCGATTGTCAAGGAAAGGCACCAGCATTCCCAAAGATCCATCCTACCCTGGCAATACTTTTCTACAGACTCTACCATGGGGGTGAAGGTACAGAAGCCTGAACACATGCACCAGTCGGTTTCATTAAAAAAAATCCAACTCTTTTTGGAATACTGAATGTACTCATAAACTCTAAGCATTCGCCTGTACCTATGTTTTTGTTTTTGCCGCTGTTGACCTATTATTTTCTTATCTAAGCTACTTAAATCTGTGATCTGCCGATATTGCCCACAAGACACAGCTTTTCCCTGTGCCTCGGTACCCGTGACAATAAACACAATTCAATTCAACTCAACCAGATGAAACAGGAAAGGTCAAAGAGCACAGAAAAGGAAATTGAAGTGGAATTTTCACATACTCTTTTTGATGAAATGGATGACACAAGCATGAGAGATAAATCACACAGCAGACATCTTTAGTTCAGAGAAATTAACTGAGTTACAGCAGAAAGATGAAAATTTAAAACATCTGCATCAAAATGCATAACCAGAAAAATAATCTGAATGTATCCCTCAATGTTGTTATCGTACAAATGCCATCATAACTAGGAATGGAGAGCATCACGTATTCAGGCAGATGAGAAATAGGCAGATATTCATCAAATCGAGTTGCCATTTATTTATAGAAAGGTGTTGCAAATAGCGCACTTAGGGGTGAGAAAAACTGAAGCTAAAATCCAAGAGCATTTTCACTGGCCTGGACTGCACAAGAATATAGTTGGTTTTGGGCCTTCCAACAATCACCTCCTTTATCCTTTCATCACTCGAGGGAAATCAGGTCAGCTTTTATTGCTGTCATTTCATACCGAGGGAAGTTAGACGGGTTGGAAGTGCAGGCAGTGTAATCTTCCTCCGAAGAGAGGTTTGAGGTGAGGGTCACCATTAACGTGCCAGCTATGTGCACCTTCAGGAGGCGCAGCCAGCTCCCGCTCCTTGGAGACAGAGTTAGCGTATTGAAGCTGGAACTGGATAAACTCAGAATCATTCGGGAGGCAGAAACAGTTACCAATAAAAGCTCCAGGGAAGTAGTTATCCTAGAATTGAAGATAATGGGTGACTGTTAGAAGCGGTAAGAAGCAGTTCAGCAGGGATCTCTTGTGGCCATTCCCCTGCATCGCAAGTATACCATTTCGGATATTGTTGGAAGCCGGGACTTGCCAGGATTAAGCCATGGGGTTTAGTTTTCTGGCAGAGTCTGTCTCTGATGCTCAGAAGGGAAAGTGGTAGGGGGGAGAGGAGTAGAGCATTAATCATTGCGGAGTTCATAATTAGGGGGACAGATAAGAGATTCTATGGGAATGAGCGAGGCCCGCGGTTGGTGTGTTGCCTCCCAGATTCCAGGACCCGTGATGTCTCGGGTCGCATTTTTGGGATCCTTAAGTGGGAGAAGGAGTAGCCCCAAGTCGTGTTCCACATAGCCACCAACCACATATATCAGAAAAAGGATGGAGACGTAAGGCAAATATTCAAGGAGCTAGAACCAACGTACTAACGAGGAGAGGAAGAGGGAGAGACAGCAGTCCAACACGTGGCAAAAAGGAAGATGTGGAAGGGAGAATTCAGATACTTGGATAATTAGGGTTCATTCAGATGAGGGTGCGACCTATACAAACAGGATGGTCTACACCTGAATCATAGGGGTATCAATATCCTGAGAGGGAAATGTTCTAATGCTCTTCTAGAGTCTTCAAACTAAATCACCAGGCGGATAGTAACCTGAATTGTAGCTCCAGTGTACAGGAGGAGGTCGAGTGGAGTTAGGTCGTGATTAAGACTTCAAGGTTGTAGGAGTGTACTGGCAGACAGGATGGTGGGTTGAGTGCATCTACTTCAATGCCAGGAGAATCCGGAATAAGGTGGGTGATGTTGCATCATGGTTGCTACCTGGGGCTTCAATGTTATGGATATTTCAGAGATTTGGATAGAGCAGGCATAGGAATGGTTGTTGCAGTTTCCCGGGATTTTGATGTTTCAGTAAGAACAGGGAAGATGCTCAAAGAGGGGGAGGTGTGGCATCGTTATTCAAGGGCAGTATTCCGGTTGCAGAACAGACATCTGAAAAAATGTCCACTGCGGTAGGATCGACTGAGTCAGAAACCAGAAAAGAGAGGTCACCCTGATGGGAGTTGTCTCTGAACCTCCAAAAAGTTGGACAGACGAAGAGGAGAAGCTTGTAAAACTCATTCAGGACAGGAGAGAAAGTAACAGGGTATTTGCGATGGAGGCTTAAGCTTTCCAAATATTGATTGGAAACGCGTTAGTTTGAGTACTTTAAATGTGTCAGTTTTTGTCCAATGCGTGCAGGAGTGTTTCTTGACTATGCAGATAGGCGAACAAAAGTCGAGGCCACATTGAATTTGGTACTGGGTAATGAGACAGACCAGGTGTTAGAATTGGAGGAGGTGAGCACAATTGGATGGCAATAATTTAGTTATGTTTATTTCAGCAATAGAAAAGGCTAGGTATGTACTGCAGGGCAAGAGTTCCGGCTGGGGCGAAGGCAATTATGATGCGATTAGGCAAGATACACAGGATGGGGAAGGAGCAAAGTAGGGAACAGACACAAACTAAAATGTGGAGCTTATTCTCGGAACAGCAACGGCATTTCCTTGTCAAGTATGTACCTGTCAGGCATGGAGGAAGTAGTCAAGCGAGGGAACCGTTGTCTACTGATGAAGCTCTTCTCAAGAGGAAGAAGGAGGCACATGTAAAGATGAGACATGAGGTCTCAGTTAGGGCGCTTGTGAGATACAAGTTAGTGATGAAGACCTGAAAGAGAGAGCTAAGAAGAGGTGGCGGGGACATGAGAAATATTTGGCAGGCAGGACCTTGGAAAGCAGTAAAACTCTCTCTCGGTCTGTCAGGGGAAATCAATGACTCGAATCTGGTTAAGGCCATTCAAGGGCAGTAGTGGGAAGTTGTGTATGGTGTCCGAAGAGATAGGAGAGGCATTAAATGAACATTTTTTCATCAGTATTCACACAGGAAAAAGACTACATTATCAAGAAAACTGAGATGCAGGTCATTGCACTCGAGCGGATTGAGATTCACGAGGAGCAAGTGCTAGCAATTTTGGAAAGTGTGAAAATAAATGAATCCACTGGGCTGGGTGGGATTTATCTTTGGATTCCTTGGGCAGACAGGAGGTGATTACAGAGACTCTGGCTTTGATGATTATGTCGTCATTGCTGCAGAAATAGTGCCAGTAGCCTGGAGGACAGCAAATGTTGTCCCCTTGTTCAAGAAGGAGAAAGTGAGGACTGCAGATGCTGGAGATCAGAGTCGAAAGTGTGTTGCTGGGAAAACACAGCCGGTCAGGAAGCATCCGAGGAGCAGGAGAATCGACGTTTCGGGCATAAGTCCTTCATCAGGAAGGATGAAGAACTTTTGCCCTAAACTTCAATTCTACTGCTCCTCGGATGCTGTCTAACCTGCTGTGTTTTCCCAGGAACACGCTCTCTACGTTGTTCAAGAAGAGGAGTAGAGACAACCCTGTTACTTATAGACCAGAGAGCCTTACTTCGGTTGTGGGTAAAGTGCTGGTAAGGACTGTAAGTGGTAGGATTTATAATCATCAGTAAAGGAATGATTTGATTAGGGATTGTCAATATGGTTTCGTGAAGGGTAGGTCGTGTCTCACGAACCTTATTGAGTTCTTTGAGAAGTTGACCAAACAGGTGGATGAGCGCACTGCAGTCGGTGAGGTGTATATGGATTTCAGTGAAGCGTTTGATAAGATCCCCCATGGGAGGCTACTGTCCAAAATATGGAGGCATGGGATTAAGGGTGATTTTGCACTTTGGATCAGACGTTGGCGAGCTGTAAGGAGACAGATGGTGGTGGTTGATTGGAAATGCTCATTCTGGCTTTCAGGCACTAGTGATATACCGCAAGGACTTGTTTTGGAGCCACTGCTGGTCTTCATCTTTTATAAATGACCTGGATGAGGGCGCAAAATTATGGGTTAGTCAATTTACGGATGACATTAATATTGGTGGATTTGCAGATATTGCGGATGGATGTTGTATGTTACAGAGGGATACAGATAAACTAAAGAGCTGGGTGAGAGTTGGAAAAGTGTGAGGTGAATCACTTTGGAAGGAGTAACAGAAAGACAGAGTACAGGGCTAACGGCAAGATTCTTAGTAATGTGAATGAACAGTAATGTCGGTGTCAATGTGGATAGATTCGTGAAAGTTGCAACCCAGGTCGATAGCGTTGATAAGAAGGAATAAGGTGTGTTAGCTTTTATTGGTCGAGGGATTGAGTTTCGGAACCATGAGGTCATGTTGCTGTTGTACCAAACTCTGGTGTGGCCGCGTGATAGGAAGTATATCGAAGCATTGGAAAGGATGCAGAGGACATTTACCAGAATTCTGCCTGGTGTGGGGGGGGGAAGTTCTTATGAGGAAAGGCTGAGAGACTTGAGTGCTGCTTTCGTAAGAGAGAAGAGATAAAGTGGTGACTTGATAGAGATGTACAAGGTGATCAGAGGATTAGATCGGTTGGACAATTATATCGTTTTTGCCATCTGGTATGTCTAGCATAAGGGGACATAGCTTTAAAATGAGGTGTGATAAATATAGGGCAGATGTCAGAGTAGGTTCTAACCTCAGAGAGTAGTAAGGACGTGGAATGCCCTGCCTGTAACACTATTATACTCACCAACATTAAGGGTGTTCAAATGGTCATGATGTGAACATCTGGATGATGATGCAATAGTGTTGGATAGATGGGTTTCAGATTGGTTCCACAGTTCAACACAACATTGAGGTCGAAAGGGCTTGGACTACGCTGTAATCTCAATGTTCTCTATTCTATCTATGTTCTACAATTATCCCTGAATAATGCACCTGAATAATGCACCTGAACACTATGGCCAATTCACCCGGACCTGCACATGTTTGGATTGTGGGAGGAAACCGGAGCATATAGAGAAATGAGGCGCATTGGTGATCACAGATTATTTCCCAGAGTGGTAAGGTCAAGTATGAGGGGCATTGGTTGAAGGGAAGAGGGAGAATTGTTTTAAAGGAAATGTACAAGATAAGTTGTTTTATTACGCAGCGAGTGGAAGGTGCCTGGAAGGTGCTGCCAGGGGTGGTAATAGAAGCTGATACAGGAACAACATGTGAAGGGGATTCAGGCAGCTGCTTGAATAGGTTTGGATTAAAGAGTTATGGACCAAAAACGAGCATAGTCTGCACAGGCATGATGGGCCGAAGGGACTGTTCCTTTGCTGTACTGTTCGATGTCCTATACAAGTGTCCTTTCTTCCTCATTAAGACACACAAACTAATGCACAGTGATCTGCGTAAATTATCACGTGCAACTCATCCTTGAGATGTGTCTGATGGATGTCCTTTTTCACAAATATCGCTGACAGGACATGTGCGTCATTTTCTGGCCTCACCATTTATCGTCTTTCTCCTTGGCACGATGGTGGCGAGCCACCTATATGAAAATAATGCAAAGATAGGTGAAGGGACGGATAGTGTTGAGGAGGCAGGGAGATTCAGGTAGAATTAGACATGTTGGGAGAGTGGGCAACGAATGGTAGATGGAATACGACATTGGCAAATGGGAGGTCACGCACTTTGGCTCCAAAAATAGACTCATGTATGATTTTCAGAATGGGAATATACTTCAAAAATTTGAAGTACAAAATGACTTGGGACTCTTCGCCCAGTTTTCTGTTAAGATTAACTTGAAGTTTGAAACGGTAGAGAGGAAGGGAACTGCAATGTCGTTAAGCAGCCCAAGAGGATGTGACTATAAAAGCAGAGATGTACTTCTCAGGCTTTGCAAAGCTCTGATCAGGCCAGACTAAGAGCGTTGTGTACATTTAATCACACTCCTAGCTTGTGCCGTATCGAGAGTGGGACAGGTGTTGAGAGGGTGGGGTGTGGTCGAGGAGGGTAGTCTTTTCTACAGGATTTCCCACCTTATCTGTTCTTGTAGGCGCAGGATTGATATGTCTGGCTCTACTTCAGTTCCTTTTCAATGGTAATCGCCAGGATGTCGATTGCTGATGTGAGTCAAACCCATTGAACGTCAAGGGGCAATTGTTAGATTATCTCTCAACTTAAACCTCAAAGATGTTGAGGTGCATCAGTGATGGTAACACCTATGAAAGTTCAGTGAGCCGTGGTTTGATTCCTTCTCAATGGTAACGCCCAGGATATTGAATTTGAGGCTTTTCAGTAATGGTGACACCTTTGAATGTCAAGGGAATGATGGTTCTATCCTCTCTCAATGGGAAGCCCGGAATGTTGATAGTGCAGGCATTAAGTGATGGCAACATCATTGAAGGTCAAGGGCTCGCTACTTATTTTCTCTCTCAAAGGTAACAACGAGGATGTTGTTCATGTGGGGATTTAGTGATGCTTAGTCCATTGTACATCGGGGGCCTGAGTTAGATTCTCTCTCATTGATAAACCACAGATTTTGATGCTGTCGGTTTCATTGAGAGGGAAAACATTGATCATAATGGTATGATGGCTGTCTCACCTGTTATCAAATTATCATGGAGCCTGAGCTGATTAACACACCCTTTTGAAATGTATACAAAGTCCTATCAGAGTTTCACACATCACACATCACAATGCGGTCTTGCTGATCCATAATTAACCCATTTTATTTCCCATCGAGAATCAAATGGCTCATTTTTTATATATTTGTCGATAAATTTGTTCGTGCAATCCTCCCCAGACACTAGTAGCAATGTCTGAATTTTCGATACAGAGTAAGTCCTCTCCCATTGATCTTTTGCCCTCTCTGTCAGATTAAGAAAGATTGACCTGGGTTCTTCAGAGATTAGTGGGCGGCACAGTGGTGAGTACTGCTGCCTCACATCGCCAGAGACCTGGGTTCATTTCCCGCCTCAGGCGAATGACTGTGTGGGGTTTGCACGTTCTCCCTGTGTCTGCGTGGGTTTCCTCTGGGTGCTCCGGTTTCCTCCCACAGTCCAAGAATGTGCAGGTTAGGTGATTTGGACAAACCAATTTGCCCGTAGTGTTTGGTGCAGGGGTAAATGTAAGGGAATGGGATGGTGGGTGCGCTTCGGCGGATTGGTGTGGGCCGAAGGGCCTGTTTCCACACTGTAATTAATCTAATCTAATGATTCTGTTCTGTCCCTTCCCTCAGTGATACTCAGACACCACCCCCACCTGCGACTCAGTTAACTTTAAACGTAATTATGTCAGACTTAAAAAAACAGACTTAACATGAGTTTACAAAACTTGTTTGTTTCAGTGACTGGAATTAATTTCAATCCCTGCAGATCCTAAGCGTTTCTCTGGAGAGGTCACAGCCCTCTATATATGAGCAACAGCCATGGCTGTAGGAGTGCATATCGTCAATGGAAACATCACATCGGGCATTACCAGGGAACATCCGTTGGAAAAGGAGAGGTGAGAAAGCAAACAGAGAGAAATGGATGGAAGTGTTCCCACAATGGAGTCAAACCTGAGATCAATAGTTGGCAATCTCACAGCAATGGGGCGGGGTATATCATGGGCGTATTATATGCTTGAACATTATAATGGCTTCCTCCCATTATCCTTATCGGATCGGATATATTACATACTGCAGATCGCTCAAGCTGGCTACTATCCTGTCCTGGCTGTGATTGGAGTTCCTGGTGAGTATATCTGACTCCACTATTAACACTGGAAGTTAATCAGAAATGTCTGGGTGGTATCAAAATTAAGTGCCTCAGTTTACTGCTGTCATTTTTCAAGAATAGGCAGATCTCTGCACACAGCATTGACTTTTATGTTAGCTCTGTAAATTGGTCTCAGTTAAACCCAGAGGACTGTTTAGGATCAGGTTAATTACTCCATTCTCACAATTGTGTTATGAGCAGCTCCTTATTTCTGGATGTATGGGATCCAAAAATGTCAAGTTTAATTTATGGTCAATTTCATTCCAATGTATTGACTCCAATCTCCATTGAACTGACAGACTCATTCACTTCAGCGCTAGAGAGACTAACGTGTTTCCAAATGCCACATGTTACTCCATCAAAATGGTAAGCTTGCACTCAGTCTGAATGTATATCAACATTGTGTGTTCACATTCCTCACAGTCAATGTACTGACTATTGTTGTCCTGTGTCGGGGAAAGTGTGGTCTCTCTAAGTGTATCACTCGCTACCTGGTGGCCATGGCAGTGGCGGATCTTTTGGTCGTTATACTTGACCTGATATTGAGACACATTCCTGTTGTTTTTCGGGAACACTTCTCCTTTCTGACCCAACTCCCCGTGTGCAATATACACGCTGTCCTGCTTTATGCAGTCACTGACTGTTCTGTCTGGTTCACCGTCACATTCACCTTTGACAGATTTGTGGCCATTTGTACCCAGAAGCTGAAAAGTAGATATTGTACTGAGAAAACTGTGGTTGTGGTTCTCTTAACAGTGACTGCACTGAGCTGTTCAAAGAATATTTTCTGGTATTTCATGTTAACAGAATGGTATCAACTTCAGAACATGCCTTGGTTCTGCCATGTTGTGTCTGATACCAGGTATTCAAAGGCTTGGGTTGCAATTGAATTTCTCCATCACATTCTAACACCATGTCTCCCATTTGTCATCATCCTGATCCTCAACGCATTCACTGTCAGACATATTTTAGTGACTAGCAGAGCCCGGAAGAGACTCCGGAATCACAGCAACGGGGAGAATCCCAGAGACCCAGAGATGGAAAGTCGAAGGAGATCCGTCATTCTACTATTTGTCATCTCTGCTAATTTCATCATATTATGGTCAATGTTAATGCTGATTTCAATATATAGCCGTATGATGTATGTGGCAGCTTTGATTATATATATTCCAGACTTTGTGCAAGAATTGGGATTCATGTTGCAGTTGCTGAGCTGTTGCACCAACACTGCAATTTATGCCGTGACTCAGACTATGTTCAGAAGGAAGTTGAAGAATGTGATGAAATACCCCTTCGTCCTGATTGTGAACGCCATGAAATGATGAGGAGGGCATATGCATTTGCATCAGCACAACACATTCCTGGTTAGAGAAGACCCCCAAATTTGCTCTGATTCGAGAGAAAATCCCAATTCAGTGTTTTACTGCGACGGCCTTGAATAATGGAGCCAGTCAACACCAAGACGGAAATCTGTCTTGTCAGGTGACATTTTGAGTTGGTTTGTTTTCAATGAGGTGACTCTGACAGAAACAGAAAAACAGTGCACGTTTTGTTTTGACAATGCAACAAAGATTGACAAATTACACGATGTTAAGTAGTTGAAACAAATATAACCTGTTAAAACACTTGTTTGCAGCATTTGATTCAATAAAAAAACATCAATTCAGCTTCATATCCGAAACAATGCTCACGGAACACTCACAGCAGAAACTCTGTACCAACAGCTGAGTTGTTTTAACTCATGCGTGTTTTCAACTGATAGATTATAAATGTCAATAGCTTCTTTTTGCGTATTATACCCCGAACCATAAACACACTCAGTTCTAAATGATGTGTTCCGGATTAGTTAGAGATTTAAGACATGAAGAACTAAAAATCAAGTTAGATACAGGAGCACACAGGTCAGAAAAACAAGGAACAATGTTAAATAGACAAACATCACAAGTCTATCCACAAAGGCTCCATTTCTGTCGAAGGAGCATGCGCAAATACAGCCACACTCACCTAAAGATTTCAATGGACTGCCTCAAATGTCATAGTCAAAATTAAAATTAAATCCTCTCTTCAGAGCTTATAGCAAATTACGTTTCAAGAGTTTTCTTTAAAGTCTGTTCTATTTATTTAATTACAAATGAAATGGCACCAAGGACTGTGTGGAAAAGTACATTTGGCTGGCAGCTGGTCGATTCCGGTCCTGTTTAATCTTCAGTCATGGAATAACCCCTCCCATAAAGGATCGTGTGATTGGTCTGTGGAGTGAGGACCCGTTGTTGATAACAAAGGGCTTAAAATTCTCAAAGTGATGTGATTGACTCTGAGGCAGCTGAAGACTTTTTGACTCTAGACAATAATGTCAGAACCATTTATACATCTGAAAGCAGAATGTTAGAAAGCGGCAGGTGACCACCCCTTTGAGAAGTGAAAA
Source organism: Hemiscyllium ocellatum (assembly GCF_020745735.1). Taxonomy (NCBI): domain Eukaryota; kingdom Metazoa; phylum Chordata; class Chondrichthyes; order Orectolobiformes; family Hemiscylliidae; genus Hemiscyllium; species Hemiscyllium ocellatum. The sequence goes on from NC_083441.1 coordinate 6,287,639, forward strand.
AGAAACATCACCAAACATATCCGCTGTATATTCGATAAACCGTGTGTGAAAAGTGGTGTAACCTGCTTCTCGTGATTAAGTGAAATAAATCCCTGACACTCACTTTAAAATGAAGAAATAACAATTAATTTATCTGGCTGGAACAGTGAGCAACGTAATTAAACGATTAGCAACTGGAAAAAAAATCCATTTTAACTTCTTACTATTCCTGAATGAAACAGGATTCGAATGGAATGCTGCTCCAATCAAACGAGTGATGCTGGAAAAGCGCAGCCAGCCAGGAAGCATCCCAGGAACAGGGGAATCGATGTCTCGGGCATAAGCCCTTCTTCAGGAACAACTCTGGTCTCCAGCATCTGCAGTCCTCACTCTCTCCAATAAAAAGAGTCCCACTTATATAACAGAAAATAGAATGTAGCTTCTAAAAATAACAGTCAGATTATGTGTGTTGTGATATGTTTTATTCCTTTGCCGCTGCTTGCTTGTGGTTTACTTATATATGCTACTTTTAACTGCGTGATCTGCCTGTATTACTCTCAAGGCAAAGACTTCACTGTGCCTCAGTACACGTGACGATAATTTAGTTCAATTCAATTCTCCATCCATTGTTCAGTCAGGAACACCTTCTCTGTCATTGGCTCTGTTGTTATTTCTCGAAGACACACAGGAGCCTGTGAGAGTCAGTGAGTCTCTGTTGAGAGTTGAGGGCCATTACTTCCAGTGAATGGCAGTTCGCACTGGGATTTTTTTTCCAACTGGCCCATTCTCATATGCCCTTGATGACGTATCAATACTTCTGACAATAAGATTGGTCCTACGTTGTCAAAACCATCAGATTTAAATTTAATAGGGTTATTGTGTCTACGTGACTGGTTCAAATTGATTGGTTGAATTCAAATATCTGCTGATCTTGGTCAGAACTGCTCCTTGGCCTATTAAGTGTATGGCCTTTTGGTACAAATGTTTTTGTTCGGGCTTCCTATGTAGAAGCATTTTAAATTGCTAAGCATGGAAAATAAAAACACTACCTTTTAAAATGCTTCCCACTCAGCAGTTTACAATTTTGCAAACATCAACTTCTAACCTCCTGCTTCCACATCTGCACATACACTACCCAACTTCACAACAGAAGGGACTTTCTACTCTGCAGGAAATACAATGAAAGACTGATGACACTTAATTGACAAACATACGATGAATGGCCGAGGATCCTGGGATTGTATTCATTACAGTTTAGAAGGTTGAGGTGAGGTCTAATAGAAACTTACAAAATAATGCATGGCTTAGAAAGGGTGGAGGCTGGGAAATTGTTTCTGCCAGGTGGGGATGCTAGAACTCGTGGGCACAGCCTGAGATTAGAGGTGTTCAATCTAGAATGGAAAAAAGGAGACGTTTCTTCAGCTGGAGTGTGGTGGGCCTGTGGAATTCATTGCCTCAGAGTGCAATGGAGGCCCGGATGTTAAATGTCTTCAAGGCAGAGATTGATAAATTTTTAATCTCGCAAGAAATTATTGGATACCGGGAGAGTGCAGGTACGTGGCGTTGAAATGCCCATCAGCTATGATTGAACGGCAGAGTGGACTCGATGGGCCCAATGGCCTTACTTCCAGTCCTATTTCTTATGTCCTTATGAAGTTTCTCTTGCCAGATGCTGCAAGCTGCAGCTGTTTATCGATAGGTAGGAGATGAGATGAATTGAGGGTCATTAAGGTGCTGCAAATTTAAACCAGCGACGAGGAGAAATTCCTTATCTCTGTGGGTAGTGAATTCTTTCCCTGCAGAAGTCTGTTGAAGCTCGCTCTTTCAGTAGAGAACATAGAACATTTATAGAGCATTACAGGCCCTTCGGCCCTCGATATTGCACTGATCTGTGAAACCAATCTGAAGTCCAACCTAAAGTATTCCACTTTCATCCATATGTTTATCCAATAACCATTTAACTGCTCTTGAAGTTGGCGAGACAACTACTTCGAGACATAGAGAAAGGGGGAGAGAGAGAGAGAGAGAGAGAGAATTTTGATCGGAAAGGAATAATGGGTTAAGGGGGAGAAAAGGCAGGAGAATGGGATTGCGGAAATTAGTTCAGCCATGTTCTCGGTGAAAGGCGAAGCAGACTTGATGGTCTCGAAGGTGTCCTTCTCCACTTGTGTTCTGTCAGAGTTGACCAAAAATTCGCATTTATGAGGTATTAAATGTAAATGAGAGATAACACAAAACCGATCACAATGCCAAGATGAGTATAATAGCAGTTAAACTGAATTAAAGTTCTTTTCATCATTCTTTAGATTGATTTTGGGAAGAATAAGCAGTGGAACGTTGTCACTTGAACCGACAATGTACAGATTCCTGATTGACTGAAGTTCCTTTTTCTCCTTCCATATAAATGGACTGCCTGGATTCCAGCACTTAGCCAAAGATGCTTCTTCACCTATAATGCAGGGGTGAATAGTGCATGCTTATTCGACTAACACTCAAATCCAGGCAAGCACGCACGAAAATCTCAGCTTCTGTATGCACTCAAACTGTACCATAGCTCATTGGTTAATGCTGTTGCCTTGGAGTGTCAAGGACCTAGGTTCGATTCCAGCCTCGGCTGACCATCCGTGTGGAGTTTGCACATTCTCCCAGTGTCTGCGTGGGATTCCTCCAGGTGCTACAGCTTCCTCCCACAATCTGAAATATAGAACATAGAACATAGAAAGATACAGTGCAGTACAGGCCCTTCGGCCCTCGATGTTGCGCCGACCGAATCCTACCTAACCTACACTAGCCCAATAACTTCCAAATGCCTATCCAATGCCCGCTTAAATGACAATAAAGAAGGAGAGTTCACCACTGCTACTGGCAGGGCATTCCATGAACTCACAACCCGCTGTGTAAACAATCTACCCCTAACATCTGTCCTATACCTACCACCCCTTAATTTAAAGCTGTGTCCCCTAGTAACACCTGACTCCATTAGCGGTAAAAGGTTCTCAGTGTCGACCCTATCTAAACCCCTAATCATCTTATACACCTCTATCAAATCTCCCCTAAACCTTCTCTTCTCCAATGAGAACAGACCCAAGTGCCTCAGCCTTTCCTCATAAGATTTTCCTACCATTCCAGGCAACATCCTGGTAAACCTCCTCTGCACTCGTTCCAATGCCTCCACATCCTTCCTATAGTATGGCGACCAAAACTGCACACAATACTCCAGATGAGGCCGCACCAGAGTCTTATACAGTTGCAACATGACCTCAGGACTCCGGAACTCAATTCCTCTACCAATAAAGCCCAGTACACCATATGCCTTCCTCACAGCACTATTTACCTGGGTGGCAACTTTCAGAGATCTGTGTACATGGACACCAAGATCCCTCTGCTCATCCACACTACCAAGTAGCCTACCATTAGCCCAGTAATCCATCTTCTTGTTACTCCTACCAAAGTGAATGACTTCGCACTTAGCTACATTGAATTCCATTTGCCACATTTCTGCCCAGCTCTGCAACTTATCTATATCCCGCTGTAACCTACCACTTCCTTCCTCACTATCCACAACTCCACCGACTTTTGTGTCATCCGCAAACTTGCTTACCCAGCTTTCAAGCCCTTCCTCTAGATCATTTATAAAGTTAACAAAAAGCAATGGTCCCAAAACAGATCCTTGTGCAGCTTCGGTGAATTGGCCAAACTAAATCGCCCATCTGGTTCAGGTTAGGTGCATTAGTCAGTGGTAAATCAGGGGAAAGGGTCTGGGTGGCTTATTGCTTGGCAGATCGGTGTGGAGTTATTGGACTAAATCGTCTGTTTCCGCACTGAAGGCGCTGTATGAATTTGTGAATATCACTTTGAACACGCTGATATCAAATCACATAACTAACTCTCTCATCTAATCTCGTTTCACTGTAGCATCAAAAAGCATTGCAACAAACATTTCACCACCTCAGGAACATTTTTTTCATTTTAACTCTCAGCAATTGTCTTAGAACGAGTAGAAATAATTTCCTCAGCCTGGACACCTCGGATTTCGGTCCCATAACATCTCTTCTACCCCACACCTTTCCCGTTGCACGTGCTCCCTTTGAAAAATCTTCAAGAACTGTCGTCAAAATCCAAGTTAAGCCTGGTCTGTATTGAATTGTCGAATTCTTACAGTGTGGAGCAGTCCCTTTGGCCGAACAAGTCCACACCCACCCTCTAGGAGGAAGTGAGGACTGCAGATGCTGGAGATCAGAGCTGAAAATGTGTTGCTGGAAAGGTGCAGCAGGTCAGGCAGCATCCAAGGAGCAGGAGAATCGACGTTTCGGGCATGACCCCTTCATCAGGGCATGAAGAAGGGCTTTCTGAAGAAGGGCTCATGCCCGAAACGTGGATTCTCCTGCTCCTTGGCTACTGTCTGGCATGCTGCGCTTTTCCAGCAACACATTTTCAGCACACCCACCCGCTGAAGAGTAGCCCAAACGAACCCATTCTCTGACCCTGTTGTTATCCATCTCCCCTGCCTTGCACACAACAGGAAATTTAGCATGTCCAATTCACTTACAATGCACAAACATTGGTCAATGGGAGAAAATCAGGCCAGAGGAAACCAACACAGAGAAAAAAGGAGAACGGGGAAGACTGACTGATGCCTCTCAGTTCTCCGCCTCTCGTGTAGATTAGATTAGACTAGACTATATTAGATTAGATTACTTACAGTGTGGAAGCAGGCCCTTCGGCCCAACAAGTCCACACCGACCCGCCGAAGCACAACCCACCCATTCCCCTACATATCTGGACACCGACAAGAGTCTGTGACTCACCTCTCACTATCTCTCAGAAAGATATCAGGATACTGGCATGTGTCTCTCAATGTTCCCTCTCTTAGAGAGATATCTAAAAACGAACTGGACTCTCATTTCCCTCTCTCTCTCTGTCTCTCAGGGAGATATCTATACACTGACCGGTGTCTCTCTGTTCATTCTCTCTCTCTCGGTGATACCTATGCACTGACTGCTGTCTCTCAGTCCTCTCTTTCGCTGTCTCTCTCGTTCTCTCTCTCTGTCAAGGAGCATCTGCACACTGACTGGTGTCACTCTGTCCGTCATTTCACAAGGTTTGCAATTCAGAAGCAGAGTTGTCTTCCTGCAGGTATGCCGGCTCTGAGTGAGATTACACCCGGCGTCGCGTGTGCAGTTTTGTTAGCCTTCCTTTGATGTTCTTGTCCAAGGCAGACGGAGCGGGGGTTCCCTTGGCTGATACCAGGGGCGGCTGGATGTTCTCCTGAGGCCGGGTGGGTTCACAAGAGCCTGTGTCCACTGGAGTTCAGAAAGAAAAGAAAGAAAATGTGAATTTTTCTGATCTCGGTCTAGGAAGACTTGAGCTGGGGGGAAATGGAGCCTACAGGCCATTAGGTCGGATGTGTACACGTTGGATCCCAAACTCACTTCCCAAGGCCTGGGCTTGACACGGTCAACAATGCGGAAAACCACACTACACCGAGGTATAGTTCAACAGGCCCATTTGAGTAGGTCAAATGAACTAGGAGTAGACCATTCTGCCCGTCAAACCTGCTGCCTCATTCAAGATGGTCAGCACTGCTACATCCATCTCTGTTCCCAATTGCTTTGCACATCCCTTGATCATTGTTCAATCGATCGATCTGCCAGGAATATTCCCAGTGTCCCAGTCTCCCCAGCTTTCTGTGGGTCAGACATCTCAGACTGACCATCCTCGGAGAGAAGAAATGTCTCCTCATCTCAGGCCGACCTCATGTCCTGAGATCACGTACACCCATGGCCGAGGGTCCCCCGACAACAGCGGAAACATCCTCTCTGCCTCTAGTCTGTCGATCCCTGTTGCAATCATGTCCATTTCAATCAGGACCCCCTCTCATCTTTCTGAACGACAGTGAACACAGCCACGGGTGAACCTACCCTTCCTCATGGAAATAACCTTCCCTGGTACCGGCCTGGTGAACATCCTCGGGACGTTGTCTGTGATAATGACGTCATGTTTAAACTTGGGACATCAAAACTTCACACACTACTCCAGGAATGGTCTCATCAAGGCTCTGCATTGCTGCAAAAAGATACCTGAACTCCAAATGTCTTACACAAAGGAAACACCGTTCAAAGAGGAAGACAAGGAGAGCGATAGAGGCAGGCAGAGAGAGAGAGAGAGAGAGAATGAAAGAGAGAGAGAGTGTGTGTGTGTGTGTGTGTGGGGGTGTGGGGTGGGGGATAAGAGAGAGACAGGGCTGAGAGATACCAGTCAGTGTATAGATATCTCTCTGAGTGTGAGCGAGAGCGACAGAGAGAGAGAGAGAGAGAGAGAGAGAGAGAAAGCCAGATAGAGAAATGGAGAAAGACAGTGAGGGACTGAGAGACATCAGTCAATGTACAAATATCACCCTGAGAGAGTGCGATGCACCAGTCAGTGTACAGATATACCCTGAGAATGAGAGATGGGACTCAAAGACCCCAGTCAGAGAACATATATCTCCCTGAGCGAGAGAGACAGGAAATGAGAGACACACACCAGGTACAGATAACTCCCTGAGAGACAGAGAAAAATAGAGAGGGGCAACTGATAAACACCAGTCACTATACAGTTATCTCCCGGAGAGAGTGAGAGCGGATCCTGAGAGACACAAATCAGTGTATAGATATCTCCCTGAGACAGACAGGGGACTGAGAGACACCAGTCAGTGTACAGTTATCTCCCTGAGAGAGAGAAAGGGGACTGAGAGACACCAGTCAGTGTACAGATATCTACCTGAGAGAGAGAGCGGGGACTGAGAGACATCAATGACTGCACAGATTTCTCACTGAGAGAGAGAGAGGGGAGACTGAGATTCACCAGTCAGTGTACAGCTATCTCCCAGAGAAAGAGTTGGTGGGGAGGGCCTGAAATTCTCCAGTCAGTGTGCACGTATCTCCATAAGAGAGAGAGTACATTGAAAGTCACCGATCAGTGGACAGACAACTCCCTGAGAGAGAGAGAGGAGCTATGAGACATCAGTCAATGTACAGATACCATTCTGAGAGGTGGAGTAAAGAGAGTGAGAGACGGCAGTCAGAGACAAACATGTCCCCCTAAAAGAGAGAGGGCACTGAGACACACCAGTCAGTGTACGCAAGTCTACCTGAGGCAGAGTGAGAAAGATCTGAGAGACAGCGGTCAGTGTACAGATATCTTCCTGACAGAGTGTGAGGGGATGAGGGAATGAGGGGACTGAGAGACGCTGGTTAGTGTACAGATATTTCACTGAGAGAAGGAGGCGACGATAGGACTGGTGGCGGGGGTGGGGGGGTGAGGATGCAATTTGAGAGACTGCTCAGTGTGCAGATAGAAACTTAATAGAGTGGCAGTGGACTGAGACACTAGGCAGTGCACAGATATCTCTCTGAGATAGAGTGGGGTTACTGAGAGTCAACAGTCAGTGTACAGATATTCCCCAGAGATAGAGATGGGGCGTGAAAGTCACCAAACAGTGCACAGGTATCTCCCTGATAGAGACTGGGAGGAATGAAAATCACAAGTCAGTTTAAAGATAACTCCCTGAGAAAGAGATAGATTGACAGAGAGAGAGAGAGAGAGAGAGAGAGAGGGAGAGAGAGAGATAGAGAGAGAGAAGGGACTGAGAGACACCAGTCAGTGTACAGATATCTCCCTGAGAGAGAGAGAGGAGACTGAGAGACACCAGTCAGTGTACAAGTATCTCCCTGAGAGTCTACTGAGCTATACAAATAACTGCTCAGATATTTCTCTAAGAGAGCGCGAAAGTTGGGTCTAACAGACAACACTCAACGTAAAGATAGGTCTAGAGTGTACCGATATCTTCCTGAAAGCGAGACAGTGGATGGTGAGTCACCAGTCAACATCCAGGTCTCCCCATCAGAGAAAGGGAACTGAGAGGCACCAGTCAGTGTACAGATATCTCTGTGTGAGAGAGAGAGAGAGGGCGCTGAGGGATATAAGGGACTGAAATACACCAATCAGTGTAACGATAACTCCATAACAGAAAGCGAGTGAGGGAATTGAGAGACACCAGTCAGTGCACAGATATCTTACTGTGACAGAGAGGGAGAGACTGCAAGAGACAGAGAGAGAGAGAGCAAGAAAGAGAAAGAGAGACAGAGAGAGATAGACAGATAGAGACAGAAACAGAGAGGGGAGTGAGAGACACCATTATGTTTCCACCGATCTTCCTGAGAGAGGGAGATTGGGGAAAAGAGAGACACCAGTCACTGCTTCAGATGCAAAACTGAAAGAGAAAGAATGTGGAATTCACGTCAACTGTCAGAGGACAGGTATCTTCCCGTGATTAAGAGAGAGTCCTGAGACACCTGTCAGTGTACAGATAGTTCCCTGACAGACAGACAGAGAGGGGAATGTGATACCAGTCAGTGTACAGATATTTCCATCTGAATGAGAGAGAGGGGGAACTGAGACACACCAGTCACTGTACAGATATCTCACTGAGAGAGAGAGAGAGGACTGAGACACACCAGTTAGTACAGAGATATCTCCCTGAGAGAGAGAGAGGACTGAGGGACACCAGTCAGTGTACAGATATCTCCCTGAGAGAGAGAGAGGGGACTGAGAGACACCAGTCAGTGTACAGATATTTCCCTGAGAGAGAGCGAGGACTGAGAGACACCAGTCAGTGTACAGATATCTCCCTGAGAGAGAGAGAGAGGACTGAGAGACACCAGTCAGTGTACAGATATCTCCCTGCGAGAGAGAGAGGACTGAGGGACACCAGTCAGTGTACAGATATCTCCCTGAGAGAGAGAGAGGGGACTGAGAGACACCAGTCAGTGTACAGATATCTCCCTGAGAGAGAGAGAGGGGGGACTGAGAGACACCAGTTAGTGTACAGATATCTCCCTGAGAGAGAGAGAGAGGGGACTGAGAGACACCAGTCAGTGTACAGATATCTCCCTGAGAGAGAGAGAGAGGACTGAGAGACACCAGTCAGTGTACAGATATCTCCCTGAGAGAGAGAGGGGACTGAGGGACACCAGTCACTGTACAGATATCTCCCTGAGAGAGAGAGGGGACTGAGGGACACCAGTCACTGTACAGATATCTCCCTGAGAGGGAGGGCTGACGGGAAATGCAAGATTCTTAAGGTATGTGAACAGAGCACTCGGACCAAATAATCCATGCTGACCACAGGATCCCAACGTCAACCAGACGCACCAGCCTTTGCTTGGCACTTATCCCTGCAAACTTTCATATTCATGCAATTATATTCAAACACATTTTCAACTTGTAACTGTACCCACATGCATCACTTCCTCTGGAGGTTGAGATCAGAGATGAACCAACCGCTGTACAAACAAAACCCCTGAAGTTATCTTTATTTTTTTTCTCCTCTCAACTCGAAACTAAATCCCAAAGAGCAAAAACCCACCCAAGGGTCTGAGAGACACCAGTCAGTGTTCAGATATGGACCTGAGAGAGAGGGGTCCGAGAGACACCAGTCAGTGTACAGATATCTCCATGAGAGAGAGAGGGGGGACTGAGAGACTCCAGTCAGTGTACAGATATGGACCTGAGAGAGAGAGCACAGAGAGACACTCGTCAGTGCACAGATATCTCCCTGAGAGAGAAATGGATTGAGAGATACCAGCCCATGTACAGATATCGCCCTGAAGGAGAGAGGGGATTGAGAAATGCTGGCCAGTTTCTAGATATCTCCTTGAGAGAGAGGGCACTGAGGGATACGAGTCAGTGTGCTTTGATCTCTCTGAGAGAGAAAGCAGACTGAGAGACACCAGAGAGAGAGAGAGAGAGAGAGAGAGAAAGAGCACTGAAAGAAACTGGTCATTGCACTGATATCTCCGTGAGGGACAGGGAGGGGAATGTAGTGTGCAAATGTCTCCCACAGAGAAAGAGCAAGAGAGAGACCAAGGGACAGCAAAAGAGACACCAAACAGTGAACAGATGTCGCACTGAGAGAAAGACATCAGTCAATATACAGAAATATCGCTGAAGGAAAGAGTTGACTGAGAGACCACAGTCAGTGCACGCATATTTTGCTGATAGAGAAAGAGAGTGAGGGGAGACTGATAGACACCAGTCAGTGTTCAGATATCTCCCTGAAGACGTCAGGGGGACTGCGATACCACAGTCAGTGTATGGATATCTCGCTGCTGGAGAGAAGGGAGACTGGGAGAGCCCAGTCTTCGTTCAGATGTCTACCTGAAACAGAGAGGGCCGGAAGACACTAGTCAGTGTGCACATATCCCCCAGAGACAGAGAGTAGGACTGAGAGGCACCAGTCAGTGTACAGATGCCACTTTGAGAGAGAGAGGGGGGACTTACAGACACCAGTCAGTGCACAGATAGCTCCCTGAGAGAGAGGGGGGACTGAGAGACACCAGTCAGTGTACAGATAGCTCCCTGACTGAGAAGGTGTACTGAGGTACTCGTGTCAGTGTACAGATATTTCTCTAAGACAGAGAGAGGGAGAGGATACTGAGAAACAGCAGTAAGTGTGTAAATATCTCCCTGAAGGAGACAGAGGTTTGGCCAACACCTGTCAGTGTGCCGGTATCTCGCTGAGAGAGAGGGGGGACAGAGAGACACCAGTCAGTGTACAGATATCTCCCTGAGAGAGAGAGGGGACTGAGAGACACCAGTCAGTGTACAGATATCTCCCTGAGAGAGGGGACTGAGAGTCACCAGTCAGTGTACAGATATCTCCCTGAGAGAGGGGACTGAGAGTCACCAGTCAGTGTACAGATATCTCCCTGAGAGAGAGAGGGGACTAAGAGACACCAGTCATTGAACAGGTATCTCCGTTAAGGGGACAGGGGTCTGAGAGACCACAGTCAGCGTACGGATATCACGCTGATGGAGTGAAGGGATACTGACAGATAACAGTCAATGTTCAGATATCAACCTAAGAGAGAGAGAGGACCAAGAGACACCAGTCAGTGTGCACATATCTCCCAGAGAGAGAGAAAGACTGAGAGATGCCAGTCAGTTTACAGACACCACTTTGAGATCAAGGGGCCTCAGAGACACCATTCAGTGTGGAGATGTATGCCTGAGTGAGAGGGTGCACTGAGACACACCAGTAATTGTCCAGATATCCCCCTGAGAGAGAGAGAGGGTCTCAGACACACCAAACTGCAGTCAGTTATTTCCTCGAGAGAGACAGCTGGGGTACTGACACACACCAGTCCCTATACAGCTATCTGATGGGAAAGCACTCAAGACTCCTAGAGTGTGCCAACAGTACATGCAGCCCAAAAAATCTATGCTGACCTCAGAATGCCAACGGAAACCCGTTCAGCAAGGCCTTCTTTGCACACATCCCCCCAAACGTGCCTATGAATGCACTTTTATTCAAAGACATTTCCACATTGTAACTGTGGCAACATCCACCACTTCCACTGAACGTTGAGCTCACACACGAACCAACCAATCTACAAGCAAAACCCCGGAAGACATTTTTAAATCTTATTCCTCTCAACACGAAAGTATTCCCAAAGTGGCAAGTGCCACCACCCAAGGGAAAAGGAACATATCCAGTACAAATATGTCCCTGAGAGAGGGGGGTAGGGGTGGGGGTGGGGGTGGGGGCGAACAGAGACACATCAGTCAGTATCCGGATAGGTCCCTGCGAGAGACAGATTCAGATAGACAGACAGAGAGAGAAACGGCGATACAGATAGAGAGAGAAATTTGCGAGACACCAGTCAGTGTACAGATGTTTCCCTGACAGACAGATAGAGAGGGGAATGTGATACAAGTCATTGTACAGAGGGGATTGAGAGACGCCAGTCAATGTCCAGATATCCCCGTGAGAGTGTGCATGTATCTCCCGAGATAGAAAGTGGACTGAGAGACACCAGAGAGAGAGAAAGAGAGAGAGCACCGAGAGAGCCTGGTCATTGCATAGACATCTCCCTGAGAGACAGGGAGAGGAACGGAGAAACACTAATGTGTAATTATCTCCCACAGAGAGAGGCAGAGAGAAAAGAGAGAGAGAGAGTGAACAGGCAGGGGTTTGGGGAACATTGGGGTTATGTAGAGTGGGAGTGAATGAAATCAGGTTTGTATCCATTTGGATTTTGTAGAGAAGGAGCGATTGGGAAGTGGTTTGGATCCATTGAGATGACATAGAGTGAGACTGAATGGGATAGGTTTTGAATCCATTTGGTTGGTTGAGAGTGTGACTGAATGGGAAGGCGTTTGGGAAACATTGGGTTGCTGTCGAGTGGAGGTGAATGGGAAGGATTTTGGATATGTTGGGATGATACAGTGTGGGAATGAACAGGAAGGGGTTTGGATCCATTTGGATGGTGGAGATTGGGAGTGAATGGGAAGGGTTTTGGATATGTTGGGATGATACAGTGTGGAAATGAACAGGAAAGGGTTTGGATACATTGGGATGGTGGAGAGTGGGAGTGAATGGGAAGGGTTTTGGATATGTTGGGATGGTTGTTGTCCTACTGAAACCACAAGTTCTCCGTTCCTCACTGTTCCAGTTAGCTCTCCCTTGTCTCCCTGCACTTCGCTGCGCCCTAAGTTTAGTAGCCACCACCTTGAACCGCTGCAATCTCCGGGCTGTTGGGTAGACCCACAATGCCCCGAGCAGGGGAATTCGCAGGATTCTGAAACAGTACCACCGATGGAACAGCTGATATGTTACTGAGTGGGGGACGGTGAGGGGTTGGAAGGGGAACTTGCCGGGCACAGTCTGGGAGATGAAAGGCGAGAGATGGAAAGACTAAATGTAGCAGAATAGTTGCACAAGCCTTGTGATGGACAGTGTGCTGAGAGGTTTTGACACTCTGCTGTCCAACAGACCTCATCCTGTGGAGATATGACACTTACTGTCACACCAGACCAACGCGACAGCACTCAAGCATGAGGTTTAGGCTGGGGCCCAGTGGGATGTTTCAGGCAACATAAAACACAGGCTACGCTCTCCTCCACACTCTCTCAGACACGGCTGGTGTGAGGTCGGAGAGAAGCAGCAGGTAACACTGCACTGAGGTAAGTGCAAACTGAGCACTGCATGAAATTGGAACACTGTAGGGTACAACACTAGGGGGAAGGTTATCAGCAGCTCAGGATAGGTGTCAAGTTACAGAGAGATGAAGCAGGTTTTTTAGTTTGGTGTTGCACAGAGTAACAGATACCGGGACTGAGTTACAGATGGGAACCAAATCTAGGGGTTTCCAATGTTTTATGCTTATACAATAACAAATACCTGGGAGTGGAAAACAGTTTGGCATCTAGCCAAACTGTCAGAGTGATTTAATTTCAAAATAATAGAAACCCCGGAGTGACGTCCAGACTGGACTCCAATCGGAGAGTTCGGAGTGGTTTATATTGAGAATAACAGACACCCGGGAATGAGTTAAGGATTGGAATCTAATTGTAGGTTTCAGATGGTTTATATAAAGAATATGAGAAATCTGAGAGTGAGGTACAGAAGTAGAATATGATCAAGGGATTTGCGGTGATTTATGTGTCGAATAAGTTATATGTAGTATACCCATGTGCTAGTTACAAACTGGAATCAAGTCGAGGAATGCAGGATCGTTAATGTGAAGAATAACAGGCAGTTGAGAGTGAGTTCCAGACTGGAATCTAATCTAAGGGTTCTGTGTGGTTGATTAGGAGAAATACAGTTACCTGGAATTTAATTACAGACTGGAATTTTATTGAGGAATTCAGAGTAGTTTAAAAAAGGAATAGCATACCCAGGAATGATTTACAGACAGAAATCTAATCCAGGAATTTTTATTTATTTATATGTGTAGAATACGCGGGAGTAAGTTACAGACTGGAATGTAATCGAGGGTTTTGGGTGGTTTACGTACGTTGTAACAAATACCCGAGAAGGAGGTACAGATCGGAATTTAATAGAGGGGTTTGGGTTGGTTTCGATATGGAATAACAGATATGTAGGGATGAGTTACAGACTTGACTTTAATCTTGGTGTTCACTGAGGTTTATAGATAAAATAACAGATACCCAAGAGTGGGTTACAGCCTGCAATCTATTTTAATTGATCAAGGTGGTTTACATGTATAATAACAGACACACAGGAGTGAGATACAGATTTGAATCCATTTCAGGTTTTCATGGTGGCTTTGGATGGAAGAACAGGCATCCAGGAGTGAGTTTCATACTGGATTTTAATCGAGGGATTCAGGTTGGATTCTACCCAGAATAACACATACCTGGGAGTGAGTTACCGACTGGAATCTAGTCATGAGTTTCAGGGTGGTTTATATATAGAATAATAGAAGTCTGAGAGTGAGCTACAGACTGGAATCCAATCGAGTGTCTCAGGTTGGTTTAAACATAAAATCACCCGTACCTCGGAATGACTTACAGACTAATCTAATCGAGGGATAAAAAGGGAATACAGCATGGAATCTAAACCAGGGTTTGTCGTGTTTTATACAAATAATAAGAGGTAATTGGAGTAAGTTACAGACTTGAATCTAATCGAAAGGATTAGTGTGATGTATGTACAGAATAACAGATAGTCAGGATGTAGTTACAGATTGGATTCGAATCGAGGGCTTTCAGGTGATTTATGTGCAAATCAACATATACCTGGGTGTGAGTTGCAGACTGGAATGTAATCAATGATTCCAAGGAGGTTTCAATACAGAGTAAGAGATATCCAGAATTGAGTTATCGACTGAAATCCATTCGAAGTGTTCCAGGTGGATTACACATAGAATAACCCATATCTGGGAATGAATTTTACAGACTGAAATCGAGTCACGGGAGATGTTATTTCTATCAAATAATGGGGAACCAGGAGTGAGCTACTGACTGGAATGTAATTGAGGGTTTGGGGTGGTAGATTTATGAGAGTGAGCTACAGACTGGAATCTAATTGAGGATTTCAGATATTTTATATCAAGAACATGAGATACCTGGGAGTGTGGTGCAGACCCTGAATACAGTTGAATGTTTTCTTTTGGTTTCTAGGTAGAGTCAGGGGTACCCAGGAGTGAGTCACCTCCTGGAACCCAGTCTAGATCTTCAGCGTCATTGATGTAAGGAATAACAGGTAATTGAGCGTTAGCCACATACTGGAATCTAATCAAGGGAATCTGGGTGGTTTATATCAAGAATAACATATACCTAGGAGTGAATTACAGACTGGAATTTAATTGAAGCGTTCGGGGTATTGAAACATGGAATAACAAATACCCGGGAGTAATTCCAGACTGGAAAATAGTCCAGGAATTTGTGGCGGTTATTATGTATAAAATAACAGATACGCGGGAGAAAGTTATAGATTGGAATATAATTGAAGTGTTCAGGATGGTTTTGAAACAGAATTAAAGATACCCAGGTGTGAGACATAGACTCGAATTTGGTTCAGGATTTGGGGTGGTTTGTGTACAGAATAACAGATACCCAGGTGTAAGTTACAGACTGGAATCTAATCGAGGGCTTGGGTGGACAATAACAGATTCCTAAAGTTACAGACTTCAATCCAAATTCAGGTTTTCAGGATGGTTTTTAGACAGAAGAACAGGTTCCCAGGATTGAGTTACAGACTGGAATTTAATCGTGTGTTTCAGGTTGGTTTATGTAACTGGAATCTAGTTAAGTGTTTCAGGGTGGCTTATATACCGAATAATAGGTGTCTCAGAGTGAATAACAAACTGAAATCCAATCGGGTAGTTCAGAGTGGTTTAAACTTAAAGTCACACATATCTAGGAGTGATTTACAGACTAATCGAGGGATTCAGGGCTGATAGAAAAGAAATAACTGCTATCCGGGAATGATTTACGGAATGGGATCTAATCCAGGGGTTTGTGGTGTTTTATACATAAAATAACAAATACCAGACTGGAAACTAATCGAAAGGGTTAGTGCAGTTAATGTGCACTATAACAGATAGACAGGATTTAGTTCCAGCGTGGAATAGAATAATTGTTTTTTGGGGGGTTTATGTACAGAATAACAGATACCTGCGAGTGTGTTACAGACTGGAGTTTGGGGTAATATATGTATCGAATAACAGATACCTGGGATTGTGTTATTGACAGTAATCTAATTGATGGTTTTGGGTTGGTTTATATAGAGAATAAGAGATAAGTAGTGAGTTAGAAACGAATCTTATCAGGGCCTTCAAGGTAGTATCGATATAAAAATATACAAACCGAGGAGTTCCTCTCAGACTGGAAACTAAATGAAGGATTCAGCGCAGTTTTAAAATATAGTAACAGATATCTGGGAATTCTTCACAGCCTGGACATCGATCCAAGGATTTGTGTTGTATTATATGTAGAATAGCAGATACCCGGGAGTGAGTTACAGATTGGAATATAATTGAAGGGTTCAGAGTGGCTTAAATAAAGAATAACAGAAACCCAGGAGTGAGTTACAGTCTTCAATCCAATTCAAGTTTTCAGGATTTTTTTTTGGATAGAAGAACAGGTATCCAGGAGTGAGTTACAGACTGGAATTTAATCGATGGGTCAGGTTGGTTTATGAACAGAATAACATATATCTGGGAGTGAGCTACCCACTGGAATGCAGTCAAGAGGTTAACAGTGGTTTACAAATAGAATAATAGTGGTCTGGGAGTGAGCTAGAGACTGGAATCCAGTCGAAGGGATCAGGGTGGTTTAAACATAGAATCACACACACCTGGGACTGATTCACATACTGAAAAGCAATCCGTGGTTATGTGCTGTATTATATGTAGAATGACAGATAGCAGGAGCAAGTTACAGACAGGAATCTAATCACGGGGTTCAGGGCGGTTTATATGCAGAATAACAGATGACCGGGAGTGAGGTACATACTGGAATCTAATTGAGGGGTTGGACAAGGTTTATATACTGACTGCCAGATACCTCGGAGTAAGTTACAAACTGAAATCTAATTGAGGCGTTCAGGGTTGTTTAGATATGGAATAACAGATACCCGGAAGCAAGTTACTGACAGGAATGTAAATGAGGGGGTTCAGGTGTTTTGTACATCAAATATCTACAAGTGTTTTGCAGGATGGAATCTAATTGAGGGGTTTGGTGTAGTTCAAATATGCCATTACACATAGCTGGGAATGATTTACAGGCTGGAATCTAATCCAGGGATTTGTGAAGATTTATGTATAGAATAAAAGATACCTGGGACTGAGTTACAGACTGGAATCTAATAGAGAGTTTCAGTGTTGTTTATACGTAGAGTAACAGATCCACACTATTCACTTCCAGCTTGAAATTTAATCGACCCGTTCAGCGTAGTTTAAAATAACACAGACTAGAAGTAAGTTACAGAATGGATTCTAACTAAAATATTCACGATGATTTATGTATAGAATAACAGATACCCAGGAATGACTTATAGACTGGATTCTAATCTTGAGGTTCAGGATGTTTACGTATAGAACAGCAGATGGGGTGGAGTGAGTTAAAGACTGTGATCTATTCGAGGTGTTCAGGATGATCTATTTCCAGAATAACATATACATGGGAGTGTTTTACAAACTAGAATATGATCAATCAGTTCAAAAGGTGGTTTATATTTAGAATAGTAGATATCCATGAGTGAGTTACAGACCGGAATCTAATCGAGGGGTTCAGGGTGGTGTATATAAGAAGTCACACATACTTGGGAGTGAGTTACAGACTGAATGTATTCGAGGAGGTCAAGATAGTTTATATATATATAATGTCAGCTATGTAGGAAAAAGTTATAGACTGGAATTTAATTGCGGTCTTCCAGATGATATTAAAAATTTGAATATGACATACCTGGGAATTGTCTACAGCCTGAAATCTAATGGTGGGATTCATGATGATTTATATATCGATTAACAGATAGTTGGGATAATCTCAGCATTCAGTGTGAATAATCTAGGAGTTCAGTATATCGAATAACAATTACCCAGGAAGGAGTTATAAACTCTTACCTAATTGAGGGGTCAGGGTGATTTATACATCAAATAACACATACGCAGAAGTGAGTTAAAAACTAGAATCTAATCGAGGGTTCGGCGCAGTTTATATATAGAATAACAGATACCAAGGAATGAGTTAAAGACAATCGAACTGACATGTTCAGTATGGTTTATACATGGAATACCAAATGCCCAGGAATGAGGTACAGTCTGGAACCTAATACAAGGCTTCTGGCTGTTTTACATGCAGCCAGAATGTAAAACAGCCTGGAAGTGACTTGCAGATTGGGATATAATCGAGATGTTCAGAATGGCTTACATATTGAATAACAGTTACCCATGTGTAAGTTGCAGAGTGGAATGGAATCGAGGCATTTATAATGGTTTATATATCGAATAACAAATGTCCAGGAGTGATTTACAGACTGGAATCCGATCGATGGGTTTGGGGTGGTTTATATGCATCATAACAGATACCCGGGAGTGAGTTACAGACTGGGGTCCAATCGATGAGATCAGAGTCGCTTAGATATAGAATAAATGATAGCTTTTATTTGTGTGAGTTAAAAACTGGAATCTGATTGAGTGCTTCGGGATGGTTTAGATATAAAATAACACATGCCTGGGAGTGAGTTATAGGCTGGAATCCATTTGAGGCTTTCAAGCTGATTTGCATATCGTATAACAGATATCCAGTAGTGATTACATTCGGGAATTTAGAAGATGCGCTCAGGATGGTTTTGAATGAGATAACAAATGCATCTTTCTTTTACTGCTAGGAACCTAATGCTGCGATTTATGACTATTTAAATATCGAATAACAGATACCTGGGAGTGTGTTACAGACTGGAATATAACGAAGGGTCTTGTGGTGGTTTTGATGCAGAATAATAGGTCTTTGGGAGTGGGTTACAGACTGGAATCTCATCGAGGTGATCAGGTTGCCTTTTTATATCGAATAACAGACTCCTGGGAGTGAGTTACAGACTGAATTGCTTTCAAGGGGTTCATGGTGGTTTTCATACAGAATAACAGCTCCCTGGCAGTGATGTACAGACTGGAATCTCGTTGAGGGATTTGGCATGGTTGATATACAGACTAACAGGTAACCGAGAGTGATGTACAGACTGGATCTAATTGAGGGATTTGACATGGTTTATATATAGACTAACAGGTACCCGAGAGTGATGCACAGACTGAAATCTGTGGAAGAAGCGATAACTGCAACTGCGTTACAGTCTGAAATGTAATCGAGGTGTTCAGATTGGTTTATATATAGACAGAAGACTCCCAGGAGTGAGTTCCAGATAGGAATCTAATCGAGGGGTTTAAATCAAATTAAACGAATTGTTCACCTACACGAAATTAAAGTTATCATTCTGTCCATAATAGTATCTAAATCTGTGAGATTTCGCAAAAAGGTTTTCAATTGACACTTAAAATGTCATAAAGCTTTGAACAGCTCATAAATCTATCAAAGTAAGCAAACTGGCTTTAAACATCCAGTGTGACTCATAGAGTCATAAACTTCGGCAGTGCAGAAACAATATCGTCCAACTTTCCCAGTCTGACCAGATATCCCAAATAATCTAGTCCAATTTGCCAATAATTGGCCAATATCCATCCAAACTCTTCCATTTCAATTGCCATCCAGATGCATTTTAAATATTAGAATTATCCCATACTCCACCACTTTCACATTCCAGGCATGCACCCACCATCTGCGTGAAACATTTGTGCTTCAGGCCCCCTTTAAATCTTCCCCTCTCAACTTAAACTTATGAACCTCCAATTCTGGACCCCTTCACTTCCGGGAAAAGACCTTGTCTATTGATCCTATCCATGTCCCTCATGTATTTATCAAACTCTTTCAGGTCACCGTTCAGACATCTGATGCTCCATGAAAAATAGCCTCAGTCTGTTCAGCCTCTCCCAATAATTTAAGCACTACACCTCCCCTTAAAAACTCGTAAAACTGTTATGGTTAGCACAAACACTATCAACACTCACTCACCTTAGGGTAATGCTCTTAACAGAGTCGATAGTATGGCGCTGGAAAAGAACAGAGGGTCCGGAAGCATCCAAGGAGCAGGAGAATCAACGATTCAGTCATAAGCCCTCCATCAGGAATCATTCGTTATGAAGGACTTATGCCAAAAACGTGGATTTCCCTGCTCCTCCGATGCTGCCTGACCTGCTGTGCTTTTCCAGCACCACACTCTCGACTCTAATCTCGAAATGCTATTAACAGTTGATCACTGTGTCATATTAAGCAAACATATCTTCTCCATGAAGTTAAAATGCCACACTGCTCTTAGCAGCTGATAAATCTGTCAAACTGAGCAAACAGACATTGAACATCCACTCTGGAGATGTTCAATAATTGCTGGCCGGCCAGTGCTGCGGACATCCCATTAGTGAATTAAATAATGCTGGAGAGTTTTTTTTGGTAAAAGCTCATAAACTTTTCAGATCTAGTAAGCAGATCTTAATAACAAAATGAAAAGCTCATAAATCTGTCAAATTAAGCAAATTAAATGCCCACTTCAGAAGCACAGTAGCATTCGTCATGGTGAGAACACACATATATTCAATCCCCATTCAGCGTCGGAGAATGCACTGTTACATCTCATTCAAATGTCATGATAAGCAAACAGAGCATTACAAGTCACCTAAAATAGCACAGATTGAGCAAAGAAGCCTTTCACTCACACAGACAATGCTGTAGTGCCACTATTGGCTCATAAATATGGCATATTTAGTGAACAGACGGTGCATGTTTATTTAACATAAAATTCTGCTCTAAGCAGCTCATAAGGCTGCCAGATGTTCAAAACAGGTATTCCATACCGAATTAAAATAGGATAATGCACTTAGCAGCTTATAAATCTGTCAAATTAAGGAGACAGATGTCCATCACCCACTGAAGAATGCAAACGTCTTGAACAGTTCATATGTCTGTCACGTTGAGCAAAAGGAAGCATTTAAGTTTACATTATGACCGTAACAATTTACCCACGAGTCAGATTTAGCCAAAAAAAGGAATCACCCACTTAAAATGCCATAATACTTTGACAGCTCATGCATACGTCAAATTAAGCAAACGAAGCATTAAAATCTAACTAAGAAGCATACAATTTTTCACAGCTCACGCATCTGGCATGTTTTGCACGCATCTAGTTCAAACATCATTGAAGATAGGATAACGCACTTAACAAGTCATCAATGTTGTAGACATAGCATTCAAACAATCATCATACATTTAGCAGCAAAAAACTCTGAATTGCATATAAAGATGACAAATTAAGCATTCAGACCTTCAAAATCCACACAAAGTCTCTCAATACACTCGTAAGTATGTCAAAAGAAGAAAACAGATGTTCAAAACCGACATGCAATAGCATATTACAACACTTCTTAGCTCAGAAATGTGTCACGCCAGCAAACAGATCTCCAACAACCATTGAAGAAGCCATGCCACTCATAAATCTGTCAAATTAAGAGTTTCACTGTTTCTCTTGCAGATTCGCATTTGGACCTACCAGGGAGCAACATGCCATCTGGGTATTCAAAACTGGGCACTGTTCTCTTTCTCTGCCTGCTCTTCCCGGGGTGGCCTGAGCACCTGCACCACGTGCACCACCAAGGAGTGCCACAATGCTGACTTTGTGCTGGGGGCGCGACTGGTGGGGCAGGGCTACGACGTGGTGACACTGCAGCCCAAGGGGGCCTTTGTCATCGATGTGAACACCTGGCGCACGGCCAATGGGAGCTGCACTCTCAATGAGCTGCTGAATGGCGTGCACCAACAGCTGCCCGTCTCACTGGTGGACTGGTGCACCCTGAGTTCCTGCCGGCGCTCAGTCTCCAATTGGCTTTACCGATCACCGGTCAAGCTGGCAGAGTCCGCCACCTCCGCCATCACCAACACCTGGTAGGAGGACCTGCCCGTGCAAACACCCAAAGCTAGTGTCAAGGTGGTGCTGGCTGGATCCCATTCCAAGATGGTGGAGTTTGGCACCACCCGCTCCCAGAGTGATCACTACAGTTTCACCAGTTAACAGTTCCAATGCCTCTACGACCAGTATTGGGTGAAGGGCAAGCCTCTCTGGCTTCTGATTGCCAACGCTCCCTCTCTAGTCTCCCTGCCAGCACCATCAGCAATGACACATACCCCGACCAGAAGCTGGTGACCACCTACGGTACCCAACTAGCTCACGGCGGTGGAGCTGGGCGGGCGTTACAAGGACGTGACGGCTATTGGGCCGTGCAAGGCAGTGGATGAGGGCTACACTGCCGAGGAGGTTAAGGACTGCCTTACGGTGGAGGCCGGTGTCACGGTGGGCCTCACCACCAAATTCTCGGAGGGCTACAAGTGATGCCAGGAGAAGGCACGCTCCATGAAGCACAACAATTTTCACCAGGCCTTCAGCGACTGGGAGACTTGGGTGACTGGGGAGCCGGGCACGCCAGAGGGTGGACCTCTTCTTCTCCAGGGACGGCTCGGCCTTTGCACGCTGGATGGAGAACTTGCTCACACCCCCCAGGCATTGTGCACTACGCCCTGGAGCCGCTCCACCACCTGCTGCAGCGCTACATCAGCAACTACATCACGGGAAATGCCATCTCCCAGAACTGTGGGGCGGGCCTTCGGTGCCCTCACAGGGCCTACTCCGACCTGCGCCAACCCTGCTCCTGCCTGTGCCGTGTGGACAGTTGTGTGGACCGGAACTGCTGCTCCAACGGGAAGGGGCTGGGTCGCCTGATGGTCACCATCAAGGAGTGATGGGACCTCTGACGGGACGTCTTCTCGGGCACTGACGGCTATTTGGTGGTCAGGTAAGGCCAGGCGCAGGGCAGGGCCTCCGTGATCTCAGGCAACAACAACCCTACCTAGAACGCCAAGCTGGACCTTGTCCAGGTCAAGACTGATAGCGAGAACAATCTGAGCATCGAGGTCTGGGATGAGGATGTCATAACAAGCAATGACCTCCTGGGCAAGTGCCAGGTCAGACTGATCTCCAGCACACATGGCAAGGTCTCCTACCTCAACTATGGCAAGGTGACCTACGACTACACCTTCACCTGCGGCCCCCACCTGGGTGATGCCACCTGCCAAAATTACATGCCCGGCCCTGGCAGTGTTCCCTTCACCACTGCCATGGATGCAACCGTCCACACCCTCCTTCTCAACAGACACTTGACCAGCACTCGCTCCAAATCGCCATTCCCCATGATCGAATTCCCCTGACCTTTATCTTCGACAGTGTATTTCCCAGACAGTATCCTCGCTATCACCATTGCAGCATTGTAAGCCCCGTTCAATGTAGGAATCTCTATGTCATTACATCAAAACACTTTGAAGGCTTTTTCCAACCGTGCAAGCAGCTCAATGCAGAAGAAGTTGCATTTGTATAATCTTTCACTTTCACAATAAATCTAACTGTGCATTTAGCCTGTTCCATGTGATATGTCTGCACAGGAAAACTCGGTCAGCGAGCTTGCAGAGCGCTGTGGGTCTGTACATAACGGGCATGGTGGGTAAAGCAAAGAAAAGTGTCCTGGCGCAATTACACTTAAAAGTAGAGGCAACATTAAGAAATTGGTGGCAACGGGGGAATCTGAGCACAGGACAAATTATGTTGTGATACATTGGTGCAACAGCTGGTCAGAAATCAGATTAACTTCCCCAGGAACATAATAATATCCAGGAAAAAGATAGATTGGGGAATATGGGCAGGGGCGTGCCCCCATAGGAATTGTATAGAGAAGCTGTCTGGGTTCATTTTACTTATGCAGAATGGGAATGGATTGAAAGGACCTTGCGTCTTTTGGGATTATGAAGAGTGGGACTGAACGGGAATGTGTTTTGGTCAATGGGAACGTGCAGAGTGGAAGTGAACAGCAAGGAATTTTGGGATTAGGTCGAGTGATAGTTAATGGGAATGGGGTTGGATCATGAGACATTGTGAATAGTGGGAGGGAAACCGAAGATGTTTGGTTCCAGTGGGATTGTGTGGAACGGGTGTAAATTGGAAGGAGTTTGAGTTCATTCGGATTGTGTAGAGTAGGAGGAAACAAACTTGTGTTAGGGACCGTTGAGATTGTGTAGAGTGGGATTTCGCTCTGTTGGGATTGTTTAGAGTCAGACAGAACGGCAACGGGTTTGTGGTCCATTTGGATTCTGTGGAGTGGGAGTCAATGGAAACGGGTTATGTCAATTGGGATTGTGGAGAGTTTGAGTGAATGAGAGGACGTTTGGTTTCTTTTGTATTGTAGACACTGGGAGTGAATGGGAAAGTGTTTGTGTTCATTCGGATTGAATAGAGTGAGAATGAATGAGAATGGGGTTGAGTTATTTGAGACTGTGCAGAATGGGAGTGAATGGGAAGGGGTGGTGTGCCCATTAGCATTTTGTAGAGTGGGAGTGAATAGGAATGGGTTTTGGCCCAATGGGATTGTGTCAATTGTGAATGATCGGAAATTGGTTTTTAGTCCAATGGGATTGTGTCGTGTGGGACTGAATTGGAAAGGGTTATTGCCAGATGGATTGTGTAGCGTGGGAGTGAATGGGAATGGGTTATAGCCCAATGGGATTGTATGGAGTTGCAGAACATCATGAGAGATTTGTGTCCATTGGGATCGTGTAGCTTTGTGGTGAATGGATCGTTATTTCACTCCTATTGGATTGCTCAGAGCAGAAGGGAATGTGAAGTGGATTAGTCCATTGAGATAGTTCCAACTCGGGTGGAACTTGATGTGGATTGTTTCCATTTGGATTGTGTAGAGTGGAAGTGAATGGAAGGGCTTTGAGTCTATTGGGACTTTGGGGATTG
The DNA here is from genome assembly GCF_020745735.1 of Hemiscyllium ocellatum. Classification (NCBI taxonomy): domain Eukaryota; kingdom Metazoa; phylum Chordata; class Chondrichthyes; order Orectolobiformes; family Hemiscylliidae; genus Hemiscyllium; species Hemiscyllium ocellatum. The sequence goes on from NC_083441.1 coordinate 6,312,357, forward strand.
AGACTGAATTGAAATGGGTTTGTGTTTATTCAGATTATGTGGAGTGGGAGTGCACTGGAAGGGGATTGGCTGCATTGACGTCGTGCAGAATGGGAGTGAATGGAAAGTGACTTGGGTCCATTGGGATTGCATTAAGTGGGATTGAACGGAAATGATGTTTAGTCCAATGGGATCACATGAAATTGGCGTGAACGGGACGTGATTTCTGTCCATTGGGTTGGTGCAGAGTGGGAGTAGGCAGGAAGAGGTTTGGGTCCACTGGAAATGTGTAGAATGGGAGTGGATAGGGGTGTGTCTCGCATCATTTGGATGATGTGGAATGGGAGTGAATGAGAAGAGGGTTCGGATCATTTGGATTGTTTAGAGTGGGAATGCATTGGAAGATGATTGAGCCATTTGGGATCATGTGGAGTGACACTGAACGGGAATGTGTTTTAGTCCGAGTGGTATTGTGTGGTGTGGGAGTGAACTGGGAGGGATCCGGTTGTATTTTCATCAAAACTGATGTTGACACCCTTCTGAGAACATGAACCGAGACAGCCAAAGAGGAAAACATCGCTCTTTTATCTGCCAAAGGAGAGTGAAAGGTGTGTAGCCTGTTTGTCAGCAACGTCTAGTGGTTGAACAAAATAAATCCGTCACACTCACTTTAAAATCAGCAGTAGAAATTTATTTATCGATTTCACAGCGAGTAGTAATCTAATCTAATCTAAATGAAGTATACTATTAACAAAACCGAATAAGTCCCTTTGAACTGCTAACTATTTCTGAATAACATAAGATTGTAATAGTACGCTGTGCCACCAGAACTGTATATGCTTCTCCAAGTGCGGCTGCACTAGAGTTTGATGCAGATGCAACATGATTTCCTGGCTCCGAAACTCAATCCCTCTGCTAAAACAACCTAACACACCGAACGCCTTCCTAACAACCCTATCAACTTGGTTGGCAACTTTCTGCACATGGACACTGAGACCTTTCTGCTCATCCACAAGACCAAGCATCTTACCATTTGCCCAGTAAACCTTATTCCTGTTATTCCTTCCAAATTGAACCATCTCACACTTTTCCACATTAAACTCCATTTGCTGCCATTCAGCCCAGCTCTGCAGCTTGTCGATGTCACTGTGCAACCTGCAACATCCCTCCACACTGTCGACAACTCCACCGACTTTCGTATCATCCGTAAATTTACGAAAAAATTCTTCTGCACCCTCATCTATGTCATTATGCAAATGTCAAACAACAGTAGTGCCAAAACAGATCCTTGTGGTACACCATTTGTAAGTTAACTCCAGGATGAACATTTCCCACCAACGACCACCCTCTGCCTTCTTACAGCGGGTCAAATTCTGATCCAAACCGCTAAAGCAACCTCAATTTCATGTCTATGTATTTTCTACAGTAGCCTACTGTGGGAAAACTTATCAAACGCTTTACTGAAATCCATTTACACCGTATCAACTGCTTAACCCTCATCCACTTGTTTGGTCGCCTTCTCAAAGAAATCAATAACGTTTGTGAGGCACGATCCTCCCTTCACAAACTTATGTTGACTATCTCTAATTAAATGATTTCTTTTTAGATTTTTAGAAATCCTATCTCTGATAGCCATTTCCAAAACTTTACCCACAACTGAAGTAAGGCTCACTATTCTATAATTAACATATTTATCTATACTCCCCTTCTTGAACAAGGGGACAGCATTTGCGATCCTCCAGTCTTCTGGCAATATTCGTGTAGATTATTATGAAACAAGATCAAAGCCAAAGGATCTGCATTCTCCTCCCTAGCTTCCCAGAGAATCATAGGATGCATGACATCTGGCACAAGGTATCTATTTTCTATTTTCACAGATCCCAAATTGCTTAACCACCTGTTTATGAATCTCAATCCCATCAACTCCAATAGCATGTATCTCAGCATTGTCCGTGACAACACTGTGCTCTTCCAGTGTGAATACTGACAAGTGATATTCATTTCGCGCCTTTCCTATCTCTTTGGACTCTATGCTCAACTTCTCACTACTGTCCTTGACTGGGTCTAATCTTAATCCAATCATTCTTTTATTACCACACCGACCCTCCGAAGAGCAACTCATGATGACCGATTCCGCTACATTTTATTCTGTTTCTACACAAAGCTTGCAGGTTTTCCTTGATCCTACCTGCTAATTATTTCTTTGGTCCCCTCCTGGCTCTTCTTAGCGCACTCTTTACGTCCTTCCTGCCCATCTTGTATCCCTCAAGTGCCCGAGCTGAGCCTTCACGCCTCATCTTACTGTAAACGTACTTCTTCTTCTTGACAAGGGATTCAACTTCTTCAGTAAACCACGGTTCCCTCGCTCAACCACTTGCTCCCTGCCAGGCCTTTGCATACTTATCAAAGACACGCAGTTTCTGTTCACATTTTCATTGAACCAGACCCCTGCAGTTTCCTTTCCTTTCTTCTGCGTCCTACATAGGATCAGATTTAGTCACGGACTTGACTTTCTGATAATGAACTCAGAGTGTCCCAACTTCCCAACTTCTATATTCAATGCCCTGACAGACGTTCTCTTAAATCTCTCTCTGCATGTGGTATATCTCAGGACAATCATAAACTGCTCTCTGAAACTCGCCTGAGCCACAGCATAAATCCCAGTGGTAGCGCAGCAACTCAATAGCTGCAGTAGGAAGTTTAATTCCATCAGGAAAAAAATGTCGATATAGTGTTTGCCAACCCAAGCAGTACATGTGGAACCATATAGGATAGAACATTAGTAAAGATCACAAAATCATGAAATTGGCCGAGATAGCCATCAGTAATAAGATGGATTTCCTTCGATTCTCCAACTCTGGTTCTCTGGCACTCTCCCAAATGCTGGGGGCCCGGAGTTTCCTGGGGGCTCTGCTGATCACGAGGATGTGTTTGACTATAAAAGCATTGCACAACAGGATCATGAGAAATGGCAAGCCTGGGGAGAGAATCATGTAGAAGAACGTGGTTGCTACCCAGAATGGTGAAATGTCAGCATACAATCTAGATTAGATTATCTACAGTATGGAAGCAGACCCTTCGGCCCAACAAGTCCACACCGACCCTCCGAAGAGCAACTCATGATGACCGATTCCACTACATTTATCCCTGACTCATGTACCTACCAATATGAGCAATTTAGCATAGCCAATTCACATAACCTACACATCTGGATTGTGGGAGGAAACCGGAGCACCCCGCAGACACGGGGAGAATGTGCAAACTCCACACAGACAGTCACCAAAGGTGGGAATTGAACCTGGGTCCCTGGCGCAATGAGGCAGCAATGCTAACCACTGAGCCACCGTACCGCCCAGACAAAGCCAGGTTTGGTTCATCAGCACATGCCACTCCATCAACTTTAAATACCAGTAAATGTTCTTTGAACATCTCAGCATAGTTACTGTACACAGAACCACAGCCGCTATTCCCGCATTTCAATATGTGCTTTTCAGGTCTGGCAACAGATGGTGACAAATCAGTCAAAGGTGAAAGCGACAGTGAAACAGACTGATCAGTCAGTTGCTGCATAGAGTATGACCGTGTGCATGTAATACAGAGGAAATGTAAGTGCAGGACTGCAGGAAATGCAAGTATTCTTTAAATGTAATTGGAATGTGCCTCAAAGTGAGATCCAGAAGATGACCAGCATGTCAATTCCTGCCGTGGCGACCAGGTCACGGGTGATGCACATAGAGAGACCGCAATTTCCTTAACACAGGATCACTATCGTCACTGGATTAGCTGTGTGGAAGGAAAACATACAGGGACATCAGAAATCCCGTCGGACACAAAATAATAGATTAACTCAGCACCAATTGACAGTTTTAAAGTGACTTCTTGCATTGGTTATTGTATTCAAATGGTCACATACTGGCTGTGCACTTGGAGACGGAAATGGTCCTGGCAAACATCTTAGAGCATCAGAAAGCTGTAGAAATGGGTTATTTGCATTGAACAACCAGCTCAAACTTCGAAAACTAAAACGTACCAGGGACAGCAACAATATCGAGAATTGAATACAAATAAATTTGGCCAACTTCACGTAGAAATTGAACGGTAATCGAAGTTAGTAACTGATATCCAGGAAAATTGTTAGACAAGAATGAACGTATCTCTGTTGTTGTAACATTTCGATGAATTGGCCTTGCATTCCATTTGCTTCCCTCCCTCTGCATCCATAGCTGACATCACGGCTAGTGGCAGAGGTGATATTCTCACTCATACCCTTACAACGCAGGGAAAACTCCACCCTCCGCTAATTTAAACCAGCAACACGGAAATGACTCACCCCCGTGTGGTATTCTGTAAATTCGAGAGGCCATGAACGATTTAAGCTAAAGACTAACAACTTTATTTCTGAAATTATAACAGAGAGTGACTCACTAACAACGATTTACAGCTTCTTCCTCGATACCATCTTTTACTTTCCCTTCTATATTACAAGTCTGATAAAACCCACGAGTAAGACTGACCATAAATTCAGGCAGCTGTTGAATCTTCCTTATGTATCTTCCTCTGTAAGTTATATTGCATCTTATTCAGAACACTTGGTGCTGTCAGTTAGTTCTGCCAGCTTTTAACTTTCCTCAAGGTACAGTATACTTCTATACATTCAGAACGAAATGCAGAGATAACACTTTGAGGGTAGCTTCCTATAACACAACCAGGGTCGGTGTTGACCGAAGGTCATTGATCATCACGTAAAGTCAACGAGACATAGAGACACACAGCACAGAAACAGACCCTACAGTCCAACTCATCCATATCGACCAGACATCCTAACCTAATCCAGTCCTATTTGCCACTCTTTAGCCCATCTGCCTCTGAATCCATCCTATTCATGTCCCCATCCAGAATGCTGTATTGTGCTGGCAGCTCATTACATACAGGCACAGACATCTGAGTGAAAGAATATGTCCCTCAGACACCTTTTAAAGTTTCCCCACTTACTCTCATCCTATGCCCTCTAGTTCTGGACTCCTACACGCAAGGGCAAAGACATTGTCAATTTACCCTACCCATGCTCCTATTGACTGTATTGACCTCATAACGTCACCCCTTGGCCTCTGATACTCCAGGGAAAACAGCCCCAGCTTATTAAGCTTCTCCCGATAGCTCACTCTAACCCTGGCAAAACAAAACATTGTCAATCTTTTCTGAATCCGTTCAAGTTCACAACGTCCTTCCTGTCTCACAGAGACCAGAATTCCAAAAGTGGCCTAACCAATTTCCTATAGAGTCATAACATGACCTGTCAACTCCGATACGCAATGCACTGACCAATAAAGGAAAGCATAGCATTCACTTTCTTCACGATCCTGTGTACCTGCGACTCCACTTTGCAGGAAGTATGAAGCTGCAGTTCAATGTCTCTTTGTTCAGTAATACTCCACAGAACCTTATTAGCACCTCAGATTGACATAGACTAAACTCTGTCTGACACTCCTGAGCCGACTGCACCATCACAGCCCTAGTTGAATCCTCTCTCCCTCTCCAACATATCTCCTACGTCAATGTAGTCGAAAACAGAGCCAGTGTCGAATGGTTTAGGGATTTACTGAGTGAAGGGGTAGAATGAAGTTTCTAAGGGCCCCAGGCAATTATCCTGCTCTGAGTGAGGTCGGCTTTTGCAAGCAACGTTTAAGAAAAGAGGGTGGGCTGAGGGGTGAGCATGTTCTGGTGATATTATCATAGATTCCCAACCGTGTGGAAACAGGCCATTTACCCAACAAATCCACACTAACCCCAAGAAGAGTAAACTATTTAGACGTGTCCCCCTACATTTACCCCTGACGAATGCTCCAAACATGATGGGCAATTGAGCATGGCCAATTCACCTAAGCTGCACAGCTTTGGATTGTGGGAGGAAACCTGAACACTCGGAGGAAACCCACGCAGTCACAGGCAGAACATGCAACCTCCACACAGACATTCGCCTGTAATTGAACCCGGATCCCTGGCGCTGTGATGCAACCGTGCAAAAACTGAGCCACCGAGCCACTCACAATTGTCGTTACATTGTTCATTCAGAAAGAGAGGCCATGCTCCCAGAACCTGTGTTCGTGCCTCCCGATGGCAGATTATGGAGTTTTCATTCAAGCAATAAATGACTACGATGATGCCGAGGAAATTGCTGCCAATTGTCATGAATGAAGCTTGTCTGGTTCGTCGAAACCTGGAACAAGTGAGGACTGAAGATGCTGGAGAGCGTGTGGCGCTGGATAGGGGCAGCAGGTCAGGCAGCATCGGAGGAGCAGGAGAATTGATGTTTCGGGCATAAGCCCTTCATCAGGAAACTTTTTGGACTGTTGCTCATTGTCACTTTTAGAAATAACTGAGACATAAGTATAGGTGGATGGGTTAGTAAGTTTGCAGATGGCATCAAAGTCGGTGGACAGTATGGAAGAATGTTAAAGGTTGCCGGGAGACTTGGATAAATTGCAGAATTGGGCTGAAAGGTGGCAAATAGAGTTCAATGCAGATAAATGGGAAGAATAAAAGGAACGCAGAATACTGGATAAATGGAAAGATTTTTGTTAGTGTGCATGTGACACACATATTGGAGTCCATGTATGTAAATCCCTGAAAGTTGCCACCGAGGTTGATAGTGCTGTCAGAAGGCATACGATGTGTTAGGTTTTATTGGAAGAGGGTTTGAGATCTGGAGTGGTAATGTCATGCAGCAACTGTACAAATACTGGTGCGGCTGCACTTGGAATATTGTGAGAAATTCTCGTTGCCCATTACAGGAAGGATATGGAGGCAGTGGAAAAGGCACAAAGGAGATTTATCAGGATGTTGTGTGGTCTGGAGGGAAGGCCTTACGAGGAAAGGCTGAGAGACTTGGTTTTGTGCTCATTGGAAAGAAGATGGCGAAGAGGAGATTTGATAGAGACGTACAAGATGATCAGAGGATCAGATTGGGGTGGACAAGAAAGTCTTTTTCGTAGGGTGATGACGTCAGCATGTACGTGGGGGCTTAGATGCAAATTGAGGCGTGATAGATTTAAGACAGATGTCAAAGGCAGGTTCTTTACTCAAAGAGTGGTAAGGGCGTAGAATGCCTTGCCGGCCAATGTAGTTAACTCAGTCACACTAGGGAGTTTAAAACATTTCTTGGATAAGCACATGGAAGAGGATGGGATAATGTAGGGGGAATGGGCTTAGATTAGTTCTTAGTTTGTTCTATGTTCTGTGTTCTAATGCTGGTATGACACCACCCAGTGAAGGTCCCAACCAATGACAATTCCAGTCCACTAGCTCCCATCTTGTTTTTGAGTGAAGATGGTTGTGGCCTATTGGGAGTTTCTGAATTAACCTGTCAATGGTTCCAAAATTGGAACTGGAGGGAATTATTTCAGAATACGGGGTCGCCCATTGCAGACACAGATGAGGAGGAATTTCTTCCATCCAAGAGGAGTGAATCCATAGGATTCTTGACCGCAAAGGGGTGCTGTGGCGGGATCATTCAGTATATTCAAGGTTGAGAGAGTGAGACCATTTTATTTCTAATCTGGCTGGAAAATCAGAGATAGTGCAGGAAAGTGGAGTTGAGAACGATTGGATTAGACATGAAATCATTGAATAGCAGAGGAATTTCAATGAGTCACTGGCTTTCCTCCTACTGCTCTGTCCAACTGAATTATGATTGAACACGCCGCCAGGGGTTGGCAGCAATAGCTGGGGTGTGTGCATATACTGATTTGTCATGACAGAGACAGTCTTGCTGGGCTCACTTATGTTCGGTCCAATGCTCAAGTTTCACAGCAGACATGGCAACTGGGCAGAGCTCGGTGCAGTTCGACAAAGGGGAAGGTCTGTAATGCACCAGCGCAGTTACTCACCGGGAACAGCAACAGTAGCGAGGAGGGTTGGAAGATCTGCTCGATCCTGAGGAGGGCACGATAAACCTCAAATTCAACACTTATTCCCGTTTTCACGCTGCACCTTAAGGTTCAATGTGCTCAGATTCCAATTTCTCCTCACTGGCCTCTCTCTCTGTCTTTCTGCCTTTTGATCTGACTTTCTCCACGCCTCTTTTTCTCTCCCTTCATCTCTCTCACTCGGCTTCTCTCCCCCGTCTCACATTCTCTGTCTATCTCCCTCTCCCTGTGTCTCTCTGTCTGTTACAGTACGTAACGTTGGGACTGACAGAACTGTGCTGTGTTAAGCCCATATCTGAACACTTCAGCACATGTTTTACATATCTACATGGATATGTTGGTGAGTTGCCATTGTCACTTACAAATGGTTACACATTGGTATTACGCAGCAGCCTCCTGTGTGGCACTTTTAGAACTCTGAATCCATCACGTCAACTGACTCGCCTTTGTCTAACGCTAAAGAATCTCAACACTATCCAGGACAAAGCAGCTCCCTCCATCGACATGCTCACACGTCCCTTCATCACTCACTCCAAAACCATCTCCGTTGAGCAGTGTATACCATCCAGGAGGTGCAATACAGACGTTCACTGATGGTTTTGAGACAGCACCTTTTAAACCTATAAGATGTCAACCTTTAATGGCAAGGACAGCAGATACATGGGAACACCAACCTCTGCTAATTCCCTTCCAATTCACTTGCTATCATGACTTGGAAATAGCTCGGTTATGCCTTCAGTGTCACTTTCTCAAAATCATGGAGCTCCCTTCCTAACAGCACGGAGTGGCTCGTCCCTCCATTCATAGGGGACTGCAGTGGTTGGAGAAAGCAGATCACTCCCACTGTCCTTGGAGGCTGAATGCTTCTGGTGCTCTGCATAGTCAGAGTGTCTGCGCGGACTGGGTTCAGCACTGTCAGAGGATCAGTACTGAGGGAGCTCTGTACTGTTGGAGGGTCAGTGCTGAGGGAAATCTTCACTGTTGGAGGGTCAGTGCTGAGGGAAATCTGCACTGTTAGAGGGTCAGTGCTGAGCACTCAGTGTACTGTGAAACGAGGATAGTTGAGGACGCATTGTGGCATGTTTAGGGATGAGGTGTCTCCAGACCATAAGAGACTTAATACTAAGGGAGCGCCAAAGTGTTGGAGGGTCAGTACGGGAGAGAGAGATTGTGAGAATGGAGGGGAGCGATAGAGAGACAGAAAGAGAAGGATTGAGAGTTGCATAGAGAAAGAGAGAGAGGGAGACAGATAGACAGAAAGGGGAAAAAAGTGAGATTTCAGGAGAAATAGACAGAAGTATATAGAGGGAGGGAGGGTCAGAGAGAGAGAAAGAGAGAGATGAGTGGAGAGAGTGAAGGATAGACACAGACTCAGAAATTGAGAGAGACAGACAATTAGTGACCGAAATGGGACTGGGCCCTTTGGCCCATTATATTTTTTATGATTTTGAAAACAATTTACTGCCCTGGAAAATCCGTCTGAGAGCATCTGTGGGCTCCCAGCACCAAATGGACAGTCACGATACAGGCAGTCAGCTCACCATCACATTGTCGAGGAATGATCTGGCCAGAAAAAACAAACATCCCATCTCGGATTAAATAATGGGAATCACGCGTTTCCAGTTTGCATTCACAAAGCTTCCCTGTAAAATTGCAGATAAAGAAACTTTAACATGAAATTGCAGACCAATGGATTGGTCGCAATTAGTGACGTGATTGTCTGCAGTCAGCAATGAGGAAACATCTCCCTGAAGCATTGACGAGGTCACTTTTCACATCTACATAAAAACACTCCGCCCCCTTCTCCAATGTCAACATTTTTCTATTGATTTGTCCGACTTCATGTTCCCCTTTTTGTGTTTTTGCTCATTTCCCCAAGTTGCAGATGCCAACGTCATTCCAGTGCAGGGAACTCCAAAGCATTCATCAGGAGAGTCTCCTGGAACTCGCGTTCTCCCCCTCCTCTGAATAGGATGCGATCCGTAAATAGCCTTTTCCATCTGTGCCACCTCTTGGCCTTCATGGCCCTATCATCTTCTGAAGGAAGTTTCACGGTTCTCACTCCAAGATGGTCTTTTTGCAAGACATTTCACCGTCCAATCCTCATCCGGATCGCTAGATTCACAAACACACAGCTTTGGAACATTCATGGTAAATTCTGGATTAATGGTACTGGAAGAGCACAGCAGTTCAGGCAGCATACAAAGTGCAGCGAAATCGGCGTTTCGGGCAAAAGCCCTTCATCAGGAATAATGTGAGCGAAAATCCTGTTCCCATTCGAAAATGAACGATTGACCCCTGCCCTCTCCGATGCCTCGCTTGAAGTTGCCCCGCCACCACGTGCCCCGGTCAAATCAATTCACGTCCCAACTAACTATTTGCATGACCATGGGTATTCTCTATCTCTCTGTCTTTTATGTCTCTCCTTTCCTCCCCTTGTGTAAGTGCTCGACGCAACATGTGGCTTTTTTCCTGGCGTTAAGTTTACAGTCGTCCCTATCAGGTAAAATGATGAGAGGAATCGCTGGGCAAGACGGGAATAATCATTTCCCTTAGTCGGTTTGATTTGGTTGGTTATGGTCACGTGTACCGGGATACAGTGAAAAGTATTGCTCTGCGTGCTATCCAGGAATTGAATTGAATGAAACATTTTGTCACGTGTCCTGAGGCTTTGTCTTGTGAGTAATACAGTCGGATCACATTGTTAAGTAGCAAAGATAAGAAAACAAGAGGTAAACAGCGGCAAAACCAAAAACTATGCACAGGTACAGGCGAACATTAAGATTTTGTGAATCCATTCAGTATTCTAACAACAGAAGGGTAGAAACTGCTATGAAACTGTACCATCCATAAGCACATCAGGGTAATTGATGAGGATGAAGAATACAGTGTCTCGCCAGTTCCAGGTTCCCATTATCTTCTCAGTGACAATGCTGTACCTCACATCCTACAGTAAAGCACCTGCTCCTTTCCTTAAGTTCACAATCCCTACCCCGAATCATTTACATTGTGTTCCAGCTACAGAACGTTGCCGAGAAAGACCAACTTCCATATTTGAGGAGTCTGTTTGTAAATCTGATAACGGCGGGGAAGAAGCTGCACTTGAATCTGTCGGAAGCTATATCTGTTTGTATCTTCTGCCTGATGGAAGAGGGTGGAAGGCATAATAACCGAGGTTGGGGTGGGGGGGGGGGGAACATTGGTGATACTAGCCGCCTTCCCGAAGCAACCAGTTGCGCAGGTGGAGTCAACGGATGGAAGTTTGGTTTTCACGATGGACTGGGCTGTTGTATAATACCCTTCAGAATGTCTTGCAGTTGCTGGGATGTATCCTAATGGGATGCTTTCTGCAGTACATCAACAAAAACAGGTCAGTGGAATTGTTATCCTGGTGAATTTCCTTAGCCTCCTGATGAAGCAGAGACAGGTAGGGTTAGGGGCTTCCCTGACGGATGGATCAATGACCCAGGGGAGGTGGGTGTATATTTTAGACACAGGGCAGGAGGTTTCGAGGGGGATGTGAGGAAAAGCGTGTTCACCCAGACAGTGGGGGGGGAATCAGGAACCGGTTACCTGTAAGATTGGCAGAGTGCGGAAACCCTCATCACACAGAAGGGGTAGTGATAATCTTGCAACGCCAAAGTAGATATGCTATTGGATCAATTGCTGGGAAATGCTGTGGTGTATGTAGGGCGAACGCTTGATGGGCTGAAGGGTCTTTCGCTATGTATAGATCTCTGTGCCTGGCCATTCCTGCGCTGTCTCCACTGTGCTCGAATCCATCTGATCGTGTGATGACAGGAATTGTGCACAACACCGCAGCGGGGGCACATCCAGTCTGGTAGCTTTTCGTGCTTTCACTCCATCCTGCTCCCTTTCCCTGTGGGTGAGAAGATTCGATTCCTTTCTCCAAATAAAGACTACGGGAGGATGATTGAGACCTTTCAGCCCCACAATCCAGTTCTGCCATTGAATAGGATCATGGCTGATTATTCAACTCATTCCCCGTTCCCTGTTTTCTCCCCTGTACCATTTAGCCCCAAGAATGATACATTTCTCCCTCTTGAGAGAGTTCCACATGGTAGCCCAGTCTCTGAGTCAAGACCATTCTCCTCATCTCAGTTCTCCCCCATTGCTTTAGATTAGATTACTTACAGTGTGGAAACCAGCCCTTCGGCCCAACAAGTCCACACCGACCCGCCAAAGCGCAACCCACCCATACCCCTACATTTACCCCTTATCTAACATTAGGGCAATTTAGTATGGCCAATTCACCGGACCCGCTCATCTTTGGACTGTGGGAGGAAACCCACGCAGACACGGGGAGAATGTGCAAACAGTCAGTCGCCTGAGTCGGGAATTGAACCCGGGTCTTTGGCGCTGTGAGGCAGCAGTGCTAATCACTGTGCCACTGTTCCACCGTGCCACCTTTCTGTCTATGAACCTCTGATTCAGGACTGTCCTCCTGAATAGGAGAAAGTGAGGACTGCAGATGCATTCCTGAAGAAGGGCTATTGCCTGAAACGTCGACTCTCCTGATCCTCGGATGCTGCCTGACCTGCTGCGCTTTTCCAGCAACACAGTTTTCAGCTCTATCCACCTGAATCCCGGGAGTATCCGTCCTGCGCTTACCACTGTTAGAATTGCTTCGGTTTCCGTGGGATCCCCACTTCTAATTCGTCAACATTCCCAGGGAATATTATCTTCTCCGATCCAGTCCCTCTTCAAACGTCAGTCCAAACAACAGTCCGGGAAACTTTCGCTGCTCTGCCTCTTTTTTTCGAGAACTATCTTCCTCAGATGAGGAAACTCCAAAACCGCACACACGATACCAGAGGGGTGGTTTCACCCTGTAAAATTACAGGAAGGCCTGCTTGCTCCAAAACTCCAGTCCTCTCAGGATTGAAGTCCAAATCCCATTTACTTTCCTCACTTTCTCACTGGATCAGTGAATGTTGCGTAAGGGGCACTCCTGGGCTATTTCACTGTCCCCACTTCCCCAGTGTATCACCATTCAGTAAGTGACAATCTCAATTCAGGTTAATATCCATTTTCAAGATCGCCATCATTGACTCGAGTTCCCAGATTCACAGCTTATCAATTGGACTTCAATTCTCCGAGATGTAGAATATTCTGACCCACCAGACCAAAGCATTAGCCTATTTCGCCGGTGTTATGCTGGAGTGTTGTTACCCCTCAGGTCCTGTCTCCAGAGCTACGTTTCAAAGAGAAGGGATGCCAGGAGGTAGTGACTGCGTTCGACCGAGTGTGCCATCAAGGAGCCCGAGCGAAACAGGAATCAATGTGCATCAGGGGCCAATCTCTCCGGTGTTTAGACTCATACCTGGCACAGAGGAACATGGCCATATTTGTTGGAAATGTGTCATTTCAGCTCCTGGACATCTCTGCAGGAGTTCTTCAAGGTAATGTCATGGGGCTAATCGTCCTTTCCTGCTTCATTGATGAACTTCCCTCGTTAAAAAAAAGTCACAAGTGGAGATGTTCGCCGATGATTATATAGTGCTCGTCACCATTCAAGACTCCTTAGACACTGAACAAGTCCAAGATCAAACACAACAATTTCTGGACAATATCCGGGCTTGGAGATTTAATATCCTGTCTTTTCGTCGCAGAGAAGGAGTTGGTGAGGTGACTTAATTGAGACACATACGATAATCAGAGGGTTAGATAAGGTGGACAGTGAAAACCCTTTTCCTCGGATGGTGATAGCTTGCATGAGGGGACATAGCTTCAAACGAAGGGGTGATAGATATAGGACAGATGTCAGAGGTAGGTTCTTTACTCAGAGAGTAGTCGGGGCGTGGAATGCCCTGCCTGCAACAGAAGTAGTCTCACCAACATTAAGGGCATTTAATGGATTCAAATGGAATTGCGTTGTTTAGATGGGATTCAGACTGGTTCAACAGGCTGGCGCAACATTGAAGGCCATAGGGCGTGGAATGTTATGTGTTCTGTGTTCTATCCTTCATGTAAAACCACGTGCCTGCCGTTTGGGAGAGTCATAGAGTCATAGAGATGTACAGCTTGGCAACAGACCATTCGATCCAACCTGTTCATGCCGACAAGATATTCCAACCCAATCTAGTCCCACCTGCCAGCACCTGGCCCATATCCCTCCAACCCTTCCTATTCATGTACCCATCGAAATGCCTCTTAAATGTTGCAATTGTAACAGCCTCTAACACATCCTCTTTCAACGCATTCTGTACACATACCACCCTTTGCATAAAAACGTTGCCCCTTGGGGCTCTTTTATATCTGTCTCCTCTCACCCCAAACCTATGCCCTCTAGTTCTGGACTCCCCCACCCCAGGGGAAAAAAAATACTTTGTCTATTTATCCTATCCATGCCCCTCATAATTTTGTAAACCTCTATAAGGTCACCCCACAGTGTCCGATGCTCCAGGGAAAACAGCCCCAGCCTGTTCAGCCTCTCCCTGTAGCTCAAATCCTCCAACCCTGGCAACATCATTGTAAATCTTTTCTGAACCCTTTCAAGTTTCACATTTTTCCGATAGAAAGGAGACCAGAATTGCACGCAATATTCCAACAGTCACTTAATCAATGTCCTGTACAACCACAACATGACCTCCCAACTCCTGCACTCCATACTCTGACCAATAAATGAAAGCATACCAAACGCCTCCTTCACTACCCTATCTACCTGCGACTCCACTTTCAAGGAGCTATGAACCTGCACTCCAAGGTCTCTGTTCAGCAACCTTCCCTAGGACCTGACCATTAAGAGCTGAAGTCCTGCAAAGATTTGCTTTCCCAAAATGCAGCACCTTGCATTTATCTGAATTCAACTCCATCTGCTATTTCTCAGCCCATTGGCCCAACTGATCCAGACCCTGTTGTAATCTGATGTAACCCTCTTCGCTGTCCACTTACAACTGTACGTCTTATGCTCGCATCCAAATCATTTATGTCAATGACAAAAAGTAGAGGACCCAGCACCGCTCCTTGTGACACTCCACTGGTGAGTTTTACCAAGTCAGAATGGTCTTTTTGAGGAATGGAGTGGGGATGGTACTTGGAGAGGAACTTGCAGGGGGTTCGTCTGCTTCGACTCGTCCTTCTAGAGTGTAAGAGGAGTCGCGTTGCGAAGCTGCTAACATTTGAAGGAGACTTGGTTTGTTGCATAGATGGTACACATGTTGCCACTGTGATTTGGTGGTGTTCAGAGTGAGTGTTGAAAGTCTGTGTCAGCGGAAGAAGCCAGTGGACGGAGGTGGAGCCTTTTTTGTTCTGGTGGTGGAGATATTCTCAAATATGTACAAGCTGTTTGAAGAAAAGATTGAAATATTTCTCCTTCATATTCAATGGTGAAACCCATATTTTTTTCCCGCTCTATCTACATCTGGGGCGGGGTGGGTGTGTGTGTGGGGTCTCATTGACAGGGATACGAACCATCACCCGATTGACTTTTAGTGGTGTTTCAACACTGAATTCCCACCAGCAAACCAACTGGTGCCTGCATGGAATGAGCAGCCAGAGGGAGTGGTGGAGGCTGGTACATGACATCGGTTGAGTATATGAATAGGAGAGGTTAGAGGCAGATGGACCTTGGGCAGGCAAGAGGGATCCATTCACACAAAAGAGAGACAAGTAAACAAACACATTTGATGAAGGTGAATTGTGTTGACATCTCACTCTTCAGAAAGTAAATTTATTGAGTTTGTGGAACAGCAGAACTTTTGAAGCTGATACATTATTCATCGAGGCAAAATAGTCATTACAACCTCGTCTTTAGGACTTTCTACCAAGTCTGGGATCGTTCTGTATAACGGAGAGGAGAATGAGGTTGACGCCCTGTCAGAGCATCAGTCTCAGTTTTTGTGCCTCACGCTGATTCTCTTTGTCTCCATCTCTATTTGATTTTTTTCTCTTTCCTTTCCTCGCGATCTTCCCATCACTCCTTTTCTCTCTCTAGCTCACTCTGACTCAATGACACTGTCTCGCTTCTCTCTCTCACTCTCACTCGCTGTCTGCCACTCTCATTCTGCTTTTCTATCTCTGTCCGTCTCCATGACTCTCTTTCTGTCTCTTACAACCTGCCTGGTTCTCTCCCGTTCTTTCTTCCTGTTTCTGTCTTCCTCTAAACCCTTGTTCTCTCTTCTGCTCTCTGTATCTGTCTCCCAATATCACCCTCTGTCTGTTTTCCTTTGCATGCCTCTCTGTCTCTCTTTGTTCGAGGAACTGACCATAATATGTGTCCATTATGAATCCGGGGATATCTATTGACTGTTCTGAATTATAGAGAAAAATTGCCTTATGATTCTTTTTAAATCTTCACGTGTATTAATCGATAAATAATTTCACTGAGCATACATATGGGATATCCCAAGGCAATGATGAACTGTTTTCTGAACCTAGTCTGAGTCACAGCATAAATCCCAGTGTTAGTGCAGCAACTCAGCAACTGCAGTATGAAGCTTAATTCCAACACAAAACTGTGTAGGACCAATGTCTTGTAGCCCAACCAGTACATGCGGATCCATATAGAATAGAACATTAATAATGCCCACAATAGCATGAAATTGGCTGAGATAAACAGCAATAAAATGATGGATTTTATTCGGCTCGCCATTTCTGGGTCTCTTGGATTTTCCCCACTCCTGGCGGCTTTGAGTCTCCTGCGCCCTCTGCTGGTCACGATAATTTGTCTGACGGTGAGAAGATTGCACAACAGGATTACGACAAATGGTACACCGGGGGTGAGAAGGCTGTAGACGAACTCCATTGCTACCCAGAATGGTGAATCGTTAGCGTAACGTCTAATCAGACAAAACCACGGTTGGTTCACCAACACATACCACTCTGTCAACATGAAATACCAGAAAACGTTCTTCAAACAGCTCAGCACAGTCACTGTCCCCAGAACCACAGCCGCCATTCTCTCATTGCAGTATTTACTTTTCAGCTTCTGCCAACAAATGGCCACAAATCGATCAAAGGTGAAAGTGGCGGTGAACCAGACTGAACAGTCAGTGGCTGCATAGAGCAGGACAGCGTGGATATTACACAAGGGGATGGACTCCAAGAAACGAAAATGTTCAGTAAATGTAATTGGAATGTGCCTCAATATTAGATCGAGAATAGTAACCAATAGGTCACTAACTGCCATGGCGACCAGGTAACGGGTGATGCATTTAGAGAGACCACAATTGCCCTGACATAGAATTACTATCGTCACAAGGTTAGCTGCATGGAAGCAAAACATAGAGGAATATCAGAAGTCCGTTTGGACACGAGACAATATTTAACTCATCATCAATTCACAATATTAAATGTACCAATTTAACAATGTTATTATATTCGAATGATCGCACACATGAGTGATTATGCACTGTAGATCAGAATGGTCTCTACGTATCAACAGAAGACCAACAAAAGTGGTATATGTGTGACAGTGCAAAATGAGCATAGAATTCCAGTAAAAGTAAACGTGACAATAGCAATATGGAAAATTGAATACCAACTAATTTCAGCAATTTCATCGTGAAAATGAATGGGAAGAAAGGCTGTCAATTGATGATTAAACAAGTGTGGATATAGAACAAAATCAAAGAAAATTTACTGCCCAGGAACAGGCCCTTCTACCCTCCAAGCCTGAGCCGATCCAAATCCAGTGTCTCAACCAGTCACCCAATTCCTAAGCATCTGCATCCCTCTGCCTCACACCTACCCATGCATCTGTCCAGACGCATCTTAAATAAATCTACTGTGCCCGCTTCTACTACCTGTGCTGGCCACGTGTTTCAGGCGCGTTCCACCCTCTGTTTGAAATACTTGCTGCGTGCATGCCCCTTAAACTTTTCATCTTTCACATTGAACGAGTGATCTGTCGTTATTGAATCCTTCACCCTGAGAGAAAACTCTTATCTCTATCTACCCTATCCATGACCTTCATGATTTTGTAGATTTCAATCAGTTCCCCCCTCAATCTCCTTTTTTCCAGTGAAAACAAACCTAAGCTACTCAACCTCACTTCATAGCTAGCACCTTCCATAGAGCACAACATCCTCGTGAAACTTCTCTGCACCCTCTTCAAAGGAGCCAAGTCCTTTTGGTAAGGTGGCATTCTAAATGTGGCCAAAACAATGTCTTGTCAAATTTTAAAATGACCTGCCCGCTATTATACTTAATCCCCCGTCCGATGAAGGCAAGAATACCATAGATATTGTTGATCACTGTATCCACCTGTGCAGCAACCTTCAAGGGTACAATGGACCTGAAATCCCAGATCTCTCTGCTCATCAACGTTTCTCAAAGCTCTTCCGTTACTGTGCAATTCGCTCCAGAATTAGACTTCCCAAAACGCATCACCTCACATTTGCCTGGATTCAACTCCATCTGCCTCGTCTCCACCCAACTTTCCAAACTATCCATATTCTCCTGCATTCTTCAACAGTTCCCTATGCTTTCTGCTACTCCACCAATCTCCACGTCATCTGCAATCTTGCTGATCATATCAACAGTGCCCTCTTCCAGATCATTTATGCATATCACAAACAAGAGTGACCCAGCGCTGATCACTGTGGAACACAACTGTCCACCTTTCTCTATTTTCGACAAGCTCCCTTCAACTACTACTCTCTGTGTTCATCTGTTCATTTTCCACCAAGCTAGGAGACCCTGTACACCATCTGACTTCACTTTCTCCATTACTTCACCATGTAGAACATCATCAAACGCCTTACTAAAGTCCATGTATGTGACCTCCATCGCCCTTCCTTCATCTGTCAACTTAGTCATTTCCTCAAATAACTCTATTATGTTGGTAAGGCATGACCTCCCCCGCACAAAACTATGTTGACTATCACCGATAAGCCCATTCCTTTCCAAATATATTTAGGTTTTATCCGTCAGTACCTTCTCAAGCTGACTTTCCCAACACTGATATCAGGCTCACTGGTCTGTCATTAGCCGGAATATCCCTACTACCCTTCTTGTACAGGGGGACAACATGAACAACCCTCCAATCGTCTGGCACCTCGCCTGTGTTTAAGGATGCTACCAAGATATCTGTCAGGGTCCCAGCTTTTTTCTCTCTCCAATCCTCAGCAACATCTGTTCCTGTGTAATTGTACTCATAAGTAACCTCTAACCTATCCAACACATATTCCATACACATAGAACATAGAACATAGAAGGATACAGCGCAGTACAGGCCCTTCGGCCCTCGATGTTGCGCCGACCGAATCCTACCTAACCTATACTAGCCCAATAACTTCCAAATGCCTATCCAATGCCCGCTTAAATGACCATAAAGAAGGAGAGTTCACCACTGATACGGGCAGGGCATTCCATGAACTCACAACCCGCTGTGTGAAGAATCTACCCCTAACATCGGTCCTATACCTACCACCCCTTAATTTAAAGCTATGTCCCCTAGTAACACCTGACTCCATTAGCGGTAAAAGGTTCTTAGTATCTACCCTATCTAAACCCCTAATCATCTTATATACTTCTATCAGATCTCCCCTAAACCTTCTCTTCTCCAATGAGAACAGCCCCAAGTGCCTCAGCCTTTCCTCATAAGATTTTCCTACCATTCCAGGCAACATCCTGGTAAACCTCCTCTGCACTCGTTCTATAGCTTCCACATCCTTCCTATAGTATGGCGACCAAAACTGCACACAATACTCCAGATGAGGCCGCACCAGAGTCTTATACAACTGCAACATGACCTCAGGACTCCGGAACTCAATTCCTCTGCCAATAAAGCCCAGTACACCATATGCCTTCCTCACAGCACTATTTACTTGGGTGGCAACTTTCAGAGATCTGTGTACATGGACACCAAGATCCCTCTGCTCATCCACATTACCAAGTAGCCTACCATTAGCCCAGTAATCCATCATCTTGTTATTCCTACCAAAGTGAACGACTTCGCACTTAGCTACATTGAATTCCATTTGCCACATTTCCGCCCAGCTCTGCAACTTATCTATATCCCGCTGTAACCTACCACTTCCTTCCTCACTATCCACAACTCCACCGACTTTCGTGTCATCCGCAAACTTGCTTACCCAGCTTTCAAGTCCTTCCTCTAGATCATTTATAAAGATAACAAAAAGCAATGGTCCCAAAACAGATCCTTGTGGTACACCGCTAGTAACTGCGCTCCAAGATGAACATAATCCATCAACTACTACCCTCTGTCTCCTTCCAGCCAGCCAATTCCTAATCCAAACCTCTAATGTATCCTCAATGCCATACCTCCGAAGTTTTAGCATTAGCCTACCATGGGGAACCTTATCGAACGCCTTACTAAAATCCATATACACAACATCTACTGCTTTACCCTCATCCACTTCCTTGGTCACCTTCTCAAAGAACTCAATAAGGTTTGTGAGGCACGACCTGCCCTTCACAAAACCATGCTGGCTATCCCTGATCACGTTATTCCTACCCAGATGTTCATAAATCTTATCCCTTACCATTCTCTCTAAGACTTTGCCCACCACTGAAGTCAGACTCACTGGCCTATAGTTGCTAGGGCTATCCCTACTCCCTTTCTTGAACAACGGGACCACATTCGCTATCCTCCAGTCCTCTGGTACTATTCCTGTTGACAACGACGACATAAAAATCCAGGCCAATGGCTCTGCTATCTCCTCCCTAGCTTCCCATAGGATCCTGGGGTAAATGCCATCAGGCCCAGGAGACTTATCTATATTCATCCTTTCCAATATTCCCAAAACCTCTTCCCTGCATATTTCCAGGGCATCCATTCTAATTATTTGTGATTCCATATTCACATCAGCAACAGTGTCCTGTTCCTGAGTGAATACTGATGAAAAGTACTGATTTAATGTCTCTCCAATCTCCTCCGCCTCCACACACAACTTCCCACTACTATCCTTGACTGGACCGATACCTACCCTAGTCATCCTTTTATTCTTGACATACCTATAGAAAGCCTTTGGGTTTTCCCTAATCCTACCAGCTAAAGACTTTTCATGTCCCCTTCTCGCTTCTCTTAGCTCCCTCTTTAGCTCCTTCCTGGCTACCTTATAACTCTCAATCGCCTCTACTGAACCTTCACGCCTCATCTTTACATATGCCGCCTTCTTCCCTTTCACAAGGGACTCCAATTCCTTACTAAACCACGGCTGCCTCACAAGGCCCTTTACACCATGCCTGACTGGTACATACCTATCGAGGACACGCAGTAGCTGCTCCTTGAACACTCCCCACATCTCATTAGTGTTCTTCTCTTGAAGCCTGTTTTTCCAATCCACACATCCTAAGTCATGCCTCACTGCATCATAATTTCCCTGCCCCCAGCTATAGCTCTTGCCCTGCGGCACACGATTATCCCTCTCCATCACTAAAGTAAAAGTCACCGAGTTGTGGTCACTGTCCCCGAAGTGCTCACCTCATGTCAATATGAGTAATCAAACTTCTGTCTCTAATGTCAACATTCATCATGTCCCCCTCCTCGGTGAACATTGATGCAAAGCAACTTATCAGAATCTCACTGATTCTCTCAGTTTCAACATAAAACCTTCCTTCATTATCCTTTAGTGGACCTACCCTTTCTCTAGTTACCCACCTCCTTCTTATATAAGAATAAAATGCTTTGGGATTCTCCTTAATTCTGCTCGATAAAGCTATTTTGTGACCCCTTTTAGCCCGCTTGATTCCTTATTTAAGACTGGTCCTACTTTCCCAATAATCCTCCAGGGCCCATTTTGTTCTTAGCTGCCTGGACTTTATGCACGCTTCCCTTTCCCTCTTGCTTAGGGGAATGATTTCACCTGTCAACCAGGAGAATCTTGCCTTTCCTAACCTTTGCTTTCTACAGGACATGCCTAACCTGCACAATTTTAACCTATCTTTGAAAGCCTCCCACATACGAAATGTAGACTTCCCTTCAAATACCTGCGTCTAATCCAATTGGCCTTCACCCAGTTTAGCAATCTTCCATCAGGACCACTCTCATCTTTGTCTACGAGTATTCTATAACTGACAGAATTGTGCTAACTGTTCCCAAAGAAGTCACACACTGCAACTTCTCCTACCTGGCCTGGGTCATTCCTTAAACACCAGGTCCAATATGGCCACTTCCCTCATCAGATGATTGACATACTTCTCCAGAAAATTCGCCTGGACACGTCTTACAAATTCTGCCCCAAAACCCTGACACTAATGTTGTGAGCATTAAAATCTCCCATCACCATCACCCTGTTGCCTGTACATTTTTCCATAACCTGTTCACCTATTTGTTCTTTTCCCTCACGCTCACCGTTGGGAGGCCTGGAATGAAACCCTAACAGTGTAACTATTTCCTTCTTTTTTCTCAGCTTCACCCATAGTGCCTCACTACTCAAGCCCTTCATAATGTTCGCCTTTAGCACAGTCATGATATCATCCCTGACCAGCAATGCAAAACCACCCTCGTTTTACTTCCTCCCTGTCCTGTCTGTAGCGTCTCTATCCTGGAAAATATCTGTTGTTGTGACATTCCAATAAACTGGTCTTACATTCCATCCACTCCTCTGCCTACGCATCTGTAGCTTACTTCCTCACTATTGTCGGAGGTGACATTCTCACGCACACTCAGAGATGACACTTTCAGAGAATCTCCCCATAACATAATCAGGATCGGTGGAGATCTACCATCATTGACGATCACTTAGATTCATAGATAATAGAACTCTACAACAGAAGCAGAACCTTCATTCCAATTTGTCCATGCCGGGCAGGTGTTCTAGATTAATCTAGTCCCATTTGCCAGCGTTTGGCCGAAATCCCCCTGAACCCTTCTTATTCTTGTCCCCATCCAGATGCCTTTTAAATGTTGTACCAGGGTCCATCGCTTCCTCTGGAAGCAGATTCCATTCAGACACAACTTTCTGAGTGTAAAAGTTGCCACCTTTTAAACAATTCCCCTCACCCTAAATCTGCACCCTTTAGTTCCGTACTCCCCTAACATACTTTGTCCTTTTGCGCTGTCCATGCCCCTCAGAGTTTTACAATCCGCCATAAGATTACCCCTCTGCCTCAGACAATCCAGAGTCAACAGCTACAGACGATTTAGCCTCTCTGTATAAGTCAAACCCTCCATTCCTGGCTACAACCTTGTAAATCTTTTTTGAATGCTTTCAAGATTCACAACGTCATTCCTGCAGTAGGGAGAACAGAGTTGCACACAACATTCCAAAAGTGCTCCAACCAATGTCTTGTACAGCCACAACTTGACCTCACAAATCCGATACTCAATGCTCTGACCAATAAATGCAAGCATACCAAACCGTCTTCTTCAGTGTCCGATCTACCTGCGGCTTTACTTTGAAGGAACTATGAATCTGCACCTCAAGGTCTCTTTGATCAATAACACTCCCGTGGACATCACCATTAAGTGTATAAATCCTGCCCTGATTTACATTTTCGAAATGCAACACCTCTGAATTAAAGTGCATCCACTATCCTCGGCCCATTAGACCATTACAGCTTTGGTTAACGTCTCTCTCTCTCTCCCTCCAAAAAATCATGCCCCTCAATATAGTTTAAAACGGAGACAGTCTCGAGGGTTGTGGGAGAGGCACTGTGGGAACGGACAGAGAGAATTGCCTAAGAGCACCAGGCAACTATTCTGCTCCAGCCTCTGGCTGAGGTTGATAGTTTGCAAGCAGTGTTTTAAAAAATAGGGTGGGTTTAGGGGACAGCATGTTCTGGTGACATGATCATGGAATCCCTACAGTGTGGAAACAGGCCATTTGACCCAACACGTTCAAAATAACACACCACAGAGTCTCCCAACCAGACCCAATCCCTTCCTTATTACTTTACATTCCTTCTGACAAATCCATGTTAACTACACCGTCCTGAATACTATGGACAACTTAACAGGGCCAATTCACGTAACCTGCACAACTTTGGATTGTGGGATGAAACTGGAACAGCTGGAGCAAACCCACTTGGACACGGGGATAATGTGCAAACACATAGTGGTCCGAGGCTGGAATTGCACCAGGGTCCCTGGGACTGTGAGGCCGCGTTGCAAACCACAGAGTCTACACACAGCCCGTAGACATTGTTACATTGTTGATTCAGAGGCACCGGCAATATTCTGGGAACCCTGTTCGGTGTCCCTCTATGGCAGATCGTGGGATTTTAAATCAATCAATACAAGAGTCCAGCGATGACGAGGAAACTGTTGCCAATTGTTCAGGAAAAAACCTGTTTTGGTTCCATATAAGACTGAAATGCCACCACCAAAACAAGATCCGAACCAGTGACAATTCTGGTCCACCAGCTCCAATCTCAATTCTGAGCAAAGATGGCAGTGGCCAATTGTTAGTTTTTGAGCCAATCTGTAACTGTTTCCCATTTGGGCCAGAGTAAATTATCTCAGAATGAGGGATGGCCCATTGAAGACAGAGATGAGGAGGAATTTCTCCTCTCCACGAACAGTGATTTTATGGGCTTCTTGACCACAGAGAGATGTTGTGGTTGGGTCATTCAGTATACTCAAGGCTGAGGAAGAGAGATTTATTAATCAGGCTGGAATTGGGATTGATTGGATAAGCGGAAATCTCTGTGAACGCCAGAAGAGTTTCAATGGGTCGAATGGCTTCCTCCTGCTCCTCCATATGAATTTATGAATGAACACACTCGCTGGGCATTGGCAGGTACGGAGTTGTGCAGATTCTGCTCGGCGATCAGAAAGACTGGGATGCTGGACTCACTCATGTTCAGTCGATCGTTTGGATCACACAGCAGAAATCACAACAGCACAGAGCTCTGTGGAGTCTGACACAGGGAAAGATCTATAAAACACCAGCGCAGTGACTTACCGGGCACAGCAACAGCAGCGAGGAGCGGGTAATAAATCTGCTCAATACTGACGAGGAAATCATACACCTGATTCTGCGTTTCGATGCTTATTCTCATTTTCTCTCCACAGTAGAAGTTTCAATGTTCTCAGGTTCCAACTTCTCCTTGCTCTGCTCTCTGGACCTTCCTTGTACCTGATGTACCATTCCCCTTGCAGTGCAGGACCCCACCACGGAAGGTGCGCTCATTAATTAGAGAAGGCGCCCCTTCAGGGACGAAATCAGTGCCCTCAGAGACCGGGATTAATTCACTGAGAACAAACAACTTAGGTTAACCCCTTCTCCTCCCAACAGCCTCGCCATTATTCGACGTTTCCGAAAGGAATATGGTTCTATCTGCCGTCGGGAAAGGAGGACAGAAGAAAGTAAAACAAAGTGGATCGACTCTGTCTTATAAACACTGGGGATGTTAGTAAAGTTAGCAAAGCGCATTCATAGGCAAAATTGGGAACTGCAAACGTCCATTTTCCTTCTTCGTGGATACTGCCTGATCTGCTGTGTTTTTCCAGCACCACTCTAATATTGAAAGTGCATTTATAACTGAGCAGGAGCATGTTGCCTCAAGATGATTGATACTTTCTTACTGAGTGGTACCACGTGTCTATATGCTGTATAGAGGCTGCTGGATAATAGCCATCTGATTGGATGCACTTCTGTTTTAGGTGGTATGTGTCCGGGAGAGGTAGTGAAGGTGCTACCGAAAGAGCTTTGGCGAATTTTTGCTGTGTGTCTTGTAGATGGTGCATGTTAGTGCCACAGAGCTTGTGTGGTGGAAGGCGTGGGTGTTTGCGGATGTCATGCCAATAGAGTGGGCCTATTTTTTTTCCTGGATGGTGTCACGGGGGGGCCAAGGACAAATGATCCGAATCATAATTTCTGCCTTTCTGTTCATAACGCTGCAAAGTACAATCCCCCACCGATCCTCAAAACTGGCCCAACTATTTCCCGGCAAGGCTTTTGAGTTAGCAATCTCAAGGGCCAATTTTCATACAAAGTGTGGCGAGTGTCTGGAACCCACTGCCAGAGGAATCCATGGAAACAGGCACAACGGCAGCGTTCAAGAAATAGCTGGACGAATACGTTGAAGGGAAGGGAAGAGAAAGAGATGGTTCCTGCAAGTAAAACCAGTTTTAGTTTGGAAGGGCAAAATGAGTCCATACAGGCTTGGAGGGCCGTACAGTCTGCTCCTGTGCTGTACTCTTCTTCAGTCTTGGTCCTAGTTGTCGAACAGAATGACACAACAATGGAATCGATTGATGTCGATGCTTCAAACCCAAGAACCTTTGTGTCCAGCGCCATTCACCAAAAAGACGGGCAGGCAAACACAGTTAAGGAAGGTCAACTCCTTCCCGACTCTCACAATTACCAAATTAGTGTTGTTATATATTTTGGGGGTGGGGGCGTGCCAAGAGTTGGACGGTTTCGGACTTGCCCACATTTGGGGAGAGTTTACTGAGTTTGTGGAAAAACAGAGGTTTTGGTGAATGGTAAGATTTCAATGAGACAGGAGCAATATCAATCCCAAGCCCAGAATTGTTCCGTCCAATAGAGAGGGGAAATCAGTTCGGTCCACTGTCAGCGTCTCTGTCTCTGTCTTTGTGCCCGACACCCAGCCGTCTCTCATTCTCCCTGTCTCGTCACAACCCGATTATCCCTTCCTCTCTGATTCTCTGTCTGTCGCTGCCTCCATCTCTGTCTGAGTCTCTCTCTCTCTCTCTCTCTCTCTCTCTTTCAGTCTCTCTCTCTATCTCTATCTATTTATCTATCTATCTATCTCAGCACGTCCCTCATTCGGAATCTCTTGTTCTGTCATTTTGCATCTTCATACATATTCTTCTATCTCTCACTCTAACCCCCTGATATTGTCTCTCTTCCACTTTCTCTCTCTCTCACACACTCTCTCTCTCAGTCTCTGTCTGTCTCTCCTGTCTCACTGTACCAATCCCTATGTGTTTCTGTGCGTCAGGCTGGCTTTCTCCCAGTCTCTCTTTTTGCCCCTTTATAATACCTGATCATTGGACTGACCAGCTGTGCTGGGCTTAGCTCCTGCCTACACACTTTCAGCCATGTTTACGTTTCCTTCTCGATGTATTGGCGAGGTGCCCCAGTTAGTTTCAAATGCACCGTGTCAGTATTACTCAGCATCCTCCTGTGGGGAACCTTGTCAATGGCCTTCTGGAAATCTGATTAGATCAGATCAATTGGCTCTCCTTTGTCAAAATTGCTCGTTCAATCCTCACAAAATCCTAACAGAATTGTCAGGCATGATCTCCACTCGATGAAACCGTGGAGACTTCACCCAATTTTACTGCGCACTTCCAAGTATTCTCTAATGTCATCTTTAAGGACGACTCTGAAATCTTTTCAATGGACGAGGTCAGGGTAAGAAGCCAATAACTTCATGTCTTTTGCGTCCTCCCAACCTCTTAAGCTCGGATTTGGTATTTGCCATTTTCCTGTCACTCTCTGACTCCAGTGATTCCTGAACAATCATCACCAGTTACTCGACAATCTCTCAGCTAGCTCCTTCAGAACTCCGAGATGCAGTCCATCTGATCAATGACATATGGCCACCTTCAGTCCTTTCAGCTTCCCCAGCATCTTCTCCTTCGAGAAGCACCACAATCACCTCTTTCCCTGTTTCTCTGGAAATTTTGCTAAGTTGCTACCCCTCTGAAGATTGGTGCAAAGTACTAAATCACTTCCACCTGTATGTCCGTGTGCCCTATTACTATTTCTTCAGCTGCTCTTTGCAGGGTTCCAAATGTGAGCTTTTACTGTGTAGCTAAACACTCATGTAATCTTCTCTGATGTTACTCGCTAGCTATCCCTCATATTTCATCTTCTCTGCGTTATTTCATTTTCTATAGTAATACTATGCTGATATTTAAAGGATTCCCTATCCCTTGGCCTTCCCCTAGGCTTCACCACACTGTATGCATTTTTTTCTTTTGTTTCTATGCTGATCCAGATTTCCCTCGCCAACTACGGCTGCTTCACCCTTCCCTTTGCATGTTTTGTCTTCCTTGTAACGATATTTTCTTGTCCCTCCCGAATTACCCCAAGCATTTCCTGCCATTGCTGCTCCACCATCGTCCAATTAGCATTAGGCAGTACCTCCATCATGTTTTTGCAATGAATGCCGGGTGATGGAGGGTCTCAACATATCAGTGCAAATGGTCTGAGTGGAGAATGGACGGGCTGAGTAACATGAGTCTGCAGATGATCAAACAGGTCAGTGCGAGTCAATTAGGTAAAAACAATGACTGCAGATGCTGGAAACCAGATTCTGGATCAGTGGTGCTGGAAGAGCACAGCAGTTCAGACAGCATCCAATGAGCAGCGAAATCTCTGGATCAGTGGTGCTGGAAGAGCACAGCAGTTCAGCCTCTGGATCAGTGGTGCTGGAAGAGCACAGCAGTTCAGCCTCTGGATCAGTGGTGCTGGAAGAGCACTCTGGATAGAGTCAATTGTCCACAGCTAAATAGCAAAGGGCCGACCTATAATCTTCAGGACAGTGTCTTTCAAGGCAACCTTCGAGATGCATGACAATGCAGACTCGCTGAACAGAAACGGATCACCAAGCTTTATCCCCATGAGGGCGGCTCAACCGTGATCTTGGGTTTGTGTCACTCTAAATATAAATCCACTACACTGTTCTGTGTAAAACCTTTCGTTTTGTCCTGTTTTGACGCCATGACTTCGACAACTTGCTATTATCTCTCTGCCTTAATTAATGTGTGCTGTTCTTGATTACTTGTTACTTTGTTCAGATTCTCAGCCTTCGACTCTGAGACCTCCTGGTTATTGCAGACATTTGGTTTGTCTCCAGCACGATTTTAATATTGATCTTTTAAAATAATTATATCTCTGCCTTAATTAATTGAATCCTCATAGATCATACTATTCGCATTTATATTTTGACACTATCAATTTACTGAAATTATCTTGCCATGATCGATCTGTCCACTTATAAGTTCCACGCCAATGCACTTCCTTCCACTTCTACTGATGAAGATGCAGCTCTCCAAAAGCTTGTAATTTCATATCAGCAAAATAACTGGGTGTGGAGTGATTTCTGACTTTAAACAGCTCAGCGCAGTCAATGTTCCAAGAACCAGAACTGCCAGTGTCTCAGTGCAATATTTAGTTTTCAGCTTCAGTCAACAAATCAGTCCAAAATGTGAGAGACAGAGAATCAGACAGAGCGGTCAGGAACACAATAGAGCAGGTTTTTCCCCTGGGATTGAAGAATAGCGTGAGCATGACAGGGTAAAGGATTAAAAGGGACCTGAGGGACAATTGTTTCACGCATAGCGTGTAGCACGTATGGAATGAGATGCCAGAGGAATTGGTGGAGACTGGTACAGTTATAACATTTAAAAGGCATCTGGATGGGGAATTGAATAAGAAGAGTTGAGAGGAGCATAGGCCATTTTGTTTTGTAAATGGGACACGTTTCATGTTAGGATGTCTGTTTGACAAGACCGAGTTTTACCGAAGGGTCTGTTTTCATGCTGTACATCTCTATGGCTCTGTGACAGTGTGGACATTACAAATGGGGGTGGATACAGGCAGCGAAATGTCCTGAGCATTACCAATGAGAGACAGCCTGACCATTCAATCCCGACAATCAATTGTGTTACCATCACTGAGTTCTGACCCATTCTTATTACAACATTCTGGATTTTGCCTTTCTGCAGAAACTGAACTGGAGACATCTATATAAATACAGTGATGGCACGAACAGGTCAGAGGCTGGGAATCCTGCAGCGATTAACTCACTTCCTGTCACAAATCAGCAGTGTGATGGGATATTGTCCCTTGCCTGGATGGAGTGGGGGAACTCCAGCAAACATTCGACAAGTTCAACACTGTCCGACAAAGCACCCAGCCCCTCCCCACTCCATCGACATGTTCCCCTTTCTGCGTTTTTGCTCATTTCGCCATTTGCAGATGCCAACGCCTTTCCAGCGCAGGGA
The DNA here is from genome assembly GCF_020745735.1 of Hemiscyllium ocellatum. Taxonomy (NCBI): domain Eukaryota; kingdom Metazoa; phylum Chordata; class Chondrichthyes; order Orectolobiformes; family Hemiscylliidae; genus Hemiscyllium; species Hemiscyllium ocellatum. The sequence continues at coordinate 6,342,117 of NC_083441.1, forward strand.
ACTCCGAAGTATCCATCAGCAGAGCCTCTTTGAACCCGAGGTCGTCCCCTCCCCTAAATGAGTTGCAATCGGTAAATAGCCCTTTTTAGATGTACTCCCCATCGGTCTTCCTGTTGCTATCGTCATATAAATGAGCTTTCACGGTTCTCACCCTGTAATGGTCCCAATCATTGGATTCACGAACACACATGTAGACTTGGAATGCTGGATTTTGTCCATTCAATTTTATTACGAGCATGGATCCCATTCCAATTTACACACAATCGATTGATACCTGTCCCCTCCGGATGCCTCGCTTAAATTTACCCCACTACGATCCCAGGTGATCTCTTTCCCACGAGCCGATCAACTCTTAGGGAGCAAATGGATATTTTCTCTCTGTGTGTCTTGTGTGCCCCTCATTTCCTTCTCTCGTGTAAACGCTGCAAGTGGCAATTCTCATTTTGTACAGATGTTACCTTGACAGTCGTCCCTCTCAGGTCAATGATGAGGAGTATAGATGGGCGAAACAAGAACAATCGTTTCCTTTCCTCGATTCGATTTGATTTGTTATTGTCACATGTACCGAGATAGAGTGAAAAGTGTTGTCCCACATGCTTTCCAGAAATTGAATTGAATACAATTAAACTTATTGTCACATGTACCGAGGCACAGTGAAAAGCTTTGTTTTGCAAGCAATACAGGCGGATTACATAGTTGAGGAGCAATGATAAGCAAAAAATAGGTAAATTTCAGCAAATCAAAAAACACAGGACCAGGTGATTGTTAACACTTTGTGAGTCGATTCAGTAAACTAACAACAATACGGTAGAAACTGTTTCAAAATCGTACCAGATATAAGCACATCAGGTTAATTGAAGAGGATAAAGAATCCGGTGCCTCACCAGTTCCAGATTCCCATCACCTTCTGGGTGACAATGCTATTCCTCATTTATTGCAGTAAAGCACCTGCTCCTTTCCTGAAGTCTATAATCCCTTCCCGAATCATTCACGTCGTGTTCCAGCTACAGAAAAGGTGCAGAGAAAGATCAAATTTCATATTTGAGGAGTCTGTTTGTAAGTTTGATAACAGTGGGGCAGAAGCTGCACATGAATTTGTAGGGACGTTTTGTTCAAAGTTGTGATATCTGCCGGATGGAAGAGGGTGGAAGAGAGGATAACTGAGGTCGGAGGGGACTTAATCAGAATGGTAGCCTTCCCGAAGTAACTGGATGTGCAGATGGAGTCAACGGATGTAAGTTTGTTTTTTCACTATGGACTGTGCAGTTGTTTAAAACCTTTCGGAATTTCTTACAATTGCTGGGATGCATTCGGATGGGATGCTTTCTGTAGTAAACCCACAAAAACATGTCAGTGGAATTTTTGTCGTGCTGAATGTCCTTAGCCTCCTGATGAAACAGAGACAGGTAGGGGTAGGGGCTTCCCTGACGGAATGATAAATGACCCGGGGGAGGTAGGTGTATGTTTAAGACACGGGACAGGAGGTTTAGAGGGGGATGTAAGGAAGAGCGTTTTCACACAGACGGTGGGGGTATCAGGAACCGGTAACCTGTAAGGTTGCCAGAGTGAAGAAAATCACATCACACTGAAGGAGTAGTGATAATCTTGCAATGTCAAAGGAGATACGCTATTGGATCAATTGCTGGGAATTGCTGTAATGTATGCAGGGCGAACTATTGATGGTGTGAAGGGCCTTTCGCTGTGTCTCGACCTCTGTGCCTACCCATTTGTGCGCTGTCTCCACTGTGCTCCAATCCATCCGATAGTGTGATGACGGGGCACCACAGAGAGTCACATCATGTCTGGGAGAGTGGTTTGGCACGCCTTTTTGTGCTTTACTCTCACATCCCTCGACACCCTTTCCCTGTGGGTAAGGAAATTTGACTCCCTTCTCCAAATAAAAAAGACGGGAGGACGATTGAAGCCATTCAGCCCTACAATCCAGATCTGCCATTGAATTTGTTCATGGCTGATTATTCAGCTCATTCCCTGTTCCCTTTTGTCTCCCCTAGACCCTTTAGAACCAAGAATGATACTTATCTCTCTCTCAAAAAAATCTCAATATTTTCCCCCAACTGCTTTCTGTGGCAGAGAGTTCCACAGGGTTGCCCAGTCTCTGTGTGAAGACCATTCTCCTCATCTCAGTTCTCCCCCGTTTCGTTATGTCTATGAACCTCTGATTCTGGACTTACTGCGCTGGTCCCCGGGAACATCCTTACTGCGTTTACTGCTGTTAGGATTGCATAGGTTTCTGTGGGATCCCACTCCTAATTCTCCCCATTCCCAGGGAATATTAGCTTCTCCGATCCAGTCTCTGTTCAGACGTCATCCTGGCCTCCCAGATATCAGTCTGGGAAACTTTCGCTGCTCTGCCTGTTTTGCCAGAACATTCTTCCTCAGATGAGGAGACTCTAAAAATACACAAACGATACTCCTGGGTTGGTTTCACCCTGTACAATTGCAACAAGGCCAACCTGCTCCCAATCTCCAGTCCTCTCAGGATTAAAGTCCAAATCTCATTTACTTTCCTCATGTCTCACTGGATCAATGAATGTTGAGTAAGGGACTTTTGGACGATTTCAGTGCCCCCGCTTACCCAGTGTATCACCATTCAGTAATTGATAATTACAATTCAGTTGAATTTGTATTTTCAAGATCACGATCAATGACACTAGTTTCCAGCTTCATAGCTTATCAGCAATTCTCCGAGATATAGGGATGATATTTGCGACCTATGTCTCCAAAGCATTAGCCCATTTCTCCTGCGTTCCACAGGAGTGGTGTTTCCTGTCAGGTCCTGTCTCCAGAGCTACGTTTCACAGTGAAGGGGTGCAGGGCGATAGAGACTGATTTGTACATCAATATTGCATTCGAACGAGAGTGCCATCAAAGGGGCCTCAGCAAAACTGTAATCAGAGTGTGTCTGGGGCCAATCTCTCCGGTGTTTGCACAGAGAAAGATGGCCATAGTTTTTGGAGCTGCAAATGTGTTGCTGGTCAAAGCACAGCAGGCCAGGCAGCATCTCAGGAATAGAGAATTCGACGTTTCGAGCATAAGCCCTTCATCAGGAATAAGAGAGAGAGCCAAGCAGGCTAAGATAAAAGGTAGGGAGGAGGGACTAGGGGGAGGGGCGATGGAGGTGGGATAGGTGGAAGGAGGTCAAGGTGAGGGTGATAGGCCGGAGTGGGGTGGGGGCGGAGAGGTCAGGAAGAGGATTGCAGGTTAGGAGGGCGGTGCTGAGTTGAGGGAACCGACTGAGACAAGGTGGGGGGAGGGGAAATGAGGAAACTGGAGAAATCTGAATTCATCCCTTGTGGTTGGAGGGTTCCCAGGCGGAAGATGAGGCGCTCCTCCTCCAGCCGTCGTGTTGTTGTGTTCTGCCGGTGGAGGAGTCCAAGGACCTGCATGTCCTCGGTGGAGTGGGAGGGAGAGTTAAAGTGTTGAGCCAAGGTATTGTCCTGCATCTAATCACCTTGTGCTGCTTCACCAATGAACTTCCGTTGATTAAAGGAAAAGATAATTGGAGATGTATTGCATAGCGATCATCACCATTCAAGACTCACCAGATACTGAAGCTGCCCAGGGTCAACGCAACAAGCTCTGGACAATATCCGGGCTTGGAGACTTAATACCTTACCTTTTCGTTAGAGAGAAGTAGGTTGAGAGATGATTTAATTGAAACATATATGATAATCAGAGAGTTAGATAGAGTGGACAGTGACAGCTGTTTTCTTCAGATGGTGATGGCTCGTACGAGATCATGTCATTTAAATTGAGGGGTGATAGGTATAGGGCAGATGTCAGATGTCAATTTATTTACTCAAGGAGTAGTCGGTGCGAATGTCCTGCCTGGAACAGTAGTAGACTCGCCAATATTAAGGGCATTTAATGGTCATTGGATAGCCGTATCGAAAAAAAATGGAATTGTGAACATTAGGTGAGCTTCAAATTGGTTCCACAGATTGGCGCAACATATTTCACTGTGCTGATCTATGATGTATGTCCTATCTTTCATGTGAAACCCCGTGCAGTGCTCTTTGGGGAGAGTTCTAGGACATTGACCCCGGAAAGCCTGTAGGATTGTATGATGTCGTACCAAGTCAGAATGGTCCTGTTGTGGAATGGGGTAGGGATGGTAATCGGAGGGGAACTTGCAGGGACTGGTGCTCCCCCTCCTTCGTCTACTTCCTCTCACCCTTCTATGGTGTAAGAGGAGTTGCGTTTTGAAGGTGCTGACATTTGAAGTAGCCTTGGTGTGATGTATAGACGGCGCACACTGCGGCCACTGTGCATTTGGGGGTGGACAGAGTGAGTGTTCAAAGTGGGGGGTCAGCACAGCAATTGAAAGGAGGGGGTGGAGCCTGCTTTGTACTGTTGGCGCATAGACTCTCAAATATGTAGGAGCTGATCGAAGAAATGAGCGAAATGTTTCTCCTTCATATTCAGTGGTGACATCCTTATTGTTTTCTCACACTATCAACATCCGGGGGTTCGCATTGAGAGAGAAACTAACCATAACCCGCTTGACATTTAGCGGCTGTTGCAGCACTGAAGTCACAGCACCTGGCCCCGCCCAACAAAATCAACTTTCAGGGGGTTATCACTGGGAGAGAATCCAAACATCACCACTTAATGTTGAATGGTATCACCATTTCTGAATCACATGACTATCAAAAAAGCGGCCATTCATGGCTCCATAGGTACTGTTATAGGGTGAATCCAAACGCAGCTTGACCGAGACACGATATACATGCTTTGTGTCACAACTGGCAAAGGTTCTGTGGAGTATGGTCGCACAAAGAGACCTCGGAATGTTGATTAATCGTTCCTTAACATCGCAAGGACAGGACAGTGATGAACGTGTTTGTTATGATTACCTTTATTGATGGGAGCACTGAGTGTAAGAGTTGGGAGGTCATGCTGTGGCGGTACAGAACATTGCATAGGTCACTTATAGAATATTGAATGCAGTTCTAATTTCCCTCCTACAGGAAGGATGTTGTGAAACTTGAAAAGTTTCAGAAAAGTTTTCGGAGAACGGTTGCCAGGATTGCAGTTGTTGAGCTGTATGGGGACGATGAATATGCTGGAGTTGTTTTGCCTGCAGCGCCGTTGGCTGAGGGGTGACCTTAGAGAGGTTTATAAAAATTGTGAGGGGAATTCATAAGGTAAGGTAAGTCAAGGTCTGATCACTGGGGTGGGTTAGACCAGGACTAGAGGGCAAATGTTTAGGTTGAGAGGGGAAAGATTTAAATGGAATGAATGGGGCAACTTGATCATGGAAAGGATAGTGCCTGTATGGAACGAACTGCCAGAGGAAGTGGTGGAGGCTGGTACAGGGCATCTGTTTGTGTATATGAATAGGAAAATTTAGATGGATATGGGCGGTGCTAGAAAGTGGGATCCATTCACACTAAAGAAAAACAAATAAACAAAGACATTTGATGAATGTGAATTGTGTTGACATCTCACTTTTGGAAGGTAAATTTATTGAACTTGTGGAAAAGCAGAATCTTTGGAGATGATACATTATTCAATGAGGCAAAGAAGACATTACACCACGTCATTCGCAATCCTCTATCAAGTTGGAATCATTCTGTAGAATGGAGAGGAAAATGAGGTTGGCACACTGTCACAGTCTCTGTCTCAGTTTCTGTGTCTCACTCTGTCTCCCTCAGTCTCCATCACTCTTTAATTTTTCTCTTTCCTTTCCTCTCGATCTTCCCATCTCTTTTTTCTCTCCCTGGCTCTCTCTGACTTAATTACACTATTTCGCCTCTGTCTCTCTCTCTCTCTCCCTCCCCGTCTCTCTCGCTCTCTCTCTCTCTCTCTGTCTGCGACCCTCCTTCTGCTTTTCTATCTCTGATCACTCCATGTATCTCTTTCTGTCTCTTTCCCACCTGCCCGGTTCTCTCTCATTCCTTCTCCCTGCTTCTGTCTTCCTCAAACCCTTTCTCTCTCTTCCGCTTTCTGTATCTCTCCCCCCATATCACCCTCTGCCTGTTTTTCTCTGCATGCCTCTCTGACTCTCTTTGCCTCTCTCGCTCTTTCTCTGTCAAAATCCCAGACTCCTTCTTTTGGCTATCTCGTGCTTGCTGACTATCGGTCTGTCTTCCTCACTCTACCTGTCATTCTGTGTCCTTCTCGTTCTCTGCAGCGGATGGACGAGGGAAATAGATGGTGACATCTCGCAAAATGCCCAGATTACAGAGCAGGAAGTTCTGGATGTCTTGAAACGGTTCAACGTGGATAACTCCCCAGGACCTGATCAGGTGTATCCGAGAACTCTGTGGGAAGGTAGAGAAGTGATTGCTGGACCACTTGCTGATATATTTGATTCATCAAAAGACACAGGTGGGGTGCTGGAAGACTGGAGGTTGGCAAATGTGGTGCCACAGTTTAAGAAGGGCGGTAATGACAAGTCAGGGAACTATAGACCGGTGAGCCTGACCGCGGTTTTGGGCAAGTTGCTGGTGAGCGACAGGATGTACGTGTATTTGTAAAGGCAAGGACTGATTAGGGATAGTCAACATTGTTTTGTTCGTGGGAAATCATGTCTCACAAATTGATTGAGTTTTTTGAAGAAGTACCAAAGAAGATTGATGAGGGTAGATGTGATCTGTATGGACTTCAGTAAGGCTTTCGACAAGGTTCCCCATGGGAAACTGATTAGCAAGTTTAGATCTCATGGAATACAGGGAGAACTAGCCAGTTGGATACAGAACTGGCTCAAAGGTAGAAGACAGAGGGTGATGGTGGAGTGATGTTTTTCAGACTGGAGACCTGTGACCAGTGGAGAGTGATTGACATAAATGATTTGGATGCGAGTATAATACATACAGTTAGTAAGTTTGCAGATGACACCAAAATTGGAGGGTTAACTCAGATTACAACAGGATGGGCTGAGAAGTGGCAGATGGAGTTTTACTCAGATAAGTGCATTTGGCAAAGCAAATCTTAGCAGGACTTATACACTTAATGGTAACGCCCTAGGGAGTGTTGCTGAACAAAGAGACCTTGAAGTGCAGGTTCATAGCTCCTTGAAAGTGGAGTCGCAGGTAGATAGGATAGTTAAGAAGGCGTTTGGTTTGCTTTCCTTTACTGATCAGAGTCTGGAGCACAGGAATTGGAAGGTCATGTTGTAGCTGTACGTGATATTGGTTTGGCCACTATTGGAATATTGCGTGCAATTCTGGTCTCCTTCCGATCGGAAAGATGTGTAAAATTTGAAAGGGTTCATAAACGATTTACAAGGACTTTGTCAGGGTTGGAGGATTTAAGCCAGAGTGAAAAGACTGAACAGGCTGAGACTGTTTTCCCTGGAACGTCGAAATCTGAGGGGTGACCTTATAGAGGTTGACAAAATTTTGAGGGGCATGGATAAGATAAATAGACAAAATCATTTCCCTGGGGTCGGGGAGTCCAGAACTAGAGAGCATAGGCTCAGAGTGAGAGGGGGAAGATATAAAAGAGACGTAGGGGGCAACTTTTTCACACAGAGTGTGGTACATGTATGGAATGAGCTGCCAGAGGATGTGGTGGAGGCTGGTACAATTGCAACCTTTAAGACACATTTGGATGGGTATTTGATTAGGAATGGTTTGGAGGGATTGTGCTGGCAGGTGGGATTAGATTGGGTTGGGATATTTTAACGGCATGGAGAGGTTGTACCGATGGTTTTACTTCCATGGTGTACATCTCTATGACTGCATGACTCTGTCTGACCATAGTGAGTGTCGATCTTTAATCTCAGGAATGCCTATTGACTGTTCAGAATTGTAGAGAATGTTTAACTTCTGATTCTTTTTTAATCTTCAGTTGTATTAATCGAGAAATGATTTCACGTAGCATTCCTATGCGATATCCCAAGGCAATTATAAACTGTTTTCTGAACCTAGTCTGAGTCACAGCATAAATCTCAGTATTAGTGCAGCAACTCAGCAACTGCAGTATGAAGCTTAATTCTAGAACAAAACTGTGTAGGTGCATCGTTTGCTGGTATAACCATTCCATGCGGATCCATATAGAATGCAACATTAATAATGACCACAACAGAGCGAAATTGGCCGAGACAAACAGCAATAGAAGGATGGAATTTCTTCGGCTCACCATCTCTGGGTCTCTGGGACTCGCCCCACTGCTGGGCGCCCGGAGTCTCTTGCGGCCTCTGCTGGTCACAATAATGTGCCTGACAGTGAGAATATTGCACAACAGGATTAGGACAAATGGTACGCCGGGGGTGAGAATGCTGTAGAAGAACTCCATTCCTACCCAGAATGGTGAGTTGTCAGCGTAACGTCTAATCAGACAAAACCAAGGTTGGTTCACCAACACATAACACTCCGTCAACATGAAATACCAGAAAATGTTCTTCAAACAGCTCAGCACATTCACTGTCCCCAGAACCACAGCCGCCGTTCTCTCAGTGCAGTACTTAGTTTTCATCTTCTGGCAACAAATGGCCACAAATCTGTCAAAGGTGAAAGTGACAGTGAACCAGACAGAACAGTCAGTGGCTGCATACAGCAGGACAGCGTGGATATTACACAAGGGGATGGACTCCAAGAAATGACTGTGTTCTTTAAAAGTAATTGGAATGTGCCTCAATATTAGATCGAGAATACTAACCAGTAGGTCACTAACTGCCATGGCGACCATGTAGCTGGTGATGCATTTAGAGAGACCACAATTTCCTTTACACAGTATCACGATCGTCACTAGGTTAGCTGTGTGGAAGGAAAACATAGAGGGATATCAGAAGTCCGTTTGGACACAAGATAATAATTTAACTCATCAATTCACAGTCTGAAATGTGCCATTTTGCAATTGTTATTTTCGAATGATCACACCCATGACTGATTATGCACTGGAGATCAGAATGGTCAGAAATTAAACATCAATAGCAGATTTTAAAAAAGCAGCAGAAGTGTTGTAGTGGAAATTGAGCAAAGATTTCCAATAAACGTAAAAGGGACACTAACAATATCAAAAATTAGATTCCAATTGATTTGGACAAGTTCATATAGAAATTGAATGGTTAGATAAGCTGGTAACTATAGGTTGGAAGATGATTATATATCTCATATTGTGACCATCCAATAAATTGGTTTTACATTCCATTCCCTCTTCTGTCTACGCATCCACAGCTTAGATTCTCGCTGTTGTTGGAGGTGAAGTTTTTTTTAAAGATTAGATTACTTACAGTGTGGTAACAGGCCCTTCGGCCCAACAAATCCACAACGACCCACACCCCTACATTTACCCCTTAACTAACAATACGGGCAATTTTGCATGGCCAATTCACCTGACCCGCACATGTTTGGACTGTGGGAGGAAACCGGAGCACCTGGAGGAAATGCACGCAGACACGGGGACAATGTGAAAACTCCACAGTCAGTCGCTTGAGGCGGGATTTGAACCCGGGTCTCTGGTACTGTGAGGCAGCAGTACTAACCACTGTGACACCGTGCCACCCATAATTGTACCAGCCTTCATCACTCCCTTTGGCAGCACATTCCATACACGCACCACCCTTTGTGTGTAAAAGTTCCTCCTCAGATCCCTTTTAAACAATCACCCCCACTCTAATACTATGCAATTTATTTCTGGTCACTTGAAAGAAAAACTTTGTCCGTTTCCCAGATTCACACCCCTCAGGATTTTACAAACCGCTATAAGATTATCCCTCCAGCTCTGACAATCCAGGGTAAGTAACCCCAGCCTATTCACCCTTCCGCTAAAACTCAAATCCTCCGTTCCTGGCCACAACCTTGAAAATCGTTCAAGATTCACACCGTCCTTCCCTTTGCAGGGCGATCAGTACTGTGCACAATGTTCCAAAAGTGGCCGAACCAATGTCCGGTACAGCCACAACAGGACCTAACAACGCCGATACTCAATGCTCTGACCAATAAAGGAAAGCATACCATCCAGTCTTCTTCAATATCCTATCTACCTGCGACTCCACTTTCAAGTAACTATGAATCTGCACTTCAAGGTCTCTTTGTTCAGCAACACTCCCCTGGACCTCACCATTAAGTGTGTAAATCCTTTCCTGCTTTGCCTTTCCGAAGTACAACACCTCACCTTTATCTAAATTAAACCCCATTCACCACTCCTCAGATCATTGGGCCATCACAGTTCTTGTGAACTTCTCTCTCTCTCTCTCTCTTTCTCTCTCTCTGTTTCCAACAAATCCCGTCCCTCAATATAGTAGAAAACAGAGCCAGTCTCGAGGGTTGTGAAATTGTGACTGTGAGAAGCGATAGAGTGAATTGTCGAAGGGCACCAGGCAACTATCCAGCTCGAGTCTCTGACTGAGTATGGCTGTTTACAAACAGTGATTAAAAGTATAGGGTGGGTTGAAGGGGGAGCATCTTCTGGTGATATTATCATGAGTCCCTACAGTGTGGAAACAGCCCATTTGGCCCAATAAGTCGACAACGACACGCCACAGAATCTCCCACGCACCCCCAATCCATCTCATTCCTGTTACTTTACACTTACACTGACGAATGCACCTAAACTACGCCTCCCTGAACACAGTGGACAAGCTATCATGGCCAATTCACCGAATCTGCACATCTTTGGATTGTGGGACAAAACCGGAACAGCTGGAGCAAACCCACGTGGACACGGGGAGAATGTGCAAACAGGTCGTGGTCCGAGGCTGGAATCGAACCCAAATCCCTGGAACTGTGAGGCAGCAGTTTTCCAAACAGACTGGAATGGGAGCAATCGTCTTGGAAAGTGGAATTGGTAACGATTGGATTAGCCATGATCTCAGTGAACGGCAGAGAACATTCCATGGTTCGAATAGCTTCCTCCTGCTCTTCCACCGAACTGATTTATGATTGAACTCCCTCACCGGGCATTGTCAGATATTGGGGTATGCGGATTCTGCTCGGCGATGAGGGAGAATGGGGTACTGGGCTCCCTAATGTTCAGTCCAACGCTCGGGTTACACAGCAGAAATCACATCAGAGGAGAGCTCTGCGAATTCAGACACAGGGAAAGATCTGTAAAATACCGTCACAGTTACTTACCGGGTACAGCAACAACAGCGAGGAGCGGGTAGTATATCTGCTCGATACTGAGGAGGACAGAATACACCTTATTCTCCGTCTCGATGCTTATTCCCATTTTCTCCCTCCACCACAAGGTTCAATGTTCTCAGGTTCGAACCTCTCCTCCTCGCTCTCCTCTCTGGACCCTGCTTGTGCCTGATGTACTATTGCCGTCGCGGTGTGGGATCTCACGTCAGTATGTGCGCTTATTAATCAGAGAAGGTATTCCTTCAGGGATGCAATTTCCACACATGGAGACTGGGATTAATTCACTGAAAAAAAACAACTTGGGTTAACCCCTTCTAGTCCCAGTAGCGCCATCTTTGCTTCACGCTTCCTAAAGGATGATAGTTCTGTCTGCCATCGGGAAAGGAGGATGGAAGAAAGGAAAACAAAGTGGATTGACTCTGTTGTATAAACACTACGGGATTTGGCAAGGTTAGCAAAACGCATTTATAACTCATCAGGAAGCATGTTGCCTATTGGAGATTGTTGCTTTCTGACTGAGTGGGACCAAGTGCCTATGTGCTGTAGAAAAGGCTGCTTAAGGGTAGCCCTCGCATCAGTTGAACTTCTGATTTAGGGGGTAAGTGTCGGGAATGAGTGTGTGTGGCGCTGTTGAAAGAGCTTTAGTGAATTTCCGCAGTGTGTCTTATAGATAGTGCAGTGGTGAGGTTGAAGGAGCGGATTTCTGTGAATGCCATGCCAATCGAGTGGGCCTCTTTGTTCCTGGATGGTGCCACATTTGATGATAGGGGCGCATCCAAGTCGTAATTTCTTCCTTTATATTCACAAAGCCAGTTTGGCGTTTCAGCAAAAGACTCAGAAATGCGTGAGCAATAGAATAACTTTGGGGGAAGTGTCAACGAAATGTGTGAGGCAGTGTTTTTCACACAAAGGGCGGTGAGTGTCTGGAACGCGCTGCCAGAGGAAATGATGGAAGCAGACACCACAGCAGCTCCTGGACGAATGCATTAAAGGGAAGGGAAGAGAGGGCGATATATACTGCACGTCAAACCAGTTTTTGTTTGGAAGTACAAAATGAGTCAGTGCAGAAGGAGGGCCGAAGGGCCTGTTTCTGTGCTGTCCTCTTGTTTAGCCTTTGTCCTATTGGTCGAGCAGCATGACATAACATTGTAATAGAGTTGATGACTATGCTTTAACCACCAGAACCTTTGTTTCCAGCCCCATTCACCAAACAAGACAGGCAGCCAAACACAGTTAAGGAAGGACAACTCTTCCCAGGCTCTCAACAATTTCCCAAGTCTTGTTGTGAGATTTCAAGGAGTTGGGACATACCCAGAGCTATGCCAATTGAGACCGTTCCCCATTTATGGAGAAATTGCTGAGTTTGAGGGGAAGCAGAGTATTTTAGAGTCTGATTTCAATGTTGCAAACAAGATGGTGATACATCATTGATCACAGTCCTCCATCAGGCCCGGATCAGTCCGTTTAATGGAGAGGGAAACGAGGTTGGTCCACTGTCAGAGTTTCTGTATATAAATTTATGTCTGTCACCTAGCCCTCTCTCCTGCTCTCCATCCCGCTGCAACCCGATTATTCCTTCTTCTCCTTCTCTGTTTTTCTGTCTCTCTTTCTCCATCTCCTTCTGAGTGTCTCGACCTCTCTTTCTCTCTCTGTCTCTCTCTCTCTCTCAGCCTCTCTCTCTCAGTTTTTCTGTCTTTCTCTCTCACTCTCTCTTTCTCTCTCTCTGCCACTCTCTCCCCACTGTCTCTCTCTGCACTTCGTCAGGTGAGGTGGAGAGAAGTAAACTGGCATAGGATTTATAAGTCAGAGATAGTGGTAAGATAAATTCAGTAAATTAAAAGTGCTAAACCATAATTCCGAAGAATGTCATCTATGAACCTCAGATTCGATTAATTGAGGCAGAAAGATACTGATTCTTTAAACATCAAATGTAACTGGGGCTGGAGAAAACCAAATGTCTGTCATCTGACTAGGTATCAGTGTTGCATGCCAGGGGTCTAAGCAAAGTAACAAATAATCCAGAACTGTACGCATCAATTAAGGCAGATAGATAATAACAGGTTACTTAGAGGATGGTGTCAAAGCACGTCAGTAAGGAAGATTTTACGAATACAAAACACAATACGAGGGTAAAACATACGGGCGAAAGTGAGGACTGCTGGAGATCAGAGTCAAGATTAGAGTGGTGCTGGAAAAGCACAGCAGATCAGGCAGTATCCGAGCAGCAGCAAAGTCGACATTTTGGGCAAAACACCTTCATCCATAACATATAGATTAGATTCCCCACAGTATAGAAACAGGCTGTTCAGCCCAACAAGTACACACCGACCCTCCAGAGCGTAACTCAACCAGACCCATTCCCCGTCCCTATATTTGCCCCTGACGTGGCAATCTAGCATGGCCAATTCACCTAACCTGCACATCTTTGGACTGTGGGAGGAAACCGGAGCACCCAGAGGAAATCCACGTAGACATGGAGAGAATGTGCAAACTCCACACAGACAGTCATCCGAGATGGGAATATAGTGCGACATGAATCCAAGGTCACAGTTGAGGCTATCCTCATGGCGATAGAGCTTGGAGATGCTCTGCTTGCAAGCAGATCTGCTTGACGTGTCTTCATGAGTGTATCTCTCAAAGGCCACCTTTGAGGATGTTTACCTGAAGATTATAGGTCTGCCCTTCCCTATTCAGCTGTTGACACTTTACTCGCATTGTCTGACACGTTTGATCACCTGCAGAGACTTGTTATTCAGCCTGTTGATTCCCACTTACACCATTTGCGCCGATCTTTTGACACGCTCAATCTCCTGGAATTCACTTGCAATTATCTCTCCTCGTTTATTTCCACTTCGCCTGACAAAGGCCAGTGCTCAGAAGGCTTCTGATTTCAAACAAACTTGTAGGACGATCACCTGGTGTCTTCTGACTTCTGACCTTGCCCACCCCAGCCCAACACCGGCACCTTCACATCACAACTGTTCAATACACATTTTTTGGTAGTCCATGTTGATGATATGTGTTGGTCAACCAATCCTGGTTTTGTCTGGCCAGATTGTATGCTGACTCCTTACCATTCTTGAGTAGCAATGGAGTTTGTCTGCAATATTCTGACCCCAGGTGTCCTATTTCTCTTGATCCTGTTGTCCATTGTTTTCACCGTCACAAGCAAACTCCGAGATGCCAGTAGCAGGGAGTCTCCAAGAAACCCAGAGGCAGAGAGTCGAAGGAAATCCATTGTTTACAGCCAATTGTATTCTGCTGTGGTCTTTATTAATGTTCCTCTCTGTTTGGATCCAAATGCTCTGGACGGAATGTCACACTGTAGTCCACGTCAGTTTTGTGATGGCATCGAGATTCATCCTCCAGCTACTGAGTTACTGCACCAACTATTGATTAAGGTTGTGATTCTAACTAGGCTCGGAGAGCAGTTGATGACTGTGCTGCCACATATGCTGGATCCCATCCTTAAACTTGCGAACAGACGTGAATGGCTGATGGCCAACTAAAAGTCGAAATCAAATTTCCTCATAATTCTGAATGATGAACTGACCTCTCTTGGGTCATTGATGCCCACTGACTTCAGCCACTTCCTGTGTGGAGGGTTTATCTCTCTCAGTGTGGAGACACTGACGCCCACTACACAGTTACTACTGTCTACTGACAAAACCAAGTAGATCGCAACATTGAGGTCGATACACAGATTCCTCGCAGTTTGGAAACTGGCCCTTCAGCGTTTAGAAGACAATTCCAATCTGTTGTGGTCTTTATCAATTCTCTACTCTACTTGGATCTGATTGGACTGTCAGATTGTGATAGCATTGAGCTTCATCCTCCAGCTGCTGAGCTGCTGCACCCATGCGGAGTTTTATGTTGTGACTCAGACTCGGTTCAGAGAGCACTTGACAAAACCAAGCATGTCGTTACATTGAGGTGGCATCACAGACTCCCTACCGTGTGGAAAGGGGTCCTTCACCCCAACAAATCCACACTGACCCTCTGAAGAGTACCCCACCTAGATCCATTCCCCTACCCTATTGTCATATATTTACCCCAGACTAAATTAAACGTGCCCGACCACTTAAGGGCAATTTATCATCACAAATTCACGTCACCTGCACATCGTTGGACTGTGGGATGAAACCGGAGCACCCTGAGGAAACCCACGCAGTCACAGGAAGAACATGCAAGCTCCAGACAGACAGTCGTCTGAAGCTAGAATCGGACATGTGTCCATGGCGCTGTGAGGTTCTGCTGCAGGTGCATTCCCTCTGGTCAAAGGAGTCTACGACCCGATTGGCACAGCGTTCGATTAAGGAAAGCCCATTCTGGACGGAGATAAAGATAAACCTCTTCAGCCATGGAGTAGTGAATTTATGGAGATCACTACCACAGAAGGCTGTGGAGGTCAGTTCATTGATTATATTTAGGATGAAGGTACATAGGTTTTTATATGTCAAGGGTGCCACGGAGAAAAAGGAGAATGGAGCTGAAAAAAATTCTCAGCCATGATTGAATGGCAGAGCAGACTGGCTGGTCACAATTGTCTAATTTCAACTCCTGTGCCTTATGGTCATTCGGCCCTGCATTTTCCCAACTCCTGGAAAAAGTGACGAAACGATGATAGACTTCATCCTGTAGGTTGAGAAGGAGAGGATGGAACCAGATGTCACACCACGACAGCTGTATAAAGGTAATTACGAAACCATGAGGGAGGTACTGGTCCAAGTTGATTGGAAGATGGCAGAGTACCAATGGCCGGAAATCAATGGGGGCATTTCGGGAGGGACAAGAAAATATCATCAGAAGGACGAAGAAACTGACAAAGGGAAGGGTGAAGCATCCAACGGTGACAAGGGAAGTCTGGAACAGCATAGAAATCAAAGCAAAAAACATACAATGTGGTGAAGACTGTGGGGAGGACAAGGGATTCCGAATCCTTTAAAATCAGCATATATAACTAAAAAAGAAATAAAGGGTGAGAAGATGAAACATGAGAATAAGGTAGCTAGTAATATCAAAGAAGCTCACAACTGTGTTTAGCTGAACAGTAAAAACTCACAGTTGGAACGCCAGAAACTGAGGCTGGAGACGTAGTAATAGGGAACAAAGACATAGTGGAGGAAGTGAATCTGTACTTTACACCAATCTTCAGAGTGCTGGCAACAACGCAGAACTTCCAGAGAAACGGGGATTGAGGTTATTGTCGTGTTTTTCGAAGGTGGAGGTGCTGGGGAAGTTGAAAGGGCTGAAGGTGGGTGAATGTCTTTGATCAGATGTACTGGATCTCGGAGTTCTGAAGGAGCTAGCTGAGAGATTGTTGCGTAATTGGTGATATAGAACATAGAACATAGAACATAGAAGGATACAGCGCAGTACAGGCCCTTCGGCCCTCGATGTTGCGCCGACCGAATCCTACCTAACCTATACTAGCCCAATAACTTCCAAATGCCTATCCAATGCCCGCTTAAATGACCATAAAGAAGGAGAGTTCACCACTGATACGGGCAGGGCATTCCATGAACTCACAACCCGCTGTGTGAAGAATCTACCCCTAACATCTGTCCTATACCTACCACCCCTTAATTTAAAGCTATGTCCCCTAGTAACACCTGACTCCATTAGCGGTAAAAGGTTCTTAGTATCTACCCTATCTAAACCCCTAATCATCTTATACACTTCTATCAGATCTCCCCTAAACCTTCTCTTCTCCAATGAGAACAGCCCCAAGTGCCTCAGCCTTTCCTCATAAGATTTTCCTACCATTCCAGGCAACATCCTGGTAAACCTCCTCTGCACTCGTTCTAAAGCTTCCACATCCTTCCTATAGTATGGCGACCAGAACTGCACACAATACTCCAGATGATTGTTCAGGAATCACTGGAGTCAGAGAGTGACAGGAAAATGGCAAATACCAAACCTGAGCTGAAGAGGTTGGGGGGTGGGGGGGGGGGGGCACGCAAAATACATGAGTTTATTGGCTTCTAACTCTGACGTCGTCCATTCAAAACATTTCAGAGTTACATATGAGATAGCTGAATATTTGGAAGTGCACGGTAACATTGGGTGAAGCCAGCACGGCTTCATCAAGGGGAGATCCTGCCTGACAAATCTGTTAGACTTCTTTGTGGAGTCAACGAGCAATTTTGACAAAAAACAGCCAGTTGATGTGATCTAATCTGATTTCCAAAAGGCCTTTGACAAGGTGACACACAGGAGGCTGCAGTGTAATACTGACATGGTGCATTTCTAAGTGACTGCAGCAACTCACCTCCATATCCACAGGGAAACATAGAACATGTCCGAAAGGGTTTAGGCAGAAGTGAAACACAGCACAGAATGCCAGTCACATGATCAGTTACTGTAATAGACAAAGAGAGCGAGTGAGCGAGAGAGAGACTCAGACAGAAGATGACGGAGAGAAAGACAGAGAGAAGGAGAGGAAGAAATAATCATTTTGCAGCGAGACAGAGAGAAGTAGAGAGGGCTCGGTGACAGATACAAAGACAGAGAAAGAGACGCTGACATGATGAACCACGTTTCCCTCTCCATGCAATGGTTCAATTCCAGGCCTGGTCCAGGGCTCATATCAATTACCTGTAGCCATTTTCTTTGCCTCATTGAAACCTCACCATCGCCAAAATATCTGCTTCTCCACTCACTCAGTAAATGTTCCCCAAATGGGGACAAGCCGCAATTGGTGCAACTCTGGGCATGCTCTCAACTCCCAGAAGGCCTTAGAGGAATATCGGAAGAGCAGGCCCAGCCTTAAACGAGGAATTAAGTGGGTTGAAAGGTGTCAAGAAATAGCTTTAGTGAGCAGAAATAAGGCGAATCCCAAAGACTTATTCTTATATAAGAAGCAAGCAGGTAACTAGAGAAAGGATTAGTCCACTAAAGGAGAAGGAAGGAAGGCTGTGTGCCGAACCTGAGAGAATGGGTGAGATTCTAAATGATTATTTTGTATCAGTGTTCCTGAGGACAGGGGCATGTGAATGATAAGATTAGAGATAGAGGTTTGGGACTCTGAATCACGTTGACATAAGTAGGGAAGATGTGTAGGGTATGCGAGAGATTATTGTTGTGGAGAAATCTCCCGGACCCGATGCGATCTATCCCTGGTTGCTGAGGGACGCAAGAGGGGAAACTAATGGGTCCCTGAAAGATATCTTTGTAGCATCCTTAAACACAGGTGAGCTGACGGAAGACTGGAGGGTTGCTCACGTTGTACCCCAGGATTAGAAGGCTAGTAGAGATATTCCATGGAACTTACAGATCAGTGAGTCTGACGTCAGTGGTGGGAAAATTACTGGAGAAAGGACTGAGGATAAAATCTATTTATAGTTGGAAAATAATGGGTTTGTTAGTAATAGGCAACATGGTTTGGTGTGGAGCAGATCGTACCTCACCAACTTAACACGGTTCTTTGTGGAAGTGACCAAGTTGATAGATGATGGAACAGCAGTGGATGTCATGCACATGGACTTTAGTTAGGCGTTTGATAAGTTTCCCCATGGTGAACTAATGGAGAAAGTGAGGTCACATGGTGAGCAGCGTGTTCTAGCTAGGTGGATAAAGAACTGATTGAGTGTAGTAGTAGTTGAAGAGAGCTTCACAAAATGGAGAAAGGAGACCAGTGACGTTCCAGGGATTAGTGCTGGGGCCACTATTGTTTGTAATATCCATAAATGATCTGGAAGAGTGTACTGTTGGTATGATCAGCGAGTTTGCAGATGACACGAGGATTGGTGGAATAAAGAAATCAAAGGGGACTGTCAAAGAACACAGCAGGATATACTTGCTGGAGAGTTCAACTGGAGAGTTGGGCGGAGAGTGGCAGATGGAGTTTAATCCAGGTAAATGTGAGGTGATGCATTTCGGGAAGTCTAATTCTAGAGCAAGTTATACAGTAAACGGAAGAGCCTTGGAAAAAGCTGATGAGCAGAGAGATCTAGGAGTTCAGGTCCATTGTACCCTGAAGGTTGCTGCACAGTGCATGGAGTGGTCAAAAAAACGTATGGTATCCTGGCCTTCATCAGACGGGACATTGAGTGTAAGAGCTGGCAGGTCATGTTAAAATTGTACAAGGCATTGGTTCGACCACATTTAGAACACTGTGTACAGTTCTGGTCACCACATTCCCAAAAGAATGTGGATGCTTTGTAGAGCGTGCAGAGAAGTTTTACAAGGATGTTGCCTGGTATGGTAAGTGCTGGCTGTGAAGGGAAGTTGATCGCGGGGGCATGTGATTGAGGTCTACAAAATTATGAAGGTGAAACAGAGTTGATACAGATAGGCTTATTTTCCCAAGCTGAAGGATTCAACAACGAGAGGTCATGCTTTCAAAGTGAGAGGTGAAATGTTTATGTGGGATACCCGCGGCAGGTACTTTATACAAAGGGTGGTAGGTGCCTTAAATGCGTTGCCAGCAGAGGTAGCGGAGGCAGGCAAGGTAGATTCATTTAAGGTGCGTCTGGATAGATGCAAGAGTAGGTGGGGAGCAAAGGGATTCAGGTGTTTTGGAATTGGGCGACAGGTTTACACAGTAGATTTGGATTGGCTTAGGCTCGGATGGCCGAAGGGCCTGCTCCTGGACTGTAACTCTTCTTTGTTCTTTGTTCCCTGAAATCTAACAACATGAATTTGGTAAGTGTAAGAGGTTGGGAGGAGTTGACCTTCCTTAACTGGGTTTGCCTGTCTGTGTTTTTTGGTGAATGGGACTGGAAATAAAAGTGCCTGGGTTTAAAGCATAGACATCAATTGGATTATTTTGTTATAGTGATTCTGTTCAAACAGTTGGATCAAGACTAAAGAAGTACACAGCACAGGAACAGGCCCTTCGGCCTTCCAAGCCTGCGCTGACATATTTTGCCCTTCCAAACTAAAACTGGTTTTACATGCACGATCCATCTTGCTCTCTTCCCTTCCCTTTGATGTATTCGTCCTGGTGTTTCCTGGACTCTGATGTTGTGTTTGCTTCCATCATCTCATCTGACAGCGCGTTCCAGGCACTCACCACCCTTTATGTGAAAAACCTGCCTCGTTGACAATTCCCCTTAAATTTATTCCATTGCTCGCACATTTCTGAGTCTTTTGCTGAAACGCCAAACTGGTATTGAAAGTTGATTCCTGGGATTGCTCACTCAAAAGCCTTGCCAGGAAATATTTGGGTCAGTTTTGAGGATAGGTGAGGGTTTGTATTTTGCTGTATTGTGAATGTAAAGGTAGAAATTATGACTCGGATCTGCTGTCCGTGCCCCGACCATGAAGCGTGACATCATCCAGGAACAAAGAGGTTCACTCGATTGGCATGACATCCACAAACACCCACTGCACCATCTATGAGAAAAACTGCGGAAATTCACCAAAGGTCTTTCAACAGCACCTTCCCCACTCATTCCCGGACACATACGCCAAAAACAGAAGCTCAAACGATGCAAGAGCTATTCTGAAGCAGACTTTCGACAGCACACAGGCACTTGGTACCGCTCAGAAACAAAATAACAAACTTCAGAAGGCAAAATGCTCCTGATCAGTTATAAAAGCACTTTGCTAACTTTGCCAAATTCCCCAGTATTTATACATCAGAATCAGTCCATTTTGTTTTCCGTCCTTCCATCCTCCTTTCACAACGGCAGACAGAACCATAGTCATTTCGGGAGCATGAAGCAGTGGCGAAGCTGTTGGGAGGAGAAGTTGTTTGTCAGTGAATTAATCCCAATCTCCGTGTGTGCAGATTGCATCCATGAAGAGCTGCCTGCTCTAATTAATAATATAATTGTTCAATCATAAATCAGTTCGACGAAGGAGCAGGAGGAAACCATTTCTCCTATTTAAAGTTCTCTGCCATTCACTGAGATCATGGCTAATCCAATCGTTCCTAACTCCCATTTCCTAGATGATATCTCCATTTCCAGTCTGATTACAAAACTAAGCCTCTTTCTCTCTCAGCCTTGAAAATACTCAATGACGCAACCACACCATCCCTCTATGGTCAAGAATATCATAGACTCAATCTCCATGGAGATTAAAAACATCGTCTCCATCTCTGTCTTCAATGAGCAATCCCTTATTCTGAGATATGCCTCTCTGATCCAAGTTGGAACCATTTACAGGTGGACTCAGAACCTCCCAAATGGCCAAAGACATCTTTGCCCAGATTTGAGATTGGAGCTGGTGGACCAGAATTGTCACTGGTTCGGATCTTCACTGGGTGATGTCCTATTAGGCTTGTATGGAATCCGGTGGATTTTGTTACTAACAATTGACAAGGGTTTCCTCTTCATTGCTGGATTCTTTTATTCATTGAATCAAAATTTCATATCATGCCATAGAGGGACACCAAACAGGGTGTCCAGAATATTGCCGAGGGCTTCTGAATGAGCTATGTATCAATAATTACGGACTGCATGTTGTCTCAGTTCTTAGCAACGCTACCTCACAGCTCTAGGGACCCGGGTTCAATTCCAGCCTCGGGCCACTGTCTGTTTGCACATTCTCCCCGTGTCCACATGGGGCTGTTCTGGCTTCGTCCCACCTATACTTTTAAACGCTGTTTGCAAGCAGCCAACCTCACTCACAGACTCCAGCAGGATAGTTGCCTCGTGCCCTCAGACAATCCAGTCTATCCCTTCTAACAGTGACTCTCCCACAACCCTCGAGACTGGCTCTGGTTGAAGCTATATTGAGGGAGGGAATTTGTTGGAGACAGAGGGAGAGGTTAACCAGGGCTGTGATGGTCCAATGGGCCAAGGAGTGGCAGACGCAGTTTAATTTAGATAAACGTGAGGTGTTGCATTTTGGAAACGCAAATCCAGGAAGGATGTATCCACTTAATGGTGAGGTCCAGGGTGTGTTGCTGAACAAAGATAACTTGAAGTGCAGATTCATAGTTCCTTGAAAGTGGAATCGCAGGTAGATATGATAGTGAAAAAGACAGTTTGGTATGCTTTCTTTTGTTGGTCAGAGCATTTAGTATCGGATTTGGGAAGTCATGTTGCGGTCATACAGGACATCGGTTAGGGCACTTGTGGATTATTGTGAGCAATTCTGTTCTCCCTGCTACAGGGAGGACGTTGTATATCTTGAAAGAGTTCAGAAAAGATTCACAAAGTTGTAGCCAGGGATGGAGGGTTTGAGTTATAGGGAGAGGCTGAATAGTCTGGAGGTGTTTAAACTTTGAGTGCCGGAGGCAGATGGATGATCTCATAAAATCCCGAGAGGTGTAGATAGGGTAAATGGGAAAAGTAATCTTCCCATGTTAGGGGAGTGCAGCCTTAAAGGGTTAGATTTAGAGTGAGGTGAAATGATAAAAAGGGACCTGAGGTGTAACATTCACACACAGAGGGTGGTGCGTGTATAGAATGTGCCATCAGAGGAAGTGATGGAGGCTGGTACTATGACAACATTTGAAGCACATCTGAATGGGGACAAGAATAGGAAGCGTTCAGAGATATATGTGCCAAATGGGACGACATTAATTTACAACATCTTTCCGGCATGAACAAATTGGACTGGAGGTTCTGTTTCAGTGCTGGAGAGCACGATAACTTCATTATTCTAAGTGACTGACAATGACGTTACGTCTCCACTCAGCCCGATTGTGTTATGGGGAGCTTCTCTCAAAATGTCATCTCTGAGCGTGGATGAGAACTTCACCCAAGACAACAGTGAGGATCTACTCTATGGATGGTTAGGCAGAGAAGCGAATGGAATGTTAGACCAATTCATCAGAATGTCACGACAGATATTTTTCAGGATATAGATGCTTCAGACAGGTCAGGGAGAGAAGATAATTTGGGGGAGGAGTTTTATTGCTGGTCAGGGATGATATCACGGCTGTGCGAAAAGAGGACACTAAGGAGGACTTGAATAATGAGACATTATGGGTGGAACTGAGAAATAAGAAGGTGAAGTTACATTGTTGGGGCTGGATTATAGGCCTCCCAACAGTGAGCGTGAGATATAAGCATAAATAGGTAAACAATTTATGGAAAATGTGGAGACAACAGGTTGGTGGTGATCAGAGATTTTAATTTTCCCAACATTGACTGGGATACACTTAGTTTCAGAGGTCTGGATGGGACAGAATTCGTAGGAAGCTTTTAGGAGAGTTTTCCAGAGTAGTATGTCAGTAGTCTGACGAGGGAAGGGGCCATATTGTACCTGGTGTTTGGGGAATGAGGCAGGCCAGGTGGTTCACGTTGCAGCGGGGGAATTCCATTGGGAAGAGTGACGACAGTTCTGCAACTTTTAGAATACTCGTAGACAAAGATGAGAGTGGTCCTAAGCGAAGAGTACGAAACTATGCTGAGGCCAATTATATCAAAATTAGGCAGGAGCTGGGAAATGTGGATTTGACACAGCTCTTTGAAAGGAAGTCCACATTTGATATTTGGTAGGCTTTCAAAGATAGGTTCAATAAAGTTTAGGAAAAGCATGCCCTGTTATCAGGAAAGGATAGGCACGGCAAGATTCGTGAACCATCAATGATAGGAGAGATCGTTCGACTAGCCAAGAGGGAAAGGGAATCGGGCATAAAGCCCAGGCAGCTAAGAACAGAACGGGCCTGGAGTAATATCGGTAGGACCAGTCTTAAACAAGGAATCAAGCGGGCTCAAAGGGGGCTTGAAATGACTTCAGTTCACAGAAATAAGGAAAATCGCAAAGCCTTTTATTCTAATGTAAGAGGCAAGCGGGTAACTAGAGGAAGGATTGCTCCACTAAATGATAAGGAAGGAAGGAAGGATGTGTGTACAACCTGAGAAAATGGTGAGATTCTGAATGATTATTTTGCATCAGGATTCACTGAGGAGAGGGACATGTTGAATATTGAAATTAGAGATGGGATCTATTCCAAGTTCATGAGGGAGGTGAGAGTGGAAGTAGCTGTGGCCCTGGCAGATATCTTTGTAGCATCCTGAAACACAGGTGAGGTGCTGGAGGACTGGAGGGTTACTTGTGTGGTCTCCCTGTACAAGAATGGTAGTAAGAATATTCCGGGCAACCACAGACCAGTGAGCCTGAAGTCAGTGGTGGGAATG
The DNA here is from genome assembly GCF_020745735.1 of Hemiscyllium ocellatum. NCBI lineage: Eukaryota > Metazoa > Chordata > Chondrichthyes > Orectolobiformes > Hemiscylliidae > Hemiscyllium > Hemiscyllium ocellatum. Next base: position 6,366,214 of record NC_083441.1, read on the forward strand.
TTGCTGGAGAAAGTATTGATGGATAAAACCTACTTTTATTTGGAAAAGAAAGGGCTTATCAGAAATAGGCAGTGTGATTTTGTGCAGGGATATCATGCCTTACCAACTTAATAGTGTTCTTTGAGGAAGTGATTAAGTTGGTAAGTGAAAGAAGGGCAGTAGATATCATATACATTGACTTTAGTAAGGCATTTGATAATGTTCCCCATGGTAAACCAATTGAAATGCTGAAGTCACATGGTGTGCGGTCTGTTCTAGCGAGGTGGACAAAATACTGGTTGAGCAACAAGAGACACAGAGTAGTAGTTGAAGGGAGCATCTCGAAATGGAGAAAAGTGACCAGTGGTGTTCCACAGGGATCATTGCTGGCCACTGTTGTTTGTGATAAACATGAATGATCTGGAAGAGGGCACTGTTGGTATTATCAGTAAGTTGCAGGTGACACGAAGATCAGTGGAGTCCAGAAAGCAGAGGGGACTGTCAAAGAATACAGGAAAATATAAATAGATTGGAGAGTTGGGTGGTGAAAAGGCAGTTGGAGTTGAATCCAGGGAAATGTGATGTAATACATTTTGGGAACTCTAATTCGAGAGCGAATTATACAGTAAATGGAAGAGTCTTGGGAAAAATTGATGATCGGAGAGATCTGCGAGATCAGGTCCATTGTACCCTGAGGGTTGCTGGACGGTGGATGAAGTGGTCAAGAAGGCATTAGTATGTTTGCCTTCATCAGTCGAAGGATTGAGTATAAGAGCTGGCAGGTCATGTCGCATTTGTACAAGGCATTGGCTCGGCCGCATTTAGAATGCTGTGTATAATTCTGGTCGCCACATTACCAAAAGGATGTGGACGGTTTGGAGAGGCTGCAGGGAAATTTTGGAGAACGTTGCCTGGTATGGAAGGTGCGAGCTATGAAGAGAGATTGAGTAGGATCCAGGATTGTTTTAATTGGAAAACAATGAGATTGAAGGATGCCCTGATTGAGGTCCACAAAATCATGAAGGGTATAGACAGGTTAGATAGAGATATGTTTTTGTTTCCCCAGGGTGAAGGATTCAATAACGAGAGGCCACGCTTTCAATGAGAGTGGTGAAAAAATTAAGGGGGATAAACGCGGCAAGTACTTTACACAGAGGGTAGGGCGTGTGTGGAATGCATTGCCAGAAGAGTTATTAGAGGCAGGCTAGGTAGATTTAGTTAAGATGCACATGGATAGATGCATGAGTAGGTGGGGAGCAGAGGGATACAGATACTTAGGAATTGGAAAGGCTCTGGCTTGGACAGCCGAAGGGCCTGTTCCTGGACTGCAAATATTCTTTGTTCTATATCCAGACTTGTTCAACCATCGTTTGACCTACCAGTTGCCACCTTATCTTACCATTCAACTTCTAAATGAAATTGTCCAAATTCGTTGGTATCCAATTTTTGATGCCATTAGTGTCCGTTTTACGTTAACTGGAAATCTATGCTCATTTTCCACTCCCACGCTTCTGCCGAATTTCAGGTCCTCTATTGATGTTAACCAGGATAATTCCAATCTCCAGTGCATGAACATTCATAGGTGTGATCATTTGAATAAAATAACAGTTGCAAAGCCGTACATTTAAGACTGAAAATTGATGGTGAGTTAAAATATTATCTTGTATCCAAACGAATTCGGATGTCCATTTATGTTTTCCTTCCACACAGCTAACCTCGTGACAATAGCGATCCTCTGTCAGGGAAATTGTGATCTCTCGAAATGCATCACTCACTACCTGGTTGCCATGGCAGTTAGTGACCTACTATTCTCGATCTAATATTGAGGGACATTCCAATTACTTATCAAGAACACTTGCATCCATCCCCTTGTGTAATATCCACACTGTCCTGCTCTTTGCAGCCACGGACTGTTCAGTCTGGTTCACTGTCGCTTTCACCTTTGACCAATTTGTGGCCATTTGTTGCCAGAAGCCGAAAAGTAAAAGCAAATACTGCAGTGAGAGAATGGCGGATGTTGTTCTGGGGACAGTGGCTGTGCTGAGCTGTTTAAAGAACGTGTTCTGGTATTTCATGCTGACGGAATGGTATATGTTGGTGAATCAACCCTAGTTTTATCTGATTAGACGTTACGCCATCAATTCACCATTTTGGGTAGGAATGGCGTTTGGCCAGAGCATTCTCACCCCTGGCGTGCGATTTGCCTGAATCCTGTTGTGCAATGTTCTCAACGTCAGGCACATTATCGTGACCAGCAGAGGCTGCAGGAGACTCCGAGTGCCCAGCAGTGGGGAGAAGGCCAGAGCCCCACAGATGGCGAGCTGAAGAAAACCTATCCTTTTACTGATGTTTATCTCGGCCAATTTCATGCTGTTGTGGTCATTATTAATGTTCTATTCTATATGGATCCCAATCTACTGGTTGGGTTAACAGATGTTATATCTACACAACAGTATGACTTAATTCAGCTTCATACCGTTGTTGCTAAGTTACTGCACGAACACTGGGATTTATGCTGTGACTCAGACTAGGTTCAGTGAGCAGTTGATAATTACCTTGAAATGTCCCATAGGTATGCTCCATGACATTATTCACCGACTCGTACAACCGAAAATTTAAATAGAATCAGACGTCAATCTTTCTCTATCATTTGGAACAGTATATGGACCTCCCTCTAGATTAATGACCGACACTCATTACAGACTGCTCCTTGGCTAAACTGTGTGGGCCTGCAGACACCAGAAGGCCAGATATCATGAGGAATGCAGACGGATCGTGAGAGAGCGAGAGATAGACAAAGGAAGTGAAATTATGGGGCCTGTGATTGTGACAGGGAGAGAGTGAGGCAAGTCAAGCGAGACAGAGAGGCATGCAAAGAAGGACAGAGAGCGGGGATAGAAAAGAGATACAGAAAGAAGGGGAAGAAAGGGATTTAGAGGAAGACAGAAACAGGAAGAAAGAGTGGGACAGAACCAGGCAGATGGGACAGAGACAGAAACGGGGACATGGAGTGAGACATAGGTAGAGAAGCAGAATGAGAGTGTCAGAAAGCAAGAAAAGGAGAGAGAACGAGCGAGAGAGAGAGAGAAGCGACATATTGTCATGGTGTTGGAGAGAGCCAGAGAGAGAACAGGAGAGGTGGGGAGATCGAGAGGAAAGGAGGAGAAAAGCAAAGAGGGATAGAGACAGAGAGAGACAGAGTGAGGCACAGTAACTGAGACGGAGACTCTGGCAGTGTGCCAACCTTCTTTTCCGTCACATTCTACAGAACGATTCCAGACTTGTCAGAGCATTCGTACCAACGAGGCTTAACCTGTTATTTACCTCATTGAATAATGTATCAGCTCCAAAAGTTCTGCTCTTACACAAACTCAATGAACTGGTTTAACAAATAGTGAGATGTAAACAAACTTCAACTTCATCAACTGTGCTTGTTTATTTGTTTTGCTTTTGTGTGAACGGATCTCACTTACCGGCACTTGGCCCAATATCCTCGAAGCCTCCTATCTATGTACACAAACTGATGCCCCGTCCCAGCCTCCAACACTTCCTCTGGCAGCAAATTCTCTGCACGCACCACCTTTTCCAAGAAGAAGTTATCCTTTTTATCCCATTTAAATCTTTGCCCTTTGAACCCAGTCCTTTGTCTTCTTGCACTGGGCTCCCCCACCCCAGTGATCAGACATTGTCTACTGACTGACCTTTTCCATTCCCGACCTGGATTTATAAACATTACGAAGGTCACCCCTCAGTCAACGACACTCCAGGGCTGACAACTCCAGCATATTCATCCTCCCCATACAGCTCAACCCCTTCCAATCCTGGCAGTATCCTTCAAAACTTTTTCTGTTCCATTTCTATTTTCACAACATCCTTCCTATAAGAGGGAAATCAATATTCTAAAAGTGGCTATACCAATGTTCTGTAGAGCCACAGCATGACGACCTAACTCTTACACTCCTTGCTCCGATCAAGAATAGAAATCAGGCCAAAAGCCTTGTTCGCTCTTCTGTCTACTTGTGATGCCTCTGTCAAGGAATGATGGAACATACTCCAAGGTCTGTTTGTGCAGATGTGAAGTGGGTGTTCCAGGTGCGATGCAGCCAGCCAAACAACTCGGTTTTAAGCAAAACAAAATGTATTTAAATACTACAGTCGAAACATGATAAAATGAAAGTGCAGGGTAGTCTATAGGCCAGTTGGCGAGTTAGGGTGGATGAGAGTCAAATGGCACGTAGGGACAGACTCAGAGCTGGAATGTGGATAGGCTGCCCTAAGTGCTCTAACCCTGGGCAAGTAGGAGGACAGCTTGTCCTAGAGGTGGCCAAAGGTGCGAAGGGCGGTTCGGGAAGCCAGAATGCAAGTAGGTCAACCTGATCGCTGTCGTCCTTGGCGGGGGTGGGTGCGGCAGCGTTGGGTGGGGGGGGGGGGCGGAGGTGTTGGGGAAGCAGGACAGGCTGTTGTAGAGGTGGCCAGAAGGTGTGTCAGGGCGGACTGAAAACCGGAAGGACATTGGGCGGAACGAGACTTGGAAGAAGTGTAGGGGAGGGCTGCATTAGAATGGCTGGAAGGTAGGACGGACAGGGGGCTTACTGGGTTGCGGGGGTGGGGGGGGGTGTCTGCATTTTATGCAATGCTCCTTTTTATGTAATTGGACTGGCTTGTAATCATTTGTTACTGTTTTGTGGTGAATGAAATTGGGCTTTGCGATATGTCATCATTTCTTGAAAACTGGTTGAACAGTGGGATTTGAGGTCTTGCTTTGCATGTCACATATCTTGTAAAACTGTTGTTTCCATGGATACAGCTGTTGATGTTAATTCTTTTTTAAAGTGTGTATTGTTTATTTATTTTTTAAAAACCGTAAAAAATAAATCAAATGAAATTGGAGTTTAGAATACATTGGCAAGCCACTATACAAAAACTTAACTGACCTGATGCACTAACTATTCCTCATTAACTGCTGCAATATAGTAGCATCCCATGAACACACCGCTTGGCAAACAGGGAAGGACAAACACAGAATCTTACAGACAGCAGGGATCGGCATCCAGAGGGAGATTTAAGAGAACGTCTGTTAGGAGTCAGGGCATTGATTACAGAATTTGGGAAGTTGGGAAAATCTGCATTGGTTACCATAATGTCCGCACCGTGACTAAATCTGATCCTATTTAGGACGCGTAGGAAGGTAAAGTTTTGGTACAATTGAAATGTGGAGCTTGTTCATGGAACAGCAACTGCATGTCCTTGATAAGTGTGTCCCTGTCAGGCAGGGAGGACGTGGTCGAGCGAGGAACCATGGTTTAGTAAAGAAGGTGAATCCCTTGTCAAGAGGAAGAAGGAGGCTTACGGTAAGATGAGGTGTGAAGGCTTAGCTCTGGAGCTTCAGAGATACAAGGTAGGCAGGAAGGATCTAAAGAGAGAGCTAAGAAGAGTCAGGAGGGGACATGAGAAATCATTGGAAGGCAGGATCAAGGAAAACCCTAAATCTGTCCGTAGATATGTCAGGAAGACAAGAATGACGAGAGTAAGATCAGACCCAGTCAAGGACAATAGTTAGAAGTTTGTGTATAGAGTCTAAAGAGATAGGAGAGGCCCTAAATGAATATCGTTTGTTAGTATTCGCACTGGAAACGCATAATGTTTTCGAGGGCAATACTGAGATACATGCTATTGGACTTGATGGGATTGAGATTCATAAAGAGGAGGTGGCAGCCATTTTGGAAACTGTGAGAGAAGATACATCCCCGGAGTGATGGTATTTAATCTCGTATTCTCTGGGATGCCAGGGAGGAGATTTCAGAGGCGTTGGCTTTGAGGTTTATGTCATCATTGTTTACAGAACTAGTGCCAGAAGACTGGATGATTGCAAATGTTATCTCCATATTCAAGAAGAGGAAAGTTGTAAGCCCAGATAATTATAGACCAGTGAGCTTTATTTCGGTTGTGGGTAAAGTTTTGGAAAAGGTAAGAAGAGATAGTATTTATAGTCATCGGGAAATGAACAACTTGATTTTGGGAAATCAACATGGTTTTATGAAAGGCAGGTCATGCCTCACCAACCTTATTGAATTCTTCGAGAAGGTGACCACACCGGTGGATAAGGGTAAAGTGGTTGATGAGGTGTATATGAACTTCAGTAAAACTTTTGATAAGGTTACCCACGGTAGATTAATGCGGAAAATACAAAGGCATGGGATTGAGGATGATTTAGTGGTTTGGATCAGAAATTGGCTAGCTGTAAGAAGACAGAAGTGGTGGTTGATGGGAAATGTTAATCCTGATGTTCAGTTACGAATGGTGTACCGCAAGGGTCTGTTTTAAGTCCACTGCTGTTTGTAGTTTTTATAAATGACCAGATGGGGGCGGAGAATGGCGGGTTTGTAAATTTGCAGACGACAATAAGGTCAAGGGAGTGGTGGACAGTGCTCAAGGATATTGCAGTTTACAGAGGGACATACATAAAGCTTCAGAGCTGAGCTGGAACGTAGCAAATGGAATTTAACGCGGGAAAATGTAAGGTGAATCACTTTGGAAGGAGTAATAGGATTACAGAGCCCTGGGCGCATGTTAGGATTCTTGATCGTGTGGATGAGCAGAGAGATCTCTGTGTCCATGGGCATAAATCCGTGAAAGTTGCCATCCACGTTGACAGAGTTGTTAAGAAGCTGTATAGTGTATTCGCTTTTATTAATAGAGGGATTATGTTTCGGAGCCAGGAGGTCATGTTGCAGCTGCACAAATGTCTGATGTGGCCGCACTTGGAGTATTATGTACAGTTCTGGTTGCTGCATTTTCGGAAGGATGTGGGAGCATTTGAAGGGGTGCAGAGGAGATTTACCAAGATGTTGTATGCTATGGAGGGAAAGTCTTACGAGGAAAAATGAGGCATTACAGGTTGCTTCCATTTCAGAAAAGAAGGTGAAGAGGTAACTTAATAAAGACACAGGCTGTGCAGAGGATTGGATAGGGTGGAGAGTGAGAGCCTATTTCCCCGGTGGTGATGGCCAGCATGAGAGGACATAGCTTTAAATTAAGGAGTGATTGACATAGGACAAATGTCAGAGGTAGGTCATTGACACAGACAGTAGCAAAGGCGTTCCTGCATCAGTAGTAGATTCGCCAAATTAAATGGTAATTGAATAAATATATGGATTAAAATGGAATTGTAAAGGTTAAACGGCTTTCAGATTGGTCTCATAGGTCGGTGCAACATTGATAGATGTTCAGTAAATATACTGGATGTGTGATCCCTAAGTAATTGTACACTTCGTACGTGGATTTACATATTTGTTTTTTGTTTTCTTTGAAAGACGTCTGAGCTGTTAAAAGCATTATGGAATTTTAAGTGTGTGGGTCTTTTTTTTTGCTAAATCTGAGACGTTGATAAATTGTTATTACTGGAATGTCAACTTAAAGGAGTGTTGACGGACTGTCAACTCCATTTAAGGTATTTCAGAGCTGTTAAAAGAGGGGTGGGGGTAGAATCTTATATGGGTCTTGAACTTCTGTTTGCTTAAATTCACAGATTTTGAGATTTCAAGATCTGTGTGATATGTTTATTGGACAGTAAATTTCTATTTGTTAAATTCGACAGATTTGCAAACTATTACAATCAATCTCCTCTCTCAAGTGAGTTTTGATTTTCCGTTTGTTCAACCTGACAGATTTATGAAGTGTTCAAGAAGTTTGCTCTGTTAAGTGGGTGATGGGCTTCTGTCTCCTTTATTTGATAGATATATAAGTTTATAAGAGCACTATCCTATTTTAAGCCGGTATTAAAGAGCTGTGGAGAACATCTGGCAGCCTTACGAGTTGTTGAGAGCAAAATGCTATGTTAAATAAATGTACTCCGTCTGTTTACTTAATTTGACATATTTATGAGCCAAGAGTGGCGTTATGGCATTTTCTGTGTGAGTGAAATCTGTGCTATTTTAGGTGACTAGTAATGCTCTATTTGCTTATTATGACATTTTTCATGAGCTGTAAAAGTCCATTCTCCGAATATAAATGGCGATTAAAAATATGTGTGTGCTGACCATCTCGAATGCTAGTGTGTTTCATAATTAGGTTTTAAAATTGCTTAATTTGACAGATCTATAAGCTTTCACAGCAGAATACTATTTTAATTTGTTGTTGAAGACCTACGCACTACATTTGAAACGCTTATGAGCTGTTACCACAAAATTCTATCCAACATTACTCAATCCATTCCTGGGACCATATCGAGAGTTGATGTTCAATGTCTGTATGCGCAGTTTGACAGATGTATGAGCTGCTAAGTGCAGCATGTCATGTTAAATGAGTGGAAAAGATGCGTTTGCTTAGTACGACACATGAATCGGCTGTTAAGAGCATAAGAAGAAACTGAGGACTGCAGATGCTAGAGATCAGAGTTGAGAGTGTGGTGCACAGTAGGTCAGTTAGCATCTGAGGAGCAGGATCACTGATTCCTGGGTATCTGTTATTCTATATATATATATATACATCAACAAAACATATTCATTTCATTCAAAGGTGTAACACAATCCCAGGTATCTATTATTCTGTACAAAATCCACCCTAAACCTTTCGATTACATTCCAATTTGGAACTCACTCCCATCCGCCTATTATTCTGTATATAAAGTCGCACAGAAGCCTCAATTAAATTCCAGTCTCCGACTAATTTTGGGAATCTATTATTCATGACAAACACACACCGAGCACCTCGATGGGATTCCATCTGTAACTCCCTCCCGGGTATCTGTTATTCTGTATATAAACCACCCTGAACCTCTCTGTATATAATGCACCCTGCAACCCTTAGCTAGATTCCGGTCTGTAACTTACTCCGGCGTAGTTATTATTCTGTATTTTGAAACAAACACTCAGTGTTCCTCTATTAGATCCTGTTCTGTAACGCACTTCTGAGTATCTGGTATCCTCTTTATAAATGATCCTTAAACCTTTCATTTGATTCCAGTCTATTCCAATCTGTTATTCTATGTGTAAACAATCCTTACCCCCGATAGATTCCAGTTGTAACTCAAACTAAATACTTGTTATTCTATATGTAGACCATCCCACATATCTCGACTGGATTCCAGTCTGTACCTCACTTCTGGGTTATCTGTCATTCCACGTATAAACCAGCCTGAACAAGTCATTTTGGTCTCGACTGTAATTCGCTCCTGCACATCTGTCATTCTATATATACACCTCTCTGAATAATTCTATTATACTCCAGTCTTTAAATCAATCCTGGTTATCTGTTATATAAACAAACTACAATATTCCATTACATTCCAGTCTGCAACTCTCTCCTGGGCATCTGTTATTCTGCACATCCACCACCCCATAACCACCAATCAATTTATGTTGTGTAACTCATTTCTAGATATCTGGTATTCACTTTATCAATTATCCAGAAACTCTTCATTTGATTCCAGTCTGTACTCATTCCTGGGTATTTGTTATTCCTTATATCGAACGCCCGGAACATCTCAATAAGATTCCAGTTTGGAACTCACTCTCAAGTATCCGTTATTCTCTGGGTTAGCCAAGTTGAACGCCTCGATTAGATTCTAGTCTGTAATTCAATTCCAGCTGTGTCTTATTCTATATCATAACAATCCAGAACTCTTCCATTGCATTTCAGACTGTAACCATTTCCCAGGTATCTGTTATTCTATGTATAAACCATCCTGCACCTTTCGAATAGAGTCCAGTCTGTAGCTCGTACTTGTATAACATAAGGTACCTGTTATTCTTTGTATTAAACACTCTATACATCTCGACTAGATTCCAGTCTGTAACCCACTCCTGGGTATCTGTTATTGCATGCATAAACCATCCTGAACTTCTCGGTTAGATTGCACTCTGTAAGTCACTCTCAGTTCTTTTGTTCGATATATAAACCACCCCAACCCCATCGATTGGATTCCAGTCTGTGCATCACTCGCCGGTCCCTGCTATTCTGTATATAAACCATGCCAAATCCCTCGATGAGATTCCAGTCTGTACATCACTGCCAGGGAGCTGTTATTCTTAACCGAAACAACCATGAACCACTTGAAAACAAACCAGCGTGCAACTCCGTCTTAGATATCTGTTATTCTATCTGTAAAGGCAACCTGATCACCTCGATTAGATTCCAGTCTGCAACCCACTTCCAAAGTTCTATTATTCTGCATCGAAACTACAACAAGACCCCCGGTTATATTCCAGTCTGTAACTGACTCCCAGTTTTCTGTTATTCGAAGTTTAAATCGTCATAAATCCCAGTATTAGATTCTTATCTGTAAAATCAAAATACACCCAGAGTATATGTTATCGCATTTTAATCTGTCTTGAATGCTGCAATTAAATTCCAGTCTGTAACTCATTACTGTGTATGTGCTATTCTTAACACATCTCACCTTTACACCCTCAGTTAGATTCCAGTCCGAAACACACTCCCAGTGATGTGTTATTTTATATGTAAACCACCTCGAACCTCTCGATTAGACTTTGGTCTTTAACCCACTCCTTAGCATAATTTATTCTATATCTAAACAACCCTGAACACCTCGACTGGATCCCAGTCTATAACTCACTCCCAGGTACCTGTTAATCTTTGCATGAGCCATTCTGAATAACTCGATTATATCCCAGTCTGTAACTCACTTCCAGATAACTGGCATTCTATATATAAAACAGCCTGAAGCATTGCGTTAGGTACCAGTCTGTTCCTCATTCCTGGGCATCTGGTATTCTATATATAAGCCACGCTGAACACCACCGTGAACACGTTGATTAGTTTGTTTTAAATTCATTCCTGGGCATCTGTTTTTCTATACAGAAAACCACCGTGAACACCTCGAAAAGTTTACAGTCTGTAAGTCACTCTCAGGTATCTTTTACTCTGTGTATAAACCACCACAACCCCTCCATTTGATTCCAGTGTGTAGCTCACTCCTGGGTATCTGTTATTATATATCAATCACCTTGCATCCTCGACCAGTCTGTAACCGCCTTCTGGGTACCTGTTATTCGGTATATAAACCACCACAAACCTCTCGATTAGATTCTAGTCTGTAACTCACTCCAAGGTGTCTGTTATCCTGTACATAAACCACCGGAAACCTCTCGATTATATTCTAGTCTGCAACTCACATCGGGTAACTGGTATTCTGCATCGAAAACAGTCTGAAACATTGCATTAGGTTCCAGACTGTACCTCATTTCCTGGTACCTGTTATTCAAAATATAAACCATGGTGAACTCTTCGATTGGACTCCAGTTTATAATTCAACCACAGACATCTGTTATTCTATAACGAAACCACCCTGAACCTCTCGATTACATTCTAGCCTGTAAATCACTGCTGCATTTTTGTTATTCGATACAAAAATAATCTTGAACCCTCAGTTCGAAAACAACCTGTAGCTTATTCCTGGGTAACTGTCATTCCAAACACTGAATGCGTAGATTATCCTGATATATTCGGTATATTATCAGCATAAATCCCACCATTAGATTACAGTCTTGATGAAAAACTCCAAGGTGTGTTGCGTTCAAGTTTTAAATCATCCGGAGGACCACAAATAAATTCCAGTCTGGAACGCATTCCTGCGTAGCTGATATTCTGTAAATACACTATCTTGACCTCCTTAATCACTCCCAGGTATATGCGATTGTGCATATGAGCAACTCCCTCCCGGCTATCTGTTATTCTGTATATAAACCACCCTGAACGCCTCGATTAGATCCCAGTCTGTTACTCAGTCCAAGGTGCGTGTTATTCTGTATATAAATCACCTGAACCCCTCGATTAGATTCCAGTCTGTTTCTCACTTCTGGGCATCTGTTATTCTGTATGTAAACCACCCTGAAGCCCTCAATTAGATTCCAGTCAGTCACGCACTCCCAAGTATCTGTTATTCTATACATAAATCACCCGAAACCCCTCGATTACATTTCAGTCTGAAACTCTCTCCCAGTTGTCTGATAGTCTGTATATTAACCCTTAGATTAGATTCCAGTCTATAACTCATTCCCGAGTATCTGTTATTCTCTAAATATACCACCCCAATCCCCCCGATTAGATTCCAGTCTGTAACTCACTCTTGGGTATCTGTTAGTCTCTATAAAATCCCTTAGATTAGATTTCAGTCTACAACTCACTCCGAGGTATCTGTTACTCTATATATAAGCCTCCCTGAAACTCTCGATTAGCTTCCAGTCTGGAACACCCTTCCGGATATCTGTTATGCCATATTTAAAAACTCTGAACCCTTCAATTAGATTCCAGCCTGTCACTCCCTTCTGGGCATCTGTTATTCTGTATCTAAACCACCCTGAACCTCTCAATTCGATTCCAGGCTCTAACTCACTCCCTGATATCTGATATTCTATGTTGAAGCAACCCTGAACGCCATAATTAGATTTCAATCTGGAAGCCATTCTCACGTATCTCTTATTCTGAATATAAACCATCTGGAACAATCAATTAGATTACAGTCAGTAGCTCACTTCTGGATATCTGTTATTCTTTATATAAACCACCCCAACCTCTCGATCAGGTTCCAGCTTGTAACTCTCCCCCAGGTATCTGTTGCTGTACATATAAATCAGCTTGCCCACCTCCCTCCACTCCCCCCCGCCCCACCCAACGATTAGTTTCCAAACTATAACTCACACCCAGGCATTTGTAATTCTGTATGTAAACAATCCCAAATGCCTGGAGTAGACTCCGGTCTGTAGCACACTCCCGCCTGTATGTTATTCTATATCTGAAAAACCACCCCTAACCCTTCGATTAGATTCTAATCTGTACCTCACTCCCAGGTATCTGTTATTCTATACATAAAAACACAACAAGCGCCTGCATTGATGTCTATCTGTAAGTCTTTCCCAGGTAAATGTTATTCCATGTTAAAACTCCCTGAACCCCTCAGTTATGTTTCAGGATGTACCTCACTCCCAGGTAAGTGATATTTTATATTTAAACCACTCTGATACCCTTGATTACATTCTAGTCTGTAACTCACACATAGATACGTGCTATTTTATATTTAGAACAACGTGAACAACACGATTTAATTCCAGTTCGTACCTCTCTCCCAGATATCTATTATTCTGTACATAAACCACCCCAAGCCCTCAATTACACTGTATTCGGTAACTCATTCACACGTATCTGTTTTTCGAAGTATAAGCCACCCTGAACACCTTGATTAGATTCCTGTGTGGAATGGACTCCCACGTTCCTGTTATTTGGTTTGTAAACAACCAGAAATCGCTTGAGTGGAATCCAGTGAGTAATTCAACCGGGGAGCTGTTATTCTTTATATAAAACTTATCTGAGTAACTCAATTATGTTCCAGTTTGGAACTCTATCCCAGGTATCTGTTATTTGATGCATAAATCAAATTAATCCCATGATTATATTCCTATCTGTAAATAACTCCCAGGGATCTGATATCCCAGTTTTGAAACCAGCCTGAATGTCTTAATTATATTCCAGTCTGCAACTCATACTTCGGTATCTGTTATTGTATATGTAAACCATCATGAATCTATTAATTAGCATCGTCTGTAACTCACACTTAGTTTCCTGTGTTCTATATACACAAAGACTCGAAACACATCGACTGGATTCCAGCCTGTAACTGTCTCCTGACTATCTATTATTCTCCACATAAACCACCAGAAAACCTTCGATTATATTCCAGTCTGTACCTCACTCCCAGGTATCTCATATTCTATGCATAAACCATCCGAATTCTCGTCCTGCGTATCTTTTATTCTGTATATAAACTACTCTGAGGCTCTTGACTAGATACCAGGCAGTATCTCACTCCAAGAGAAGTGTCATTCTGTGCATAAACCACCCTAAACACTTCAAATGGATTGCAGTCTGGAACATGCTCCTAGATGTCTCTTAATTTATATCTAAACCATCCTGAATCCCTCGGTTAGACTCCAGTCTGAAACTCACTCCTGGACATCTGATATTCTATACATAAAGCGCTGTAAATGTCTGCATTAAATTCCTGTCTGTAACTCACTCCCAAGTATGTGTTATTCCCGATCATAACAATTCCAAACGCTTTGATTTTATTCCTGGTTGTAACTCGCTTCAGGGTACCTTTCATTGCACACCAATAACAAACACCCCAAACATCTGGATTAGATTCAGATTGCAACTCATTCCCGGGTATTGTTATTCCATCCAAAACCTTGAATTGGAGCGAAATCTGTAACTCACTCCTGGGTATCTGCTATTCTATATAGAAACGAACTCGAGCAATTAGAGTCATAGAGATGTACAGCATGGAAACAGACCCTTCAGTCCAACCCATCCATGCCGAACAGATATCCAATCGAATCTAGTCCCATCACCCTCCATCACCACTCTCTATCTTCTACCTTTGAGCCAGTTCTGTATCCAAATGGCTAGTTCTCCCTGTATTCAGTGAGATCTAACCTTGCTAATCATTCTCCCATTGGGAACCTTGTCGAACGCCTTATTGAAGTCCATACAAGTCACATCTACTGCTTGCCCTCATCAATCCTCTTTGTTAATTCCTCGAAAAAGTCAAGCAAGTTTGTGAGACATGATTTCCCACGTACAATGGCATGTTGGATCTCCCTAATCAGTCGTTGCCTTTCCAAATACATGTACATCGTGTCCCTCATTGCAACCTGTAAGACAGTTCTGAAACCTTTTCCTCTATATCTATACTTCACTGAACTCCTCAACTGAAGTCAAATTCGTAACTCACCCCTGTATATCTGTTATTCTATATCGCAGTCATTCCATCCGAATCCCTCGATTACATTCCAGTCTGCAACTCACTCGTGGGTATATTTTATTCTGCGGATAAGGTATCTTGAACCCCTATTTTAGATTCCAGTCTGTAACTCACTTCTGCCTATTTGTTATTCTATATATAAACTACCCTGAACGACTCGCTTAAATTCCAGTCTGTAAATCACTCCCGAGTAACTGATATTTTGTAAATAAACCAACCCAAACTCCACAATTAGATTCCAGTCTGTAACTCATTTCCGGGTGTCAGTTATTGTATATAACAAGCACCACAAAACCCTGCATTGCACAGCAGTCTGTAAATGATTCCCAGTTATCTGTTATTCCATGTTTAAATACCCTGAACGCCTCAATCATATTCCAGTGTGCAATTCATTTCCAGGTACCTGTTATTCTCTATATACAACACCCCAAACCCATTGATCAGATTCCAGTCTCAAACTCACTGCCGGGTATCTGTTATTCTGTACATAAACACCCCTGAAACCCTCGACTCGAAACCACCACAAACTCCTAGATTACATTCCAGTCTGTAACTCCCTTCTGGGTACTTGTTATTCTGTACATAAAGCACTTCAAGCCCCTCGATTACATTCCAGTTTGTAACTCATAACTAGGTATCGGTTATTCTGTGTACAAAACGCATAAATCCTTGGATTAGATTCCAGTCTGTAAATCAATCCCAGCTGTCTGTTCTTCCATGTTTAAACTACCCTGAAAGCCTCAATACAATTCCAGTCTATAATTCACGTCCAAGTATCTTTTATTACCTATGAAACCACTCCAAAACCCTTCGATTAGATTCCAATCTGTAACTCGTTCTCGGGTATCAGTTATTCTATATATAAACCACTCTAAACCCTTCGATTAGATTCCAGACTGTAACTCCCTCCCAAGAATCGACCAACCCGAACTCTCAATTAGTTTCAGGAATGTAGATCACTCCAGCTTCCCTATTATTCTGTATATATAACCCCCCAGAAGCCCGTGACTTGATTCCAGTCAGTAATTCATTCACAGATATTTGTCATTCTGTACATCACACACCCTGAACACCTCGAATGGATTCTAGTATATAACTCATTTCTGGATATCTCTTACTCTATATCGAAATAACCCTGAACATCTCAGTTAGATTCCAGTCTGCAATTCACTCCAAGGTATCTGTTATTCACTGTGTAAACCACCCGAAGCCTTCGATGAGAGTCCCGTCAATGCAGTCTGTAACTCAGTCCCACGTATCTGTTACTCTGTATAAAAACTACGTCAAACACTTCGATTCAATTTCAGTCTGTAAGTCAGTCCCGGGTATCTGTTATTCTGCATTATACCACCCCCAAAACTTGAAACCTGTCCTGAGCTGCTGATAGATTTGCTTTCAGTGTTGCACCCCTAAATTATCATAATTCTGTGCAGTGCGCGGTTTGCACGTACCTCAGTGCTGTGTTATTTGCTTTTCCTTTCTGACCTCCAACCAGCCGTGTCTGAGAGAGTGTGGAGGACAGGCAGCCCTGCGTTTTAAGTTGTCGGACGCAGCCCACTTGGCCCCAGCTTAAACCTTATGCCTGAGTGCTGTCACGTTGGTCTGGTATAGCAATAAGTGTCATATTTCCACAGGATGAAGTCTGCTGGACGACAGACCATCACTGGCTATCAGCACACTGTCCAGCACAAGGCCTGCGCAACCCTACTCGTACATTTAATCTTGCCACCTCTCGCCTTTCATGGGTCAAACTGTGTGAAAGTGATGACTGTAGTTTCTGCAGATTAGAATCAAGATTAAAGTGGTGCTGGAAATGAACAGCAGGTCAGCTAGAATCCCAGGAGCTGCAAAATCGATGTTTTGGGCATGAGCCCTTTATCAGGAGGCTTTCCTGATCCTGATTAAGGTCTCCTGCCCGAATCGTTGATTTTCCTGCTCTTCGGCTGCTGCCTGACCTCTTGTGCATTTCCAGCACCACTTTAATCTCCCAAACTGTGCTCTCTGGATCGTACTACCATCCATGAAAGATAGGGGGCAGAGGTGTGCTGGGAGACAAAGGAGAGCTCGCTGAAACAGTGATGAGGCGAGGTGTTGTTGCCTCACTTGAGAATGGATCGAAAACCCTTCCCGTTTTCTGCCACTCTCCACCATCCCAATGAACCCAAAAGCATTCCCGTTCACACCCACGGTACACCATCCCAATGTTCCCCAAACCCCTGCCCATTCTCTTCCACTCTACACCATGCCAATGAAACCAAACCCTTTCCCATTCGCTACCACTCTACAGACTTCCAATGGACCCAAACTAGTTCCCAATCACACACACTCTACACCATCGCAATGCACGCAAAGCCATCCTTTCCCACTTCCACTCTAGGAAATTGCAATGGACCCAAACACCTTCCGTTGACTTCCACTCTAACCGTCCAAATGGATCCAAACACCTGCCCATTCACTCATACTCGACACCATCCCAATGGACACAAACCACTTCTGGTTCACTCCAGATCGACACCACCGAAATGCACCCAAACCACTTCCTTTTCACTCCGACTTTACACCATCCTGTTGGACGCCGACCCCTTCCCGTTCACTCCCACTCTACACATTATCAATGGTCCCAAACCCCTTTCCGTTCGCTCCCGCAATACACTATCCTAATGAACCCCCAAACCCTTCCTGTTCACTCCCACTCTACACCATCCCAAAGTAACCCAACTCCTTATGTTCACTCCCTCTCTACACCATCCCAATTGATCCAAACTTCTTCATATTCTCCTCCACTCTCAATCTGGATATAAAAAATGAAGTTCGATGGTCTTTATGTGTATGTCACTGTCTGGGCCCATAAATTATCTCTCCATCCCCAGTTGCCCACTTGAGGAGCTGGGGGTGAGACGCCATTTTGAACTGCTGCAGTTCTACGTGCTGTGGGGTCGATACACAATACCTCTGACGGAAGGGGAAATCCCAGGATTCTATTGCTAACGACACTGAGGGAACGGCCGACATATGTCCGAAAAGGGGGTGGTGAGGGGCGAGGAGGGGGAGTTTGCAGTACGATAGTATTCCCCTGTACCTGTTCTCCCTTGTCCTTCGAGATGGAGGCGGTCGTGGGGTTTGAAAGGTGCTGTCTGAGAATCTCTGGTGAGTTTCTGCATTGGACTTTGTAGGTGGGACACCCTGTTGCTACTGAGCATCGGTGGGGGTAATGGACGAGCTGTGATGACATTCAGTATGAAAAATTGTCGTTAGCTCTCTATAGTGGGAAAGTGTACTCGGCAGAGATCTGTCTGTCGGATGTTGCACGTCCAGTTCAGAAAGCAGTGGTAAGTTTGTGATAAACTGAATTTACAAAGAAACATAAGAGCTGCACCGAAACATGGCTCAGAGGTCTGAAACGAAACACCAACCATAAGAGAAGGTGTTGCTTCTCACAAAACAGTAAAACTGCACTGAACGCTAAAGTAGTTTCTTACTGTCTCCACCCTCTCTCTCTCTATACACTGACGGGTGTCTCTCAGTATCCTCTCTCTCACACACACAGGGAGATATCTGTACACTGAATGTTGTCTCTCTATCCCCTTTCTCTCTCTCTCAGGCACATAGCCATATATTGATTCGCTCCTTTTCACTTGGGTCTAGCAGTTTAGCACTTCGGGCGATATTTTGTAGATGAGAGGAGAAAAAGTAATAATTGCCCTTTGGGGTAATTGTTGACACAGTCAGTGGTTCATGTGTAAGTTAAATGTGCAGAGGAATTGGTGCGTGTGGGTACACTAAGAGTGTTTAAATGTGTTTGAATAAAAGTGTAGGAGTTGGCAAGGTTGGAGGGATATCTTTCAAGGAGGTTCTTGTGGAATAGGTTGACGTTGGGATTCTAGGGTCAGCATGGATTTCTCACTCTCTCACTCTCTCACTCTCTCTCTCTCTCTATCTGCG
The DNA here is from genome assembly GCF_020745735.1 of Hemiscyllium ocellatum. Taxonomy (NCBI): domain Eukaryota; kingdom Metazoa; phylum Chordata; class Chondrichthyes; order Orectolobiformes; family Hemiscylliidae; genus Hemiscyllium; species Hemiscyllium ocellatum. The sequence goes on from NC_083441.1 coordinate 6,384,914, forward strand.
TCTCCCTATCTCACTATCTTTCTTTCTCTCTCTCTCTCTCTCTCACACACACACACACTATACCTCTCTCTCTATCTCTGTTGCTATCTCAGGGAGATATCTGTGCAGTGACCGATGTCTCTTATTGCCCTCTCTCACGCTCTCAGGGACATATCTGTACACTGAGGCATTTGGATCGGTCTATGAATAAGTAGGATTTGGAGGCGTATGGGCCAGGTATTAACTGGCGGGACTAGATTGGTTTGGGATATCTCGTCAACATGGACGGCTAAGGCCAAAGGGTCTGTTTCCATGCTGTACATCTCTATGACTCTATGACTGGTGTCTCCTAGTAACGTTTCTCTCTCTCAGGGAGATATCTACCCACTGACTGTTAACGTGCTGTACCTCTGTTTCTATCAGGGTGCTGTCTGTACACTGACCTGTGTCTCTCAGTAACCACCCCATGATCTCGCTGCCTCTCTCTCAGGGCCATATGCTCCTTTTCACTTGAATGGTGTAATGCGTCATTGTGGGATATATTATCGAGTTGAGAGGAGAATGATTTAAAATTAGTTTTGAGATTATTATTTACACACTGGGAGGTTCATGAGTGAGTTAAACATGCAGAGGTAGTGGTGTGCGTGGGTTCAGTAATAACGTTCACGTGTTTGAAACGAGTGCACGAATTGACAAGGTTACAGGGATATGTTCCAACTAGGGCTGGTGGGTAAGGTGTACGTTGGAATTCTGAGGTCAGCAAAGATTTTTCACTTTCTCTCTCTTTCTCTATGTATTCTTCTCTCTCTCCCTTAGTCTCCCTCTCTTTATCCCCACACCCCCAGCCCACCCTCTCTCTTTCTCTCTCTCTCTCTCTCTCTCACACACACACACACACACACACACACACACACACACACACACACACACACACACACACACACACACACACACACACACACACACACACACACTCTCTCTCTCTCTCTCTCACTTCGGGGCCTATCTGGACACTGTCCAATTCCTTTTATCTTTGGATGAGGAACGTAACGCTTTACTGTACATTTTGAGTGGAGAATTACAGATTTAAAATGAGCATTAAAAGTCCGTGCTGGTGGCACACGTTTACGTTAGGACTCTGGGGTCAGCATGGAATTCTCACTTTCTCTCTCTCTCGCAAACACACACACACACGCACACACATACACACCTCATCACTCTCTGTGTGTCTTTCTCTCACCCCCTTCTATCTTGGCCCCCTATCTCTAGCTCTCACTCTCTCTCTCTCCTTCACTCTCAGAGAGGTATCTGGACACTGACTGGTGTTTCTCAGTCCTCGCTCTCTGGGAGATTTCTGTACAATGAATACTGCGGCTGACTCCCTCCTCTCCCTCTATCCGGGAGATTTATATACTCTCACTAGTTTATCTCTGTTCCCTCTCTATCTCAGTGAGATCTCTGCAACGACTGACGTATTTCAGTCACCTGTCTCCCTTAGGGAAGTAAGTGTACTCTGAGTTGTATCTCTCAATACAATCTCTCTCGCTCTCTATCTGCCTGACTCTCTCTCTCACTCTCTCTCTCTCAAAGAGATATGCCTACAATGACAAGTGACTGTCTGCCCCACCCTGTAGTCTTAGGGAGATATCTGCACACTGACTTGTGTCACTCTGCCGCCCCTCTCGCTCTATTTATGGGAGTCATCTGTGCATAGACTGGTGTCTCTCAGTCCCCCTTTCTTTCTCTCTCAGGGAAATATCTGTACATGACTAGTGTATTCCCATTCCTCTCTCTCCCGCAGCGTGGTATCTGTACGCTTACTGTGAACAGACTTTCCACTCTCTCTCTCACAGGTCGATATTTTTACACTGACTGCTGTCTCTCAGTACCCTTCTCTCACTCTCTCAGGGAGGTATCAGTTGTTTACGTGTAAGTTAAACATGCAGAGGAAGTGGTGCGAGTGGATACAGTAAGAACGTTTAAATACGTTTGAATAAAAGTGCATGAATTGGCAAAGATTGTGGGATATGTTCCAAACTGGGGCTAATTGGGCAGTTTGACTTTGGGATTCTGGTATCAGCATGGATGTCTCACTAAATCTCTCTCTCTCTCTACCGCTGGCTCTGTCTCTCAAAGAGATATGCGTACAAACACAAATGACTGTTTGCAGCCGCTCGCGCTCTCAAGGAGATATCTCTACATTGACTTGTGTCACTCTCTCCCCTTTTTCACTATTTCAGTGAGACATCTGTACGTGGACTGGTGCCTCTCAGTTCCCCCCCCACCCCCCCCCCCCCGCCCATCTCAGGGAGATATCTGTACACTGACTGATGTCTCTCAGTCCCCCCTCTCTCTCTCAGTGAGATATCTGTACACTGACTGGTGTCTCTCAGTCCCCCCTCTCTCTCTCTCTCTCTCTCTCTGGGAGATATCTGTACACCGGCTGTCGTCAGTCAGTTCTCTCTCTCTCTTTCTCTCTCTCTCTCTTTCTCTCTCAGCGAGATATCTGTACACTGACTGGTGTGTCTCAGTACCCCCACTCTCTTTCTCAGAGTGATATCTGAACACTGACTGGTGTCTCTCAGTCCCCCCTCTATCTCAGGGAGATATCTGTACACTGACTGGTGTCTCTCAGTCCCCTCTCTCTCTCTCAGGGAGATATCTGTACACTAACTGGTGTCTCTCAGTCCCCCGTCTCTCTCAGGGAGATATCTGTACACTGACTGGTGTCTCTCAGTCCCCCCTCTCTCTCTCAGGGTGATATTGGTACACTGACTGCAGAGGGATTGGTGTTTGTGGGTACAGTAAGAGCAGCTAAATGTGTTTGAATAAAAGTGCATTAATTGGTAACTTTGGAGGGATATCTTCCAAGAAGGGGTTGGTAGGGCAGGTTGACGTTGGGATTCAGGGGTCAGCATGGATTTCTCTCTCTCTCTCTCTCTCTCGCTCCCTCTCTATCTCTCTTCGGGAGATATCTATACTCTGAGACATTTGGATGAGTGTATGAATAGGAAGGAATTGGAGCGACATGATCCGGGTGCTAGCTGGTGGGACTAGATTTGTGTGGGATATCTCGTCGACATGGATGGGTTGGACTGAAGGGTCTGTTTCCATGCTGTACATCTATGACTCTAATTGCTCGAGTTCGTTTATGTATAGAACTCGATGACTCGATGACTGATGTCTCCTGGTACCCCTCCCTTCTCTCAGGGAGGTATGTGTGCACTGACTGGTGACTCAGTGTACCTCTGTTTCTATCAGGGTGCTATCTGTACACTGATTGGGGTCTCACAGTCCCACTCCCCTTTCTCTCAGGGCCATATGTGTAGGCTGGGATTCGTCCTTTTACCATGAATGGTGTAATGTGGCATTTTGGGGTTTATTATGAAGTTGAGAGGAGAAGTATTTAAAATTAGCTTTTGAGATTATTGTTTAACACTGGGAGGTTCATGAGTGAGTTAAATATGCAGAAGAAGTGGTGTGTGTGGGTTCAGTAATAACGTTCATATGTGTTTGAAACGAACGCATGAATTGGCAAGGTTGGAGGAATATCTTCCAACCAGGGCTGGTGGGATAGGTTTGCATTAGTATTCTGTGGTCAGCGTGGAGTTTTTTACTTTCTGTCTCTCTCTGACTCTCTCTCTTTTTGTCTCACTCTCTTTCTTTCCCCCTCTCTCTTTCACTCACTCGCTGTCTCTGTCTCTCACTCTCTGTCTCTCACTCTCTCTATCTCAAGGAGATATTAGTACGCTGACAGGGGTCTCTCCTTTCTCTCTCTCTCTCTCAATCTCTCTCTCTTTCTCCCTGTCTCTGTCTCTGTCTCTGTCTCTGTCTCTCTCTCTCTCTCTCTCTCTCAGGGAGATATCTGTACACTGGCTGGTGTTTCTCAGTCTTCTCTCTCAGGTTAATTTCCGTACACTGACTGGTGTGGCTCATTCCCACCTACCCCCATGAGGGGCATTTATAAACTCTCACTGGTTTGTCTTTGTTCCGTATCTACCTCAGTGAAATATCTGCAAAGAATATTGTATTTCAGTAACCTCTCTCTCGCAAGGACACAGGTGTACTCTGAGTTGTATCTCGCAGTACAATCTCTCTCTCTCTCTGTCTCTCTCTCTCTCATTATCTCTCTCGCTGTCAAAGAGATATACGTACAATGGCAAGTGACTGCCCCCTTCGCACTCTCAGGGAGATATCTGTACACTGACTTATGCACACTGACCCCGCCCCCCTCTCTATTTCAGGGAGACAGCTGTATATGACTGGTGTCTCTCTATTCCTTTCGCTCCCTCACGGTGATATCAGTACACTCACTGTTAACACGCTTTCCCGTGTCTATCTCATGTAGATGTCTTCACACTTACTGGTGTCTCTCAGTACCCCTTCTCTCTCACTCTCTCAGGGAAATATCAGTGTTTCACGTGTGAATTAAATGTGCAGCGGAAGTGGTGTGTATGGGTACAGTAAGAACGTTTATATATGTTTGAATAAAAGTTTGAGAGATATTTTCCCAATTGGGGCTGGTGGGGCAGGTTGACATTAGATTTCTGGTATCAGCATGGATTTTTCGCAAAACCTCTGTCTCTGTCTGTCTGTGTGTGTGTGTCTCTCTCTCTCTCTCTCTCTCTCTCCCTCTCTCTCTCTCTCTCTGCCCCCCGCACCCCCCCCCCCCCTCTCTCTCTCTCTCTCAGGGCCATATGTGGACAGCGACCTGTTCATTTTCCCTTGGAATGATGAACTTAACACTTTGGTGTACAGTTTAAGTTGAGAGGGACAGATTTAAAATTAGCCTTTAAGGTTATTATTTGCACACTGGTGAATCATGTTTGAGTTAATCGTGCAGAGGAAGTGATGGAGACGGGTATAGTAAGAACATTAAAATGTGTTTGAATAAAAGTACATGAGGTGTCATGGTTGGAGGGATATGTACCAAGTCCGTGCTGGTGGGAAACGTTTCCTTTGGGATTCTGGGGTCAGCATGGATTTCTTACGAAATCTCTCTCTCTCTCTCTCTCTCTCTCTCTCTCTCTCCCCCCGCCTCCACCTCTCTCTCTCCATCTCTATCTCTCTCTCAGGTACACATCTGTACACTGACGAGTCCGTTTTCTCTTGGGTGGTGTAACTTACCACTTTGTGGTATATTTTCGAGTTGAGACGAGGAATATTTATAAATGGCGTTTGAAGTTATTGTTTAGAAACTGGGTGGCTCATGTGTGAGTTAAACTTGTAGAGGAAGTGGTGAATGTGGACACAGTAAGAGCGTTTAAAATTATTTGAATACAAGTGCATGAATTGGAAAAATTTAAGGGATATATTCTACCTCTCTATTCTACCTCTTCTCCATTCCTCTGTCCCCCTCAGGTAGGTATCTGTAAACTGAGTGGCGACATTCAGTCCCTCCCTCTCCCTCATGGTGACATCTGTGCACTTACAGTTAACACACATTCCCCTCTCTCCCTCTGGTAGATGTCTTTACATTGGCTGGTGTCTCTCAACACCCCATCTCTCTCTCTCTCTCTCTTTCTCTCTCTCTCTCTCTCTCTCATGGAGAATTCAGTGGTTGATGTGTGAGTTAAACATGCAGAGGATGTGTTGTATATGGGTACATTAAGAACGTTTAAATGTGTTTGAATAAAAGTGCATGAATTGCCAAGGTTTGCGTGCTGTGTTCCCAACAGGGGCTGATGGGGCAGGTTGACGTTGGGATTCTGGGGTCAGCATAGAGTTCTCACTTAATTTCTCTCTCTCTCTCTTTCTCTCTCTCTCTCTCTCTATCTATCTATCTACCTCTTTATCCTGCCTGTCTCCCCATCCCACTCTCTTTCTCTCTCTCTCTCTGTCTCTCTCTCTCTCTCTCTCTCTGTCTTACTGCCCCGTGCCCTCTCTCTTACCCCGTCTCTCTACCAGGGAGATATATCTGTACGCTGACTGCTGTCTGTCAATCTACTCTCTCTCAAGGACATATCTATACACCGACTTGTTCCTTTTCGCTTTGGTGGGCTTATTTAGCAATTTGTGTTTTTTTTTAAGAAGAGAGGAGTAAGGTTTAAATATTAGCTACAGTTTACGGGGGGGGGGGGGGGGGCCGGTTCATATGTGAGTTAAACTTGTAGAGGAAGTGGTGGGTGTGGGTACAGTAAGAAAGGCTAGATGTGTTAGAATAAAAGGTTATGAGATGGCAAGATTGGAGGGATATGTGCCAAGCAAGGGCAGGTGGGAGTTTTATGCTGTGGTTTTGGGGTCAGCATGGATTCCACAATTTATCTCTCGCTCGCTCTGCCTCTCCGTCTCTCCCTTCATCCCTCTCTTCCTCTCGCCTCTCTCTCGCTCTCTCTCTCTCTCTATCTATCTATCTACATATCTACCTATCTATCTATCTGTCTCAGGGAGATATCAGTCACCCTTCTCTTCTCTGTACCCTGACTAGTTCCCTTTCCCTTGAGTGGGTTAATTTTGCACTCTCGAGTAAATTTTCGAATTGAGAGGAGAATGACATAAAATTAGCTTTTGCGATTATTGTTTACCAACTGGGTGGTTCTTGTGTGAGTTAAACGTGCAGAGGAAGTGATGTGTGTGGGTACGGTAAGAGCATTTAAAATTGTATGAATAAAAGTCATGAATTGGCAAGATGAGGGGATATATTCTGACCAGGGTCTTGTGGGACAGGTTTACGTCAGGATTCTGGGGTCAGCAAGGAATGCTCACTCAAGTCTCTCTCTCTTTCTGTCTCCACAACTCACTTTCTTTCTCAGTATCTTTCTCTACCACTCTCTGCCTGTATACCCATCTCATCCTGTCACTCTCTCTCTCAATCTCTCTCTCTCTCTCTCGTTCTCTGCCCCGCACCGTCTCTCTCTCTCTCTCTCTCTCTGCCTCAGGGACATATCTGTACACTGGCTGATGCGTCTCAGTCCCTTCTCCCTCTCTCTCTTTCTCATTGACAGACCTGAACACACACTCGTTCGTTTTCGCTTGAGTGGGTTAATTTTCCACTCTGGTGTAAATTTTCAAGTTGTGGGGGGAAAGATATAAAATTAGTTTTTGTGGTTATTGTTTACAGTAAGAAACTTTAAATGTGTTTGAATAGAAGTGCATGAATTGGCAAGTTTGGAGATATGTGTTCCAAACAGGCGCTGAGCTGGTGTAACAGGTTTATATTAGGATTGTGGGGTCAGCATGGATTTCTCACTCACTCTCTCTGTCTCTCTCTCTATCTATCTCTTTATTCCCCCTGCCCCAATCTTTTTTTCTGTCTCTCTCTATCTGTACCTATCTTGCCCTCGTTCCTACTCTCTCTCTCTCTCTGAGATATCTGTACACTGAGTAATTTCTCTCACTTGCTCCCTTACTCTCAGTGACGTATCTGCACAGTGAGTCTCGGCTCTGGAGGGAGCTTTCTCGTGTCTGCATGGGTTTTCTCCAGGTGCTCTGGCTAACTCATACAATCCAGTCAGGTGCAGGTTAGGGAGGACTGGCCGTGCTACACTGTCCCATAGTGCCCAAAATGTGTTGGGTAGGGCGAATACTAGTGCGAAACTGCTGCAGTGGCCAGGGAAGTGCAGGGGGTGGGAGGTGGGTACGCCATGCTAAATTGGCCTGTCGTGTCTAGGCATATGCAGGTTAGGGTGGATTAGCCGGGCTACTTGTCTAGTAGCATCCAGAGATGTAGAGGTTATGGTGGATTGGCCGTGATAAATTGTCCCATCGTGCCCACTGATGTGCAGATTCAGTTGGATTGGCCATGCTAAATTTCCTCGTAGTGCCCAGGGATGTGCAGGTTAGGATGGATTGGCCGTGCTTAAATTGCCCATAGTGTCCTGTGCAGGCTAGGTGGATTACCCATGGCAAATGTACTGTGACAATTAAAGGGTGGGTGTAGGAGGATCGATGTGGAAACAATGGGCCGAATGGCGTCCTTCACCATTGTAAGGATTCTATGATAACGTTACAATGAATGGGAAGAGTGTCTAGCCCTTTGGGATAACGTTGCAGAGCTGGGTAGATTGCGAAACAGGAAGTTAGAATTTCGTGTTCATAAAATTGGGAAAGCACTGCCTGGTCCTTTCAAATGATGGTGCTTTTTCTGTGATTAGAATTTTATAATGGACTTTTGCAAGCTGCAACTTGAAAGTTTGCAAGGAAACAGAAAACACCCGAATTTAAATCTTTGCATCAAAAGGCCGAGCAGTTGCAAACAGCCATCGTTGCCATGACAACGGGCATTTGGATTGAGCCAATCAGTTTAGAACAGGCCCGTGGGTACCAAAAAACCTCTTGAATTAAAATCCGATGTGTTTTCACAACATGGGGCCCATCATATTGCAAGAAATATTGAAGGAACATCAAGGATGTAAAAAAGCAGGGGTCATTTGGTCAAAGGCTGAAGAGCGAGTTGCCGTCCTCGAGAGATAATGGCCCTCAGCTCTCCAGAGAGAATCGCTGGCTTTCACTACCTCCTCTATGCCAAAGATAAAACACTGTTAAAGTAACAACGGAACTAATGACACAACTGGTGACGATTCCTGACAGAAGAATCAATGGAGAAAACACAGAACCTTCCAGAGGATGCGTAACCTGACTTTTATTTCGAGAGAATAAATGTATTGTTTTATCTGAGTGTGTCTTATATTTATTGGAACAGAATAACATGAGAATCTCGCTTTATTCATGAACATGTTAGTAGTGAAAAAGGATTTATTCAGTTTGTTAATAATTGAGTTAAATTCGATTGATAAATTGGTACATGCTGAGAATGAAGGTGATCATGGATTTATTTAATTTCAACACTAGATGTCGCAGAAAGCAGGTTACGCAACTTTATGCAGTCTATTTCCAGATTATAAGGCGAGGTGCTCCTCCTTGGGTGTTTCGGAATTAATTGTCAGAAGAAGTGGGGGTGGGGAGTCAACTTCCGCTTTATAACATTGACGACTCGGGTCCAGGATTTTGGTCTGGGGTTTGGACACTGCTGCCTCACATTGCCAAGGGAACCGGGCTCAATTCCGACCTCGGGTGATGATCTGTGTGGAGTTTGTACACTCACCCCGTGTCTGCGTGGGTTTCCTCCAGTTCCTCATAGCGTTCAGGGATGCATAGGTTAGGTGCATTTGACAGGGGTAAACGTAGAGTAATGGGAAATGGGTTTGCATGGGATACACTTCAGGGGACTTGTTGGGCTGAAGGGCCTGTTTACACACTGTAGGGACTCTATGATTCTTTGAAGTAGAAGTAATGTTCCAAAGACATCATAGAGATGACTCAAGGCAAATGGAGTTTATGGATCATTTTGTTCACAAAGCTGATGGTAATTAATGTTTCAGCATAGATTATTGGAATTTCAATGCTGTGACTCAATCCAACTCGTTCCCAATTCCAAGACTGGAGTATTATGTTGATAAAGTGGGGCAAACCACGTGCATCACAAAGTTAGAGATACTTTGCAGTTATTGGCAAGTACCTTTGTCAGAGAGAGCAATAGCAGCTTCTGCTTTTAGATTCATTGGCTCATGGAGTCCCACAGCACGAGGACAGGTGCTTTGGCTCAGACTGCTCTATGCCGACCAGGAATGTCCATCTATGATAATCCTGTTACCCTGCACTTGTTCCATATACATCTAATCCTGTCCTATCCATATTTCACTTTGTCCAAATTATTTTTAGATGTTGTTAATGTGCCCGCATCAACCAATCTCTGTCTGTAGCTCATTCCACACGTGTTACACCTTCTGTGTAAAAAAACGTTGCCCCACAGATTCCCTTTTATTGCTTCCCCTCTAACTTTAAACTGATGTCCTCTAGTCCTCAATTAATCAACCCTGGGATAAAGACTGAGTTGTTTCATCCTACCCATGCCTTTCATTCGATCTTTTAAAGCTCTATAATGTCTTCTCTCAGTCTTCTACTCTCGATAGGAAAAAACTCCCCTGCTTATCTAACCTCTTCATATAAGTCAGACCGTTGAATCCTGGCAACAACCTTGTAAACTTCTTTTGCACTTTTTCCATTTTAGGAACACCCTTTGTATAGCAAGATAACAAAACAGTGCACAGTACTACCAAGTGCGGCCTCATCAATGTGTTTAGAATTGCAACACTGCTTCCCAACGTTTATACTCAGTGCACTGACTGATGAAGGCCAGTGTACCCTACCTTTTTTCACTGCTCTGTCTACCCGTGACTTTACTTTCTGAAAGCTGTGAAAATGAACTCCAAGATCCTTGTGTTCCACTACTCTCCGAAAGGCCCTATCTCCAGTACAAAAGCAATCGCGTCCAGGCCCTACAGGCCGTCCCTGTCACTGTCACGTTCTCCAAACGCTGCATCCGTTCCCTATCACTCTAAAATCCTCCAGCACCTATAGTCTCACTCTATCTCAGTCATCCAACTGCCACTATACCTCCATATCTTTGTAATCCCCTCCAGCTTCTACACCCATTCGTACCTGCATAACCTCCTCCATCCACTACAACCGTGCCTACCTCTGCCACATCCGCTGGCTCCTACAGTAACCCTTCTGTGTAACCCTCTCCACCCCCTACAGAGCCTCACTATCTCTGTAACCCTCTTAAGCCCCGACACCCCCTCCCTATCTCTGTATATCCCCCTCCAGTCCCTACACTCCCTCCCTATCATTGTTGCCTCCTCCGGTACCCACACCCCTCTTGATCTAAGTAACCACCTCCAATCCATCCAATCCTCTCCATCTCTCCAATATCCTCCAGATGCTACATCTCCTCCTTATCTATGTAACCTCTCCCAGCCCCTCCCTCTCCATATCTCTGTAACCTCCTCCAACCCCTACAATCGCCCGTAAACACTTGAAACCCAAGACACCTTCCCCATAATGACACCAGAGACGATAGCTGCTGGATGATTTTGAAAGTAAGTTGATGCAATTGATATAAGTGTTTTTATTGGAACAGTATATTAATTTAGAGTTGTCGGCAGATAATATGCTGTTAAGAGAAAGGGGGCGAAGACTTGTTATTTTAAGCTCACTTTGCGAGGTAAAGAAAAAATGATGATTTTTTTCTTTAAACAGTGGAATTTGTCACACATATTTCAACAGAATACGAGGCAATGTGAGTTGGTCCTGTGCGATTGGTTTAATTAACAGAGGGTTCACACCGTGTTGTTACAGTCTGAGGTCTCAGGTCCGTAATTTGGACACATTTAGACAGATTCAATCAGAGATTTTGACAGATTTGAATAGTTCTGGGGACAAAAGATTCCATCAGATTTCAACACTTGTCGATTAGTGTCCTATATCGTTAAGTAAATCATAGTTTGATTAGTTTTGGTTACTTGTGGTTGGTTAATTTATAAGTGAGGAAACTGAGTCCTAAGATTGCAAAAGACGTCCTGGGGTTTGAAGATGATTCCCAAATGTGCCAGGAAAGTTTGGAAAGTCAGAGGAAGGTCATGCTTTTAGAATGAGCAAGTAGGTTATAATTAGATTTAACTAGGGACAAGAGTAAAGCTGTTATTGTAAAGGAGTTAGAAAGGCACTTCAGTGTGTTAGAGTAACAGACAAATGCATAGACTTCGAAAATTAAATTACAACTGAGGAAAATGGAGATAAAGAAAGGGAAAGAAGAGCCATGAGAGAAGAGAGGAAGAAAAAGATAGATAGATCGATAAATAGTTGGATAAATAGTTAGAAAGAAAGAGAAAGAGAGAAGAAAAGGAGAGAGAACAAGAAAGAGAGAGAAAGTAGCGAGAGAAAGAGAGGACAAAGGGAGGTAGGAAAGTTCTTAGTTGAGTACAAGGGAAGAAAGAGAGCGAGAGAAAGAGCGAGCGAGAGAGAGAGAGAGAGATGAAAGAGAAGTGGAGAGAGAATTTGAGGTTCAGAAGTTGCTAATTACTCAGGAAAGTCACGTTCACAGGATAGAAATGAAGAGAGAGGTAGCACTATATATGAAAATGTTAAAAGACTGTCACATGTTGATGTGAAAGCGGTTGAAGGCTTGTTAACTTCATTTGAAAGCTGGCTAGGCAGATGGAGTAGTCAAGAACTTGTGGGTAATGCTAGTTCAGACTAAATTGGGAGGCAAAGTTCATGAACTACTTGCTGCAATGTTATTTGAGTGGTCAAAGGATTATGAAGAGGTCAAACAGGATACTTGAGCACTTACGAATCGGTACCAGAAGCGTCTCGATCGCGGTTCAGAAAAATAAAGAAAGAACCAGGTCAGACTTAAGTAGATTTCAGAAGAATTAAAGATGGTCATTTCGATGGATGGGTGCGGGCCATAAAACTAGACCATATCATGAGGATCTAAGAGAGATTAGATTAGAGTGGTGCTGGAAAAACACAGCATATCAGGCAGCATCCGAGGAGCAGGAAAATCGGTGTTTCAGGCAAAAGTCCTTGATCGAGAATTGAGTCATGGAACCTCCAAGGAGGAGAGAAAAATGGTGTGCATGTGGGGGTGGGGGTGGAGTTGGGGTGGGCTGGAGGTATCAAAAAGTACAATAGATAAATGGGGATCAGTATAGAGGTGAGAGGTCAGAGACTAGGATGGGGCAGGTAGCAAAGGGTACAATAGGTAAATGGGGGTGGGGATGGAGGTCATGGGCCAGAGGGGAGGGTGGATTGTATTGGTGAGATTGGCAGGAACAACAGGTCAAGAGGACAGTACTGACATGGAAGGATGGAACTGGGGTAAGGTGGGCAGAGGGGTAAAAAGGAAACTGGTGAAGTCCACATTGATGCCCTGGGGTTGAAGGATTCCGAGGTGGAAGCTGAGCCATTCTTTTTCCAGGCGCCACGAGGTGAGGGAGCGGGAGTGGAGGAGGCCCAGGACCTGCATGTCCTCGGCAGAGTGGGAGGGGGAGTTGAAATGTTGGGCAACGGGGCAGTGGGGTTGATTGATGCGGATGTCCCGGAGATGTTCCCTGTAGCGCGCTGCAGGGAGTGGGTCCAGTCTCACCAATGTAGAGGAGACTGCATTAAGGAGCAACAGACAGTCGACTTAAAATAATGAGGGCATGTATAATCACGGTTTTGTTCCCAGAGTGGTAACACCAAAGTCTGTCTGTGAAAAAAACGCGAGACTGACAAAAAAAACTGGTCAGCAGACTTAAAGGGCCGAATGCACCAATTCCTGCTTTCATGCCTTGTCTTAACTTATCGCATCTCAATTTATCTTATCTTAAGTTATCGTACGTTATCCATGTTCCCTACCCAAAATACTGCATTCCCCTGTGTGTGATGTCGGGACACTCAATAAAGTGCCATTAAGGAGGGAGCTCCAGGAAGTTGACTCTGGTGACACTGAGGGAACAGTTGCTATTGCACCAAGTCGGGATGGTGTGGTATTGATCGCAGGAGAACTTGCAGGAGATGGTGTTCCCTTCTGTTTGCTGCACTTGGTCCTTCTCGATTGAACGAGCCTTTTATTAGGAAGAGCCTTGGTGAATTTCTAACGTGCATCCTGTAGATAGTACGCACTACTACAACTGAACATTGACTGTGCAGGGAGCATCAGTTTACATTGCGTTGAGCATGAGTTCTCCCTCATCCTTCCAGTCATGGTAGAAATGGCCGGACTGTAAAGTACTCTTGAAGAAATCTTGGCTGTGTGTCTTGTCGACAGGACACACTGCTGCCGCTGTGCCTTGGTGGTGAAGGGAGTGTTTGTGAAGGTGGAGATCAGAGTCTCGATCGAGCAGGGGAGGAGGCATGTTTTGATTAACTCTTAATGGTAAATGACAGATTTTGATGGTCGGGAATTCCGTGATATGGAAAACATTGAACATATTGGGATGATGCTTGTATCACTTGTTATCAAATTAGCATGAAACCAATAGTGATTATCACTCCCACATCTCTCACCCTTCACCCCAAAATGCATACTCAGCCCTCTCAGTTTTACAATGTGGTCTTACTGATTAAAAATTAAGTCATTTTATTTGCCACAGAGAATCAAATGATTATCTTTTATATGTGTTTGCATATTTGCTCCAGACACCACCAGCAATGACTGATCTATGGATCAAAGGTAGGAACTGTCCCATTCAGGAAGCATGCAATCACATGATCTTCTGTCCACTGTGCCAGATCAAAAGAGGGTTGACCTGGGCTCCTCAGAGATTCGCAACATTTCCTACCCTCAGTGACCCTCACACCACTGTACCCGCAGTCCGATTGAGTTAACTTTCAACTTAAGTGTGTTTGGAATAAAAAACAAAATGCAAGATTAACGAGGTGTTAACCAAACCTGTTTGCTTCAGTGACTGGAATTGATCCCAATCCCTACGGATCCTAATTGCGCCTTTGGAGAGTTCACAGGCCTGTTTATTTTAGCAACATCTTTCAATGGGCGAGCACATATTGTCAACGGGAACATCACATCAGACATTAACAAGGATCACCTTTTAGAGAGAAGGGTCGAGAGCCCGATCCGACAGTCATAGACTGAAGTGTTCCCTCAATGGAGTCAAACCTGAGATCAATAGATAGGAATCTCACAGCAATGGGAAAGAGTATATCCTTGGCATATTATATGCTTGAACATTATGTTGGCTTCTTCCCATTATCTTTATCCGAACGGATATATTACATACTGCAGATCACTCAAGCTGGCTACTATCCTGTCCTGGCTGCAATTGGAGTTCCTTGTGAGTATATCTGCCTCCACTATTTACAGGGGGAAATTAATGAGAAATGTTTGGATGATGTTGCAATTAAGTACATTTCGTTTACTGGTGTCACTTTTTCAAGACAAAACACATCTCCATACCAAAGTGTACACAACATTGAATTCACTTTGGGTATGTTAGTCTCAATGTGACCCTGCAGTCGAGTTAACTTTCCAATTTGCACGATCGAGTTATGTGGTGCTCCTTATTTGTGGATTTACAGGATCCCAACATGTCAATATTAATTTATGGTTAATTTTGTTCCAAAGAATTGACTCCCATTTTTAGCCAATGGACACACTCAATCATGTCAGGGCTGAATAGACTGAAATGTTTTGAAACGCCAGTTATTACTCCATTTAAGCAGGTAAGTTTGCATTGAGTCTGAATGTATATCAACACTATGTTTTCTCATTCCTCACAGTTAACTTACTGACGATTGTCATTATGTCTCGGGGAAAGTGTGGTCTCTCTAAGTGTATCACTCACTATCTGATGGCCATGGCAGTTGCGGATCTTCTGGTCGTCATACTGGATCTGATCTTGAGACAGATCCCTGCTGTATTTCGGGAGCGCTTCTCCTTCCTGTTTCACATCCCTGTGTGCAATATACACGCTGTCCTGCTTTATGCAGTCACTGACTGTTCTGTCTGGTTCACTGTCACTTTCACCTTTGACAGATTTGTGGCCATTTGTTGCCAGAAAGTAAAAATTAAATATTGCACTGAGAAAACTGCCACTGTTGTTCTGTTAATAGTGACTGCACTGAGCTGTTTGAAGAACATTTTCTGGTATTTCATGTTGACAGAACGGTATCAACTTCAGAACATGCCTTGGTTCTGCCGTGTTGTAACTGATGTCAGGTATTCAAAGGCTTGGGTTGCAATTGAATTTCTCCATCACATTCTAACGCCATGTGTCCCATTTGTCCTCATCCTGATGCTCAATGCATTCACCGTCAGGTACATTTTGGTGAGTAGCAGAGCCCGTATGAGACTCCGGAATCGCAGCAACGGGGAGTGTCCCAGAGACCCGGAGATGGAGAGTCGAAGGAAATCCATCATTCTACTCTTTGTCATCTCTGCTAATTTCATCCTGTTATGGTCAATGCTGATGCTGATTTCTATATATACCCGCATGATATTTGTTGCAAGAGTGGCGATACATATACCAGACTTTGTGCAAGAATTGGGATTCATGTTGCAGTTACTGAGCTGCTGCACCAACACTGCAATTTATGCAGTGACCCAGACTATGTTCAGAAGGGAGTTGAAGAATGTGGTGAAATATCCCTTCGTTCTGATTGTGAATGTCATGAAACGATAAGGAGGCAAATGCATTTGTATCAGCGGAGCACAAGACCCCTAATATTCCACTGACTCCAGAGATAAGCCAATTCTATATTTGTTTGTGATGACCATAAGCTGCAGAACCGCTGAGTACCCAGACTGACGCCTGGTTCCATCGAACACGTTTCAAATTGCTTTTCCTTTCCATTGAGATGCCTCTGAATGAAACAGTCAGACAATGCAGATATTTTAAACCATGCAGCGAATTTTATTGGTAACATAAATTAAGTTAAACAGTTGAAAGAAATCTATTAAGATATGAGTTTGAAGGCATTTAGACACAGATTTGAATAAAATCTCATTGCAGCTTTAGCACAGGACACAAAACACCCACCAGGACTGTACCCAAAACAACTATCACACAACTCTCATCGTAGAACTTGTGTATCAGTACCTCAGTAGGTATAACTCATTTGTGTTTTCAACTTGTGAGTACAAAGGTAGACAGCGTTTTTCTGCATATTGTACACATGAACGTCAATGTATTCAGTTGTAATTAATTAATGAATTCGCTTTATTGTTGCATGTACTCAGATGCGCCCCAGCAAAAAGTTTATGAGTCACCACATACAGCACCAGCGTACTTACAAAGGTACCAAGGTACAGTTTTTTTTTCAGTGATAACATTAGTTCCTGAAATCGGGTATTATGTGAATAATTCTCAAGTTATGAGTGTATTTTGGGATATTTGGCCAAAACCTGCTTACTGAAAAAAGTGCTTCCCTCTGCAATTGCATGTAACAGGAATGTTAGCAAAGCTAACTGCAGGCAGGAAATATCTGCAATGTAAGTCAATGGACAAATGTGCTAAGAGGAGAGAGAACCTAACTTCTGTGTGTAGCTGGGGCAACTGTGCCTATCATGGCAAGATACTGTTCCTGTTATTGAGAATAGTGGTAAGAAAACAGCAAATCATCTTGCTTCAGCTTGTTGCTGATGGGAATATGTTATGACTGACCAAGGACTGGAACAGACTGAGAATCATCAGGAGGAAAAGCATTAACGTAATCGGACCTGCACGCTTTGCCAGATCAAAGGTATAAAAGAATGATGATTGTTGTATTTGGGGAGACTGCTTGGTTGTAATCCCACTCTTCCGGTGACCTCCGATCTTCCCAGACGATGTTGTATAAGACACTATGGTTTGAATTGCTCCAAATTTGCATCTTGAGTAATTTTTGCCTCCAACATTTACAGTGTGACAATATCACCGGCACACAGCGCCATCCCTGTTCCAGGGTTCGTGGTTTGAGTAAAGACTTGTGTCTCGGCTCCCAGTTGCAGTTGTCCTGGGTATTCTGGCCGAGCCTGGGATTTTTGTTTGCAAACGCTACATTCCCTTTTTAGATGACATGCTCAATGCTGTGGAGCCTCCCGTGAAGCGCTGTGGCATTGTGGCAGTTGGAACCTCTTTTGTTCCATTCCCACTGCTTCCTGTTGCCTGGTTCCAGCTGTTCATTGTATTGCTTGGTATATTGGATCTGAGTCAAAGAGTTCATTAATGGGGAGCGTGGATGAGTGGTTTGCTTTTGGAAATTCTCTGGCTGTCCTCCAGCTTGTCCCATTGTTACGATGTTGCCCCAGTCAAATTTGCGTTCCTTGTCCTCTCTTTGTATAGCTAGTAGGGTCAGCTGGTTGTGGTGTTTAGTCCCTAGTTGAACAGCAAGAACTCACTTTAGAATCAAAAAATAGAAATTTATTTATCTGACTATAACGTGAGTAACTAAATTAAGCTATTACCAAACCAAATAAATAGCTGTCCTTTTTCTGAATATTCCTGAATAAAACAAGGTTAAAAATCACACAACACCAGGTTATAGTCCAACAGGTTTAATTGGAAGCACGCTAGGTTTCGGACAGACGCTGCTTCATCAGGTGATTGTGGAGGGCTCAATCGGAACACAGAATTTATACCAAACATTTACAGTGTGATGTAACTGAAATTATACATTGAAAAATTGATTGTCTGTTAAGCCTTTCATCTGTTAGAATACAGTGATAGTTTCACTTCTTTCATGTGTAAATCACAAAACCCCTTTTTTTAAAATTGCATTCTCGGGTTAGCTGTTAATAATGGTGATAGCTAGACAATATGTTGAAGGTGTTAGTCCCCCGTGTTCTCTGTGTATGACCTGATGTTTAGATTGATTCTAATCTAAAAAGTGAGATAACAGAGTTTTACATAAATTCATGCAGTTTTTGAGCACATAGTTCTACATGAATGCATGCGGTTTTTGAGCAAAGTGCAATGTAACTCTGCAAGTACAAATTCACCCCACAAAATATATGTGTGCATGTTGGTATTTGTCTGTCTGTGTGTGTGTGTCTGAATAAAACAAGATTCTAATGATATGCTGTTCCAAAAAGCACAAGTCGCACTCATATTGCAAGAGTAGAATTTGGTCTCTGAAAATTACAACCAGGTTATGTGTTTAGCGAAATGTTCTCATCCTTGTCAGTCGATTCTTCGGACAGTAACGCCTTCTCCATCATTGGTGAAAATGTCTTGCTGGTTAAAGCACAGCAGGTCAGGCAGCATCTCAGGAATAGGAAATTCGACGTTTCGAGCATAAGTCCTTCTTCAGGAATCAGCTCCTGAAGAAGGGCTTATGCTCGAAACATCGAATTTCCTATTCCTGAGATGCTGCCTGACCTGCTGTGCTTTAACCAGCAAGACATTTTCAGCTGTGATCTCCAGCATCTGCAGACCTCATTTTTTACTCGAAGACTTCTCCATCATTGGCCCCGTTGTTATTTAAATGGTGCTTCCTCCAAGACATCGAGGAGGCTGTCAGAGCCAACGATTCCTGAGAGCTCAGGACTATTAGCTCAGGTGAATGGCAGTGAGCTGTGGGGTCTTTCTCCAACTGTCCCCTTCTTTTACTCCCGTGATGATATATTAATATTTCCTACAAAGAGATTTGTCCTGTGTAATCAAAACCTTCAGATTAAAAATTACTAGAGTTTCGGTATCGAAGTGGCTGATTCAAACTGTTTGGTTGAATTCAAATGTCAATTGTCTCAGTAAAAACTGTTCCTTGGTCTGCCAACTTTAGATGAGATTACTTACAGTGTGGAAACAGGCCCTTCGGCCCAACAAGTCCACACTGACCCGCCAAAGCGCAACCCACCCATTCCCCTACATTTACCCCTTGAGCTCACACTACGGGCAATTTAGTATGGCCAATTCACCTGACCCGCACATCTTTGGACTGTGGGAAGAAACCGGAGCACCCGGAGGAAACCCGCGCAGACACGGGGAGAACGTGCAAACTCCACACAGTCAGTCGCCTGAGTCGGGAGTTGAACCCGGGTCTCTGGCACTGTGAGGCAGCAGTGCTAGCCACGGTGCCACCCCACTACCGTACCACCGACAGCTGTTTGGCCTTTAGTTTCAGTTTGATGTTTGTATGTTTTTGCATTTTAATCTCGAACCATGCGAATAAAATCCACCCTTTAAAATACTTTCCTCCTTAGCATTTTGCGGTTTTACAAACTCCAAATTGTGACTTCCTGACTCCAAATCAACCATTGCTCTCCCTAGTTTCACAACTGGAGGCACTGTGTTACTTCACGGTGATATAATAAAAGCCTTACATAATCCATTTTATTTTCTCCCGGGAGATGCTGTATACTGTGGCAGATGGGAGACTCGATAAATTAAGGGCCTCACCACAGAGTACGGTATTAGAGATTTGATGCAGACATGAGGAGGAATTTCTCATCTCTGAGGGAAGCGAGTCTCTGGAATCCTTTACCATCGAGGTCTGAGAGAGCAGAGAGAGAGAGAGAGAGAACAAGGGAGAGAAGGTGGCGGGGTGGGTGGGGGGGGTATTGGTTGAACGAGGGGGAGAGGGAGTGAGAAAGTTTTAATTGGGAAGTAAATAAAGGGCAAAGGGGGAGAAAGGCAGGAGAACGGAATTGACGATGATCAGGTCAGCCATGTTCTCACTGAATGGCGAAGCAGAAATGATGGGCTCGAGGGTGCCCTTCTGCTCCTTGTGTCCTCCCAGAGTTGACAAAAGTATGCAATTATTAGATATCTAAAGAAATGTGAGATAACACAAAACAGATCAGATGGTTGAAATGAATGTAATAACAGTTCAACTAAATTAAAGGTCTGTGGATCATTCTTTAGAAACAGTTCAGGAAAAGTAAACAGTGGAACCTTCACAGTTGAATGTCAATTTACAGATTCCTGATTGATTGAACTTTCTCTGTCCCCTTCCATATTGATTGGCTGGATTCCAGCACTCAGACAGGGATGTTTCTTTACCTGCCGTGCAGGTATGATGAGTGGATGCTTATTCGACAACACTCACACCCAGGACAGCACACACGCTTGTCTCGGCATCTAAGTGCATCCAGACCAGAAACACATTGGATTTATTTAACTATCAGATTAGATTTCCTGCAGTGCAGAAACAGGCCCTTCGGTCAAACAAGTCCACACCGACTCCCCGCAGAGTAACCCACCCAGACCCATTCCCCTACCTTATATTTACCCATAACTAATGCACCTAAAACCATTTTAGCATGGTCAATTCACCTGACCTGCACACCTTGGATTGTGGGAGGAACCTGGAGCACCCAGAGAAAATCTGCGCAGACACGGGGAGAATGTGCAAACTCCACAGGGACAGCCGCTCGAAGCTAGAATCGAATCCGGGTCGCTGGTGCTGTGAGGCAGCAGTAATAATCACTGAGCCACCTTTGACACCACTTCTTACGGATTCTTGAAAGGGAGCATGCACAGCGGTAAGGGTATGGGAAAGAGGTGGTGTTGCTGGATTCGAAATCCAAAGGGGCCAGGCAAAGGAAATAATCTCAACTCATCCCAAGGCCGCTGCTGAGTGCCAAACTTAAGCTAGTGAACCCTTTGTGATGAAACGTTTGAGGCTATGTTTTTACACACCAGTGCAGGCAGATGAGTTGAGGTTGTTGGTTGTGTGATGTGCTGTCAGCGCGGCCACAGTGATATGGTAGACGAGAGATACAGACGAGGGTCTCAACATCTGGGAGCGCACAATTTTCAGGTTAGAATGGAGGTGCGTAAAGTGGGGAGTAACCACAATGTCATGTGATATGAGTAGAACACAATACAGACGACAACAACGTTAATGAGCGTGTTCTGTAAACGCTTATACAGTCAGGAAGATATAGCAGGGCACATGCGTTGGCAAATCACAGAGAAGTTTAAAACTAGTTGTGTAATAATCGCAGGAGATTTCGAAGCCCCCGATATGAACTGTGATGAACAAAGTGCAGAATGCTGAGTGGACATGGAATTCTTAAAAATCTGTGCAGGAGTGAGTTTTAAGTCAGGTTGGTGGAAATCCTTCAGAGTCAAAGGGTTGTGTTGGGTTTGATATTGATGATGCGAAGTTGGTCATTTTGGAAGTGACAAGAAAGGAACAAAATATTACTCAAAAGAAACAAATTTGCATAAAGCTGGAGTACAAAGGAAATTGTGTGAAACATAGAGCTGGCATGCCGAGTCAGCAGGTAAGCTGGGAATCTCACGGAATGTCGGTTCTTGTTTCAAGGCATAGGGAATTCTTGGTGCAACACTGGATGGAGTTGTATTTCGATAACTGTGAGGTGTTAAAGTTTTGGAAAGGCAAATTAGGTAAGGACTAATGCACTTATTGGGAGGGTCCTAGGGAGTGCTATTGAACAAAGAGACCTTAGAGTTGAGGATCATAGTTACTTGAAGGATTAGTTACAGGTAGACAAGGTGGCGAAGGGCTATTTTGATACATTTACCCTTATTGTTCTGCAGATTGTGTTGGGATGTCATGTTGCTGATGTACATTGGGTAGTCCACTTTTGTGTGTTCAGTTCTGCTCTCCCCGCTGTTGGAAAGTTATTGTTAAAGTTGAAAGGGATCAGAAAAGTTGTACAAGAAAGTTGGAGGGACTGTGCTTGAGGGGAAGGCTAAATAAACTTGGACTGCTTTCACCGGAGTGTCTGAATCTGAGGGGTGACCTCTCGAGGTTCATATGTCATGAGAGGTAGAGATAGGGTGAAGGCACAATGTCTTTATCCCATGGTAGGGGAGACCAAATGGAGACAGCACAGGTTAAAGGCCGAGAAGGGAAAGATTCAAAAAGGGACCTCAGGGGCAAGGTTTTCATGTAGGGGGTGATTTGTGCATGAAATGAGCTGCAGAGGAAGCGGAAGAGGCTGAAACAATGACAACATGTAACTGGCATCTGGATGGGACATGAATAGGAAGAGCTTTGACGGATTTAGGCCAAATGCTGGCAAATGGGATGAGACTATGGTTGTGGAAAGGACGTGTGCTGAGGACTGTCTACTGAGGGAGTTTGGGCAGAGGTTAGAAGTAGGAAAGTAAAGGTCACCCTGTCGAGAGATTTACCTCGGCCTCCGAAAAGTTCCAGAGGTGTAGAAAGAAGGATAGCAAAGATGATTCTGGATAGGATCGAAAGTAACAGGGTAGTTGTTGCAGGGGACTTTAACTTTTCTAATATT
This sequence comes from Hemiscyllium ocellatum, assembly GCF_020745735.1. Taxonomy (NCBI): domain Eukaryota; kingdom Metazoa; phylum Chordata; class Chondrichthyes; order Orectolobiformes; family Hemiscylliidae; genus Hemiscyllium; species Hemiscyllium ocellatum. Next base: position 6,407,379 of record NC_083441.1, read on the forward strand.
GATTCGAAGTGATATAGATCGAGTTCTTTATATGGGCGAGTTTTAGTTCAACGTGTGTGGGAAGGTTCCCTGACACAGCGTGGAGACAGGCCAACAAGAGGCTAAGCCACTGGGTAGGGAACCCGGACGGGTGTTAGAATTGAATGCAGCTGAGCACTTTGGCGATAATGAACACAGTTCAGTTACCTTTAAGTTATACCTGCAAGGGCATAGGCATATACTGCACGGCAAGAGCTGTAGCTGAGCGAAGGACAATTATGATGAGATGAGGCAAGATTTAGGATGCATAGGATGGGGAAGGAAATAGTAGGGAATACACACGTTTGAAATGAGGAGCTTATTCAAGGAACAGCTACTGTGCGTCTTTCAGAAGTCCATATCTATCAAAGACGAATGAAATGATCGAGTATGGGAGCCGTGGTTTATTAAAGCAATTGAATCTCATGTCAAGAGGAAAAAGAAGAAGGCTCAGTTAGGGCAGTTAAGATTGCAAATTAGGCAGAAGGACAATAAACGAGAGAGGTATGAAGAGCCGATAAGGGACATGAGACAGCATCGAGTCATGAAGTAAGAGTGATGTACAACACGGAAACAGACACTTCAGCCAACTCGTCCATCCTCAACCAGATACCCCAACCTAATCTAGTCCCAGTTGCCAGCACCCCGCCCATATCCCACCAAACATTTCCTATTCATGCCCCATCGAGATATCTTTAAAGTGTTGTCTCCACCACTTTCTTTGACAGGCCATTCCATGCACGCACCAACCTCTGCGTGAAAACATTGACCCTTCGGTCTCTTTTATGTCTTTCCAGTCAGAACATTGTTTTCACGAGCCACCACACACTGCAGCACTGGGAAACTACGAAGAGCCGAGGAAAATCAACTATACAGTGTATTCAAAAGTAACTGGTTTCCAATGTCCACACTCCACCAATTTCTCAGCAAAAAACCCAGACAAACAGTCAAACACGTCCAGACACCCAAGCCAACCCCCACTACATCAAAGACGTCTCAGAAATGAATGCCAGATAACTGAGATCTTTTGGCATCATGGTATTCCACAAACACACCAACACACTAAAACAGCAGACAATGAACTTGAAAGCCACTATACAGACAACAAGCAAAACTAATGACATTTATAAAATATCAAACACTACATTGGACAAACAGACAGAAAACTCGCCACCAGGAAACATGAACATCAACTAGCAACAAAGAGACATGACCCACTCTCACTAGTATCCCGACAGACAGATGACAAAGGACGCCACTCAGATTGGGACAACACATCGGTCCTCGGACAAGCCCAACAGTGACTGTCACGAGAAATCTAATAAATCATATCATCCCATAGAACTCTATCAACAAGCACCTTGAATTAGATCCCATTTACCACACCCTGAGAAAACTAACAGGAAATGACATCACCACAGGAAATGATACCAATAACCCAAGGAAACTTAAACATATAAATAGAAAGAGGGTCACACCACCAATACTTTGTCTGGAGGCTCAGTGATGATGTTAGGTGAAAGTGAGGACTGCAGGTGCTGGAGACCGGAATTGAAACATGTGGTGCTGGAAAAGCGCAGCAGGCCAGGCAGCATCCGAGGAGCAGGAGAATCGACGTTTTGGGCATAAGCCGTTTTTCAGGAATCAGGCTGATGTGCCCTGCGGGCTGATATAAGGGTGTGGGAGGGGATTGGGGGAGGGGTGTTGGTAATGCAAAAGGTGGAAGGAGGTGAGGGTGAGGGTGAGGGCGATAGGCCGGAGAAGGGGTGGGGGCGGAGAGGTCGGGAAGAAGACTGCAGGTCAAGAGGGCGGTACTGAATCCGGTGGTTGGGACTGAGATTAGGTGGAGGGGAGGGGAAATGAGGAAGCTGGAGAAATCTGCATTCATCCCATGTTGTTGGAGGGTTCCTAGGCGGAAGATGAGGCGCTCTTCCTCCAGATATTCTGTGGCCAGGGTCTGGCGATGGAGGAGACCAAGGACCTGCATGTTCTGGGCGGAGTTGGAGGGGGAGTGCAAGTTTTCAGCCACGGGACGGTTGAGATGGTTGGTGCGGGTGTCCTAGGGGTGTTCCCTGAAGAGTTCCACAGGTAGGCGGCCTGTCTCCCCAGTGTGTAGGAGGCCACATCGGGTGAAGCAGATACAGTGAATAATGTGTGTGGAGGTGCAGGTTAATTTGTGACGGATGTGGAAGGATCCATTGGGGCCTTGGATGGAGTTAAGGGGGAGGTGTGGGCACAAGTTTTGCACTTCCTGCAGTTGCAGGTGAAGGTGCCGGGCATGGAGGTTGGGTTGGTGGAGGGCGGGGGGAGGACCTGACGAGGGAGTCGCGGAGCGAGTGGCCTCTCTGGAACGCTGATAGGGGTGGGGAGGGAAATATATCACGTGCTGGGTCTGTTTGGAGGTGGCAGAAATGACGGAGGATCATACGATGTATCCGGAGGCTGGTGGGGTGGAAGGTGAGGACCAGTGGGGTTCTCTCCTGGTGGCGATTGGAGGAGTAGGGTTCAAGGGCGGAGGAGAGAGAAATGGAGGAGATGTGACGTAGAGCATCGTCGACCACGTCAGAGCAGAAATTGTGGTCTTTGTGGAAGGAGGTCATTTGGGTAGTTCGGTAATGGAATTGGTCCTCCTGGGAGCAGATGTGGTGGAGGCGAAGGAATTGGGAATATGGGATTGCGATTTTACAGGGGAAGGGTGGGAGGAGGTGTAATCTAGGTAGCTGTGGGAGTCGGTTGGTTTATAGTAAATGTCTGTGTTGAGTCGGTCGCCCGAGATAGAAATGGAAAGGTCTAGAAATGGGTTGGGGGAGTCTGAGAGGGTCCAGGTAAATTTGAGTTCGGGGTGGAAGCTGTTAGTAATGTGGATGAACTGTTCAACCTACTCGTGAGAGCAATATAATCATCGATTTATCAGAGGAAAAGGTGTGTGGGGTGTGGTGGTGACAGTGTAGCTGTGGAAGGTGGCCTGTTCCACATATCTGATGAAAAAGCAGGCATAGCTGGAGCCCAAGCAGGTGCGCATGACTACTCCTTTGGTTTGGATGAAGTGGTAGGAATGGAGGGAAAAGTTGTTAAGAGTGAGGAGGGTGTCAGTGGAAGGGTCCAAGCCCTCCGCGTCTTCCTCTCCCGCCGACACAACCAGTACCCCAGCATGCTGATGAAACGTCTGAAAACGAATCCTCCAGCTCAGCTAACAAAGCTACCTACAGAACCTCAACCTGAGCCACAAATCTTCTCAAGTCTCACTAACAGAATTATAGTCACTGGTCCCACTGGTCCCCCACTGACACTTCAGTCACCTGCCCTCCATTATTTTTAAAGTGTAGTCAGGATTTGCACATTCTCTAATAAGTACGTACACATGCTGAATCAGAAAAAGAGTTCTTGCATGTACTTAAACACTTCCTCACTAATTAGACCATGAACACAAAGGTTTTATTGCTTTAGCGCTTAGCACAAGTCATTGGCAGTTAGAATCTAGGAAAACCTTAACGCTTTCTATGTTTATGCCAGGAATTAAAAAATGAGTACAGTAAGATTAGGACCAATCGAGAACATGAGTGTGAAGATGTGTGTGGAGTCAGACGAGACAGGAGACGCGCTAAATGAATAATTTTCGTTCGTATTCACACGAGAAAAAGACGTTTTTGTCGAGGAGAATATTGAGATACAGGCTATTAGACTAGAAAAGGTTGAGGTTCGCAAGGAGGAGATGTCAGCAATTCTCGGAAGTGTCAAAATAGATAAGTCTCCAGGGTTGGATGGGACGTATCCCTGAATTGTCTTGTAAAACAGTTAGGGGATTGCAAAGCCTTTGGCTTTGGTCTTTATATCGTAGTTATCAAAAGGAATAGTGCCAGAGACTGGAGGACAGCAAATGTTGCCTCTTTGATCGAAAAGGGGAGGAGCAACAACTCTGGTAATTGCAGACCAGAGAGTCTTACTTCAGTTGTGCGTAAAGTGTTGGAAAAGGGTATAAGAGATAAGATTTATAATCAATGGCAAAGGAATAAGTTGATTAGAGATCGTCAACAACGTTTTGTGAAGGGTTGGTCGTGCCTCACAAAGCTTATTGAGTTTTTTGAGACGTTGAACAAACAAGTCGATCAGGGTGAAGCGTTTGATGTGGTGTATATGGATTTCAATAAGGCATTTGATGAAGTTCCCCATGATGAGCTATTGCACAAAGTACGGAGGCACGGGAGTGAGAGTGGTTTTGGTGATTGGATCAGAAATTGGCTAGCTGAAAAAAGATAGATGGTGTTGGTTGATGGGAAGTAGTCATCGTAGAGTTTGGTTACGAGTGGTGTACTGCAAGGATCTGTTTTGGGGCCCCTGCTGTTTTTTATTTTTTTTTATATAAATGACCTGGATGAGAGCGTGGAAGGATGGGTTAGTAAATTTATGGGTGACACTAAGATCGGTGGAGTTGTGGATAGTGCTGAAGGGCGTTTCAAGTTGCAGAGAGGCATAGATAAGCTGAAGAGAGGCTGAAAGGTGGCAAATGGAGTTTATAATATGGAAAAGTATGAGGTGATTCATTTTCTAAAGAGGATCAGGAATACAGAGTAGTGGCAAATGGAATGATTCTCTGTCGTGTTGAGGAGCAGATATATCTTGGTGCCCTTGTACATTGATCCCTGAAAGCAACACAGATTGTTAGGCTTGTTTAGAAGGCATATGGTGTCTTGCTTTTATTGTTCGAGAGATTGAGTTTTAGAGCCATAAAATCATGCTACAGCTATAAAAAAAAAGTCTTGCGGCCACACTTGGAGCATTGTGTGAAGTTCTGGTCACCACATTATGGGAAGAACGTGAAAGCTTTGGAAATTGTTCAGAGAAGATTCATTAAGTTTGGAGGGAAGGTCTTACGAGAAAAGGCTGAGGGGTTTGAGGCTATTTTTGTTCGAGAGAAGAAGGTTGAGATGTGCTGTAATTGAGGCATAAAAGTTAATCAGTGTTAGACAGGGTGGGCAGTGACAGCTTTTTTCTTCGGATGATGATGGCCAGCACGAGGGGACAGAGCTTTAAATTGAGGGGTGATAGATATACGAAAGGTGTCAGACATCGTTTCTTTACTCAGATAATAGTAGGGTCGTGGAATGCATTGCTTGCAACTGTGGTAGATTTGCCAAATTTGCAGGCATTTAATTTGTCATTGGATAATTCTATGGATGAAAATGGAATCGTGCAGGTTAGATGGTCTTCAGATTGCTTTCAATACGTCGGTGCAACATCGAGGGCCGAAGGGCCTGAAATATGCTGGAATGTTCTATGTTCTGTAATTCCTCGAAGCATAGTACTCCAACCAGAACTCTACTACAACCCTCTGAAAATAAAAAACCGGATATGGCATCACCACAGCAAATGACATCACCACAGGAAATGAAATCAACAACCCATGGAAACATGAACACAGCGTCTCTTGAAAGCACGGGTCACGAACACCATTGCTTCCCCAGCGGCTCACTGATGTTGACACTTAATATGGTGACGAAACGTCTGCAATGCAACCTTCCAGCTCAGCGAGTAAACTTACATCCAGAACTTCAACTCACCTAAAACTCTTCTCAAAACAAATTTAAGGGATTGATCAGTTGGCGAACGCTGTTTTCTCATTATGTTACTGTCATTAGCACCTGGATGATGTGTCTGCCCTGTGTCTGGTGTGTGGCATTTGCAATTTCAGAGTGTTACTTCGAAATTGTAAGCAGCATTCCTTGCTGTTCGTCAAGTTAGAAATCTATCTGTGTTTTGTCACCACAGGATACATATAGTTACATATTAGTGTGTGTCTGTGCGTGTGTGTTTGTGTACATATTATATATACGAATCTAAGTAAACAAAACCCCTTAAACATAATAAAAATGCAACAACGGGCTTACAGGTTGAAATTGGGAGGGCACAAGGAGCGAGAGTTCAGCAGCCTATCTTTATACAGTCCACAGTTGAAGTCCAATTAGTTCTGGACTGAACTGCTTCGCTGGAGAGCTGATCACGCCTCCTTGATTGGTACAGGTTACCACTAAAAACCTTAAAACTTGGGCCTGAAGTCTCATCTGTTTACGTATAAACAAAAAAGGCCTCTCAATACCCTTTGATCTCTGTGTCAAATCCAGCCATTGCCAAGCCCGGGGTTTTTATGACTGCTCTGTTAAAAAAAAAGTCAAGGACACAGTATCCTTGAGGAAAAGAACAGCTTTTTGGGGGAAAAACATACCAGTTTTGTGACAAGAGTTATAAACTAGAACCTAATTGGGATTTTGGGGGCATTGTATGGACTATAACAGATACCTGGTTGTATGTGACCTACACAAATCTGCTGAGGGGATACTGGCAGATTATATATTGAAGAACAGATTCCTGATTGGGTGTTACTTTGTCCGAGAGGAGTACTCAAGCCTTGTCCATAGACTTCCTTCCCTTCTGCATCACAAATATAAATCTCGAGAGTGGTTCTTTCTAAATCATTTGATCTGGAAGCAATTAGCCCCATGTGTTGTTACTTTGCAGAAATCCTTCTGGTACTCAGCCAATGTAGGGCTCAAACCATCATCATGTTACTTTGTTACAATCAATGGCATTTATTTTTGGCAAACAACTCCTTTTTTAAAATAAAAGCTGCACCCAATACTCCATATTAGTACCAGTATTGTCCCAGTCTGTCCAGCAGACTGTGATGACACATTTCTTATTTCTTAACAAAGGAAACGGCGTGACACAGCTCACAGGACAGCGCCCTTACTGCGTTTTTAACGGAGGTAAGAGTTTAAACTACTTTCACCAATATTCCCAGCATGATCTACTGTAGTTCGTACCTCACCCTGCTGCTGGCCCAGAGAACAAAGTTACAACTAGCAATCTGATCGAGGGGGTCGGTGTGGTTTATATACACAATAACAGATGCTTGCGAATGTGTTACAGACTGGAAACTAAATGAGAATACTGGGGTAGTTTACATACAGTACAACGGATACCCAGGAGTGAGTTACAGGCTGGAAATTATTGTGTGGTGTAGTTTAGAAATAGAATAATAGATGACAGGGAATAGATTACTGACTAGAATTTTATCGAGGAGTTCAGAGTGTTTTATATAGAGAGTAACGGATAGCTGGGAGTCAATAATAGCCTATAACCCGATCCAATGGGTTAGGACGCTTTATATAGAGAACTACCAATGTCCTGGAATTCGTGATAGACTAGAATCTGACTGAGTGGTTCTGTGATGCTTTATATATATTTAATGCAGGTATCCAGAAGTGAATTACAGTCTGAAATCTAATCGACAGGTTCAGGGTGGTTTAGATACAGATAACGAGTCACTCTGGAGTGCATTGGAGACTGGAATCTAATCGTGAGTTTTGAGGTGGTTTGTGTATCGAATCCAAATATCTGGAAGTGAGTTACAGACTGGAATCCATTCGACACTTTCAGAGTGGTTTATGTATTAAACAACCCAGGAGTGAGTTAGACTGGAATGCAGTTGAGGGTTTCAGAGATCTTTCTATATATAATAACAGATACCCGGGAGTTAGTTCCTGATTAGAATCTAATGGAGGGATTCGGGTTGTTTAAATTCAGAATAACAGATATTTGGCAGTGAGTAACATTGTGGAATCTCATCTCGAGTCTCAGGGTGGCTTAGATATAGAATAACGGAGACGCAGGAGGCGATACAGTCTGGAATGCAACTCAGGCATTTGGGCTTGGTCATTGTCGAACAACATATTTGCGAGTGGGTGTTATGTTTTCCACAAAAAGTACTCAAGACATTTCCCTACGATTTCTTCCGTTGTGCATCTCAAATGTTAACACTCTGAGCTCCTCCTTCAAAACCCTTTGTTATAGTAAATATTATTCCAATTTCTGGAACAATTCTTCTCTCCCTAATTCCGGAAATTCTTCTGGTCTTCAGTCACTAAATGGATTGAATGATGATGGCATTATTGGATCGCAGCCAAAGGCACTTTTCTGGAGAATTAATTCCACATGTAAAATATGTTGTTCGACAATGACCAAGCCCAAATGCCTGAGTTGCATTCCAGACTGTATCGCCTCCTGCGTCTCTGTTTTCTATATCTAAGCCACCCTGAGACTCGAGATTAGATTCCGCACTGTTACTCACTGCCAAATATCTGTTATTCTGAATATAAACAACCCGAATCCCTCCATTAGATTCCAGTCTGCAACTAACTCCCGGGTATCTGTTATTATATATAGAAAAATCTCTGAAACCCTCAACTGCATTCCAGTCTAACTCACTCCTGGGTTGTTTAATACATAAACCACTCTGAAAGTGTCGAATGGATTCCAGTCTGTAACTCACTTCCAGATATTTGGATTCGATACACAAACCACCTCAAAACTCACGATTAGATTCCAGTCTCCAATGCACTCCAAAGTGACTCGTTATCTGTATCTAAACCACCCTGAACCTGTCAATTAGATTTCAGACTGTAACTCACTTCTGGATACCTGCATTAAATATATATAAAGCATCACAGAACCACTCAGTCAGATTCTAGTCTATCACGAATTCCAGGACATTTGTTGTTCTCTATATAAAGCGTCCTAACCCATTGGATCGGGTTATAGGCTATTATTGACTCCCAGCTATCCGTTACTATCTATATAAAACACTCTGAAAACCTCGATTAAATTCTAGTCAGTAATCTATTCCCTGTCATCTATTATTCTATTTCTAAACTACACCACACAATAATTTCAAGCCTGTAACTCACTCCTGGGTATCCGTTGCGAACAGACCGTCATGAAACATACCTTACTTGGACAACTCACAAAACTACACGTCACAGCTTACAGCCCAGACTGTAGTTTTAATTGAAGAAAGAGTTTAACTTATCGAAGGATTTGGAGTGATTTATATATACTGTAAAAGATACAAGGAGTGAGTTACAGACTGAAATTCGATTGAGGGGTTTGAGGTTATTTATGTATCGAATAACAGATAGCAGGGAGTGCCTTGCAGATTGGAAATTAATCCCAGCGTGGTTTATATATTGAATAATAGAACAATAGATGTCTTTCCCCATTCATGGGTTGAGGGTCTCTCTGGCTAGGTCAGCATTTATTGGCCAAACCGAATTACCCAGAGGGCAGCTGAGAGGCAAACATATTGCTGTGGGACTGGAGTCGCATGTAGGCAAGACCCAGGAAGGATTTCCGTCCCTCAAGGGCATTAGTGAAACAGATACATTTTTAGGACAATTGATTCATGGCCATTGTCAGACTCTTAATTGCAAATGTTTATTTTTAAACTCAAATTCCACCACCTGCCATGACAGAACCGGGACCCAGATGCCTGGGTCATTACCTGGGCCTTGGTGTTAGTAGTCGAGTGATAATATCACTAGGCCATTTTCTCCATGGTTAGGTGGGGTTCACTAAGTTCTTGAATCTAATGGAAGGTTTGGGATGTTTACTAAATAAACTAACAGATACGAGAAAGTGAATCTAATGGCGGTTTTCAAAGAGGTTAATATACAGAAGAACAGATACCCAGGTGTGAGTCACAGATTGGAATCTAATCGGGGGTTTTGGGGATGGTTTATATACGCAATGATAGATGCCTGTCAGTGAGTTACAGACTGTAATCTGATCGAGGTATTCAGGTTGTTTAGATAGAGAATGACAGATACCTGCCCGTATGTGAGAGATTGGAATCTGATTGAAGCATTCAGAGTTGTTTCTATATGGAATAACAAATAGCCAGGTGTGAGTTACACACTGGAATCTAATTGAGGGATTTGATGTGATATATACATACATATATACATATATATATATATATACACACACACACACACACACACACACACACACACACACACACACACACACACACACACACACACACACACACACACACACACACATATAGATTAAGAGATACCAGGAAAGGAGATGCAGGTTTGAATCCGATCGAGAGGTGCAGGGTACTTTTCAACATTGAAAAAGCGAGACCAGGGAATGAGTTACTGACTGGAATCTGATCGTGGTGTTTATGGTTTTTTTTTAAAATCCAGACTAACAGATACCGAGGAGTGAGTGAAAAATTGAATCTAACCAAAAAGTTCTGGCCTATTTAAAGATGGAATAACTGCTTCACAGGAGTGAGTTGCGGACTGAAATCCAATCAAGGGGTACCGTGTGCTGGCAATATACAAGAACAGGTATCTGGGAATGAGTTACAGACTGGAATCCGACAGAGGGGTTTGTCCATGAAATAACTGGCTTGAAATTGACGGGTTCAGGGTGGTTTATGTACAAAATAACAGGGTCCCAGGAGGGAGTTACAGAGTGGAATACAATCGAGGGGTCGGGGTGGTTTATATACAGAATAACAGACAACCGCGAGGGAGTTACAGACTGGAATCTAATCGAGGGGTCGGGGTGGATTTTATGCAGAATAACAGGGACCCGGGAGGGAGTTACAGACTGGAATCTAATCGAGGGGTTCAGTGTGGTTTATATACAGAATAATAGCTACCCGGGAGTAAGTTAGATGCTGGAGTGAATTGTAAGTTCCAGTGTGATTTATATACAGAATAACCGATAAAGAGGATTGTATCACAGGCTGGAATCTAATCGAGGGCTTCAGGGTTGTTTATATATCGAATCCCCAATGTCGGGATTTAATTATGACTGGAACTTTATCAAATGTTTAAGATGTTTTCCATATATAATAATAGATAAGAGGGACTGATATGCATCTTGGAATCTAACCGAGAGGTTTGTGGTGGTTTATATTCGCAATAACAGATATCCAGGAGTGAGTTACAGACTAGAATTTAATCAAAGTTTTCGGGGTTGTTTATGTATAAAACAACGGATACCCGAGATTCAGTGAAAGACTGGAATCTAATCGAGGTTTCAAAGTGTTTTATCTATAGAATAAGACATAGCACGGAGTGAGATACAGACTGGAATCTGACCGAAGACTTCAGCATACTTTCTGAACGGTATAACTGGTGTGAGGGAGTGAATTGCAGACCGAAATCCGATCCAAGCCTAATTTGGATATAGAATAACAGATACCTTGGTTTGAGTGACAGATTGAAATCTTATTGAGAGATTGAGGGTGGTTTATCGGCAGAATTACAGAGACCACGGAATGGGTAAAATTCTGGAATCTGATTGAAGGTTTCAGGGCCGTTTGTGAAGAGATGAAAGAGGCCAAGGGGTGTTTTACAGGCTAGAATCTGATCGAGGAGCTCAGGTCATTTATCTATAGCTTAACAGATACCAGGGAGTGAGTTAGAGATTGAAATCTGATTGAAACATTCAGATGGTTTACATATAAAATAACAGATACCTGGAGTGAGTAACAGGTATTAGGGAGTGAGTTGCAGATGGCAGACATATAGAATAACAGACACCTGGCAGTAATTTAGAGATTGGAATCTGGTTGAGGGAATCAATGACGTTTAAATGTAAGCTAATAAAAGCCTGCGAGTATATTATAAAATGCAGTGTGATCAGGGGTTCGATGTATGTTTTGAATAGAATTTCAGATAGCTAAGAGAGTGTTCCAGACTGGAATCTAATCGAGGAGTTGGGGTAGTTTATATCTCAAACAACAGATACCCAGGAGTCAGTTACGGACTGGAATCTGATCGAACGGTTCTGGGTGTTTGACAAACAGAATGAAAGATGCTCAGAAGTGAGTTACAGTCTGCACAATTGATTGAGGGATTCAAGAGCGTTTAAATACAGAATGAAATACACCTGGGAGTGAGTTAGAGATTAAATTCTAATTGAAGGGTTCGATATGGCTTACATATAGCCAGGGAGTTTTTTTTTCACCATGGTGGAAAGATCTATCACGAGGGCGCATAATGTTAAGGTAATTCGAGATGGATTTAGGTGAGATGTCTGAGGTAGGTTCTTTACACAGAGAGTGGTTGGTACGTGGAATGCAATTCCAGCAGTGGTAGCAGCGTCAGATACATTTGGGACATTTAAGTGTATCTTGCACATGGAATTTAGTACAATGAAGGCTATGTAGGTTAGTCTGATCTCACAGTAGGATAGAGGCCGGCACAACATCGAGGCTGGTTAAAGCACAGCAGGTTAGGCAGCATCTCAGGAATAGGTAATTCGACGTTTCGAGCATAAGCCCTTCATCAGGAATGAGAAAGAGTTTGCCAAGCAGGCTAAGATAAAAGGTAGGGAGGAGGGACTTGGGGAAGGGGTGATGGAGGTGGGATAGGTGGAAGGAGGTCAAGGTGAGGGTGATAGGCCGGAGTGGGGTGGGGGCGGAGAGGTCAGGAAGGAGGTTGCAGGTTAGGAGGGCTGTGCTGAGTTGAGGGAACCGACTGAGACAAGGTGGGGGGAGGGGAAATGAGGAAACTGGAGAAATCTGAATTCATTCCTTGTGGTTGGAGGGTTCCCAGGCGGAAGATGAGGCGCTCCTCCTCCAGCCGTTGTGTTGTTATGTTCTGCCGGTGGAGGAGTCCAAGGACCTGCATGTCCTCGGTGGAGTGGGAGGGAGAGTTAAAGTGTTGAGCCACGGGGTGGTTGGGTTGGTTGGTCCGGGCGGCCCAGAGGTGTCCTCTGAAGCGTTCCGCAAGTAAGCGACCTATCTCCCCAATGTAGAGGAGGCCACATCGGGTGCAGCGGATGCAATAGATGATGTGTGTGGAGGTACAGGTGAACTTGTGGCGGATATGGAAGGATCCCTTGGGGCCTTGGAGGGAAGTGAGTGTGGAGGTGTGGGCGCAAGTTTTACATTTCCTGTGGTTGCAAGGGAAGGTGCCGGGAGTGGAGGTTGGGTTGGTGGGGGGTGTGGATCTGACGAGGGAGTCACAGAGGGAGTGGTCCTTGCGGATGGCTAATAGGGGAGGGGAGGGAAATATGTCCTTGGTGGTGGGGTCCGTTTGGAGGTGGCGGAAATGACGGCGGATGATACGTTGTATGCGGAGGTTGGTAGGGTGGTAGGTGAGAACCAGTGGGGTTCTGACTTGGTGGCGGTTGGAGGAGCCGGGCTCAAGGGCGGAGGAGCGGGAAGTGGAGGAGATGCGGTGGAGGGCATCGTCGATCACGTCTGGGGGGAATCTGCGGTCCTTGAAGAAGGAGGCCATCTGGGCTGTGCGGTGTTGGAACTGGTCCTCCTGGGAGCAGATGCGGCGGAGACGAAGGAATTGGGAATATGGGATGGAGTTTTTACAGGGGGCAGGGTGGGAGGAGGTGTAGTCCAGGTAGCTGTGGGAGTCAGTCGGTTTATAGTAGATATCTGTGTTGAGTCGGTCGTCTGATATAGAGATGGAAAGGTCTAGGAAGGGGAGGGAGGAGTCTGAGACAGTCCAGGTGAATTTGAGGTCGGGATGGAAGGTGTTAGTAAAGTTGATGAACTGTTTAACCTCCTCGTGGGAGCACGAGGCAGAGCCGATACAGTCCTCAATGTAGCGGAGGAAAAGGTGGGGGGTGGTGCCAGTGTAGTTGCGGAAGATGGACTGTTCCACATATCCTATGAAGAGGCAGGCATAGCTTGGGCCCATGCGGGTGCCCATGGCAACTCCTCTGGTTTGGAGGAAGTGGGAGGATTGAAAAGAGAAGTTATTCAGGGTGAGGACCAGTTCAGTCAGTCGGAGGAGGGTGTCAGTGGAAGGGTACTGGTTGTTGCGGCGGGAAAGGAAGAAGCGGAGGGCTTTGAGTCCTTCGTGATGGGGGATGGAGGTGTACAGGGACTGGATGTCCATAGTGAAAATAAGGCATTGGGGACCGGGGAAGCGAAAATCCTGGAGGAGGTGGAGGGCGTGGGTGGTGTCCTGAACGTAGGTGGGGAGTTCTTGGACTAAAGGGGACAGGACCGTGTCGAGGTATTGGGAGATGAGTTTGGTGGGGCAGGAGCAGGCTGAGACAATGGGTCGGCCGGGGCAGGCAGGTTTGTGGATTTTGGGCAGGAGGTAGAAACGGGCAGTGCGGGGTTGTGGGACTATGAGGTTGGAGGCGGTGGATGGGCGATCCCCTGAGGTGATGAGGTCATGGATGGTCTGGGAGATGATGGTTTGGTGGTGGGAGGTGGGGTCGTGGTCAAGGGGGCGACAAGAGGAGGCGTCCGCGAGCTGGCGTTTGGCCTCAGCGGTATAAAGGTCAGTGCGCCAAACTACTACCGCGCCTCCCTTGTCTGCTGGTTTGATGGTGAGGTTGGGATTGGAGCGGAGGGAGTGGAGGGCTGCACGTTCTGTGGGTGAGAGGTTGGAGTGGGTGAGAGGGCTGGACAGGTTGAGTCGGTTAATGTCACGGCGGCAGTTGGCTATAAAGAGGTCGAGGGCCACAACATCGACGACCAAAGAGCCTGTACTATGCTGTACAGTTTCATGTTCTTTTTCGATGTTCATAACATAGAATAATAGCTACCAGAGAATGAGTTACAAATTGGAATCAGAGTGTGGATTCCATGGGGTTCCAGGGAGGGCATTACAGAGTGGAATTTGCTTGAGTGGTTCAGGGTAGTTTAAGTGCAGTATAACAGGTACATGGGAGTGCGTTACTGACTGGAATCGAATCGAGGACTTTGGTTTGGTTGGTATATCGATTAGCAGATGCCGGAGTGTGAATCGCAGCCTGGAATGTTATCGAGGGCTACAGGATGATTTATAAAAGGAATAACAGAGGCCAGAGATTAAGTTACTGACTGGCATCTGATTGTGGGATTCAGGTTGGCATTTATATAGAATAACAGTTACACGTTACAAACTGAATGCATACGAGGAGTTCAGAAGGCTTTAAATAGGTCATGGAAGAGATAAGGAGGAGTTGCAGACTGGAATCTGATCAAGGACTTTTGGGTGTTTTTTTTTGTCGAAAACATCAAATATCCAGGAGTGAGTTAGAGATTGGAAACTAATCTAACAAGAAGAGTGTTACAGACTGAAAGTTACTGCGTGACTTTGTAAGGGATTATATGTCGAATAACAGAAGTGATTAACAGATTGGAATCCAATTAAGGGTTTTGGGGCGTTTATATATAGAATAACAGATACCACAGAGTGAGTAACAAATTGGAATTTGGGCGAGTGGAGTGTTATGTTTTATATATAGACTACTATATATCCAGGAGTAACTTACATACTGTAATCTACGCACGGTCTCCCTATGGTTTATACGGTGAGTTAATGACTGGAAGCTAATCTATGGGTTTGTACTGGTGTCTATGGAGAATAACAGATACTTGAGACTGAGTTGCATAGGTCAAATTAATGGAGGGGTTTGGAGTGACTTATATGGAGATTAACAGAAATGAGGAAGGTAGTTATAGACCTGAATCAGATCTCGGAGTTAAGGGTCGTATATAAATAGAATAACAGATACCTGCTAGTCAGTAGATATTGGAATCTTATCTAAGCATTCAGAGTGGTTTATATGTCGAATAATGCATACCAGGGAGTGCGTAACATCGTGGAAGCTATTCGAGGGTTTCGGGATGTTTTATATATAGAATAGCACTTACGTGGGAGTCAGTTGCAGAGTGGGATCTAGTTGAGAGGTCCAGAGGGAGTTTTAACTCGAAATAGTGATATCAGCGAGGGAGTTACAGATTGTCATCTAATCTAGAGGTTTGGTGTGATTTATGTGACCAATAACGGACGCGCAGCAGTGAGTTACTGATGGGGAACTAATGGAGAGATTCGGAGTGGTTTCATTATAGAAGAACAGATGCAAGGTAGTGATTTACAGATGGGAATCTGGTTGAGCAGTCTAGGGGGAGTTCTAAACCGTAATACTGATACCAGCGAACGAGTTACAGACTGGAATCTAATCTAGAGGTTTGGCGTTGCTGATATATACAATTACAGATACGCAGAATAGATTTACAGATGCGTAACTAATGGAGAAATTCGGGGTTGTTTAAGTATAGAATAACAGGTACGAGGTAGCGAGACATGAACTGTAATCTAATCGAGGGTTCAGGTGGTTTCTAAAGAGAATATAAGCCAGTTAAAAGTCAGTTCCAGAGTGGAATGCAATGGAGGAGTTCTGAGTGGTTTAGATACATAATAAAATATACCAAGGAGAGAGTTGGAAAGCTTGAATGCGATCAAGTGGTTCAGAATTGTTTATATAAAAAGTGAGGTCTGCAGATGCTGGAGATCAGAGCTGAAAATGTGTTGCTGGTTTCAGGAATGAAGGGCTTATGCCCGAAACGTCGAATTTCCTGTTCCTTGGATGCTGCCTGACCTGCTGCGCTTTAGCCAGCAACACATTTTCAGCAGAATTGTTTATATACAGGATAACAGACAGCCAGGATTTAATTCCAGACGAGAATCTGATCGAATGGTACAGGGTGGATTAGATCTAGAAAAAGAAATACACAGGAGTGAATTATAGACTGGAATCTGATTGAGGGGTTCAGGATGGTTTAGATCTCGAATAGCAGATACCAAGGAGTGAATTATAGATTTGAATCTGATGAGGGGTTCAGGGTGATTAATATATAGAATATTCGATAGCAGGGAGTGTGTTACAAATTGGAAACTAATTGAGGGGTTCAGAGACATGTAGTTAGTGGCTAATAGAACCGTGCAAATAGGTTACATACAACAATGTAATCTGGGGTCTGTTGTTTTAGATTAGATTAGATTACTTACTTCGGCCCAACAAGTCCTCAACGACCCGCCGAAGCGCAACCAACCCACACCCCTACATTTACCCCTTACCTAACACTATGGGCAATTTAGCATGGCCAATTCACCTGACCCGCACATCTTTGGACTGTGGGAGGAAACCGGAGCACCCGGAGGAAACCCACTCAGACATGGGGAGAACATGCGAACTCCACACAGTCAGTTGCCTGAGTCGGGAATTGAAGCCGGGTCTCAGGCGCTGTGAGACAGCAGTGCTAATCACTGTGCCACCGTGCCGCCCAAACTTTTTATGAGAATTTCAGATAACTTGGAAAATGTTACAGACTGAAAGTTAATTGAATGGCTTTGTAAGCGTTTATATGTAGAATGATAGATTCTTGGGAGTGAGTAACAGACTAGAATCGAGTTAAAGGTATTTGGGTGTTTTATATATAGATTAACAGATATCCGGGAGTGAGTTACAGTCGTAAATCTAATCAAGGGGTTTTGGGTGTTTTATATATCGAATAACAGATAGCGGGGAGTGAGTTACAGAGTGGCATCTATTTGAGGGTTTCTGGGTGGCTTACCGATAGAGTTACAGAATGTAAGTGTATAGCTAATCAGCAGTTACTGTCTGGACAAAATATTTCTCCTCGTCTGACTTCCCACTAGTTTAGATGAGGGAATTCGTAGGTCAAACAAAGGTCCAACTCTCCCTTACAAAGCTTAATACACTTAATAACTTATACTTCTCGCAAGTTTGGAATTTACATAATCAACATTTCTTTACCATACGCGCTTAAAATGAGGAAACAGCAGTTCAACACCCGCTGAAAATATCGTGCTGCTCTTAACAATTCATAAATTGGTCAAAGGTATCAAGCTGGCGTTCAGCATTTGCGTGGTAGAATGAAGCTCTTCGCAACTCGATTTGTATAAATATGTCAAAGTATGAAAAAAGACCTTCAAAACCCATCTAAATTTCCATACCTTTATTAACAGCCTATAAATATGTTTATTTCAGATGCTCGCCTTTTCTCTTGCAGATCTCCCGTTGGATCTGCTACCAGTGGCAAGATGCCAGCCTGGCATTCAAAATTGAGCTGCTTCATCTTTCATTGCTTTCTCTTGCGCGCCACATTGAGTGCCTGTACCACCGAGAGCGCCAGCGAGTGCAGACATGTTAACTTTGTGCCAGGGGCCCGGATAGCGGGGGAAGGCTATGATGTGGTGACCCTGCGGCCCAAGGATGCCTACGTGATCGATGTGAACAGCTGGCGATACCGCAACGGGAGCTGCACCCTCTGCCACAACGAGCATCTCGGTAACGAGCGCCAGCGAATGCCCATCTCACTGGTGGACTGGCGTACCGTGACAAACTGCCAGCAGTCAGTATCCAGCAGGCTCTACCATTCGGCTGCCAAGCTGTCAGAGTCTGCCACCTCCGCCATCACCAATGACTGGCGTGCTGACCTGCTCCTCCCAAACTCCAACTGGGTGCTGGCTGGCTCCAAGTCCAATCTGGTGACTTTCGGCACCAAACGTTCGAAGAGAGATCGCCACAGTTTCAGCAGTCACCAGTTTCAGTGCCTCTACTACAAGTACCGGGTGAAGGAGAACCCTAAACTGGCGCCGGAGTTTGCCCACTCCCTCTCCCGCCTCCCTGACATCATGAACAATGATACTATATACTGGTACAGGAAACTGGTGGCGAACTACGGCACCCATTACATCAAGTCAGTGGAGCTGGGCGGGAGCTTCAAAGACGTGACAGCTATTCGGACATGTGAGGCAGCATCCGAGGGCTACACTGCCGAGGAGATTAAGAACTGCCTGTCAATGGAGGCTAGTGTCACGCTGGGGTTCTCTGCAAAAGGCTTATTTAATTACCAGAAATGCCGGCAGATGGCGTTTGCCATGAAGCACCATGACAATGTCTACCAGGCCTTCAGTGACCGGGTGATGGAGTTGAAGGGAGGCCAGGCCCAGCATCATGCAGACCTCTTCTTCTCCAAGGATGGCTCGGCGTTCAACCAATGGATAGCCACTCTGCCCAAGCATCCAGGCATGGTGAGCTATGCCCTCGCACCTCTCCACCACCTGCTTCCCAAGAATGATCCCAAATACAACAACCTGCGGCGATACATCAGTGATTACATTGTAGTTAGTGCCCTCCCCCAACAATGCGGGATGGCGACACAGTGCCCCCATGGGTCTTACCGTGATCCGCATCAACCATGCGCATGCATGTGCCATGAGGACAGTCACGTGGACCGGAACTGCTGTTCCAAAGGGAAGGGGCTGGGCCACCTGGTGGTCATCGTCTTAAACGGTCAGGGTCTCTGGGCGGACTACTTCTCTGCCGCTGACAGCTTTGTACTGGTCAAGTATGGCCAGAAGTCGAGCAGGACCTTTGTGAGTCATAACAACGACGACCCCGTGTGGAACGAGATACTGGACCTAGGTCAAGTCAAGGCCGAGAGCAGAGAGAATCTAATCATTGAAGTCTGGGATGTGGATGTCAAATATGATGACCTCCTGGGCACTTGCAAGGACAGACTAACCTCTGGTGTACACATCATCTCCTGCCCACTCCAGTATGGCTCTGTGAGCTTACTCTACAGCTTCACCTGTGGCCCCCACCTGCATGGTGAAACCTGTCAGTATTATAAACCTCGCCCTGCCAACTAGCCATTCAGCAATTAACTGGGCGTTGCATTCAGGACCACCCTTCTCACTACATTACTGCCAACCCTGTTTGAAACACCAAACCTCATTGTGTATTTTTCCTGAACCTATCTAATGGTAGCACCTTTCTCAGACTGTATAATGGCCACAACATCGTGGGAGACTCTGTGCTATTACTTCAAAATACTTTTCAGGCTTTCTCCAACCATGCAAGCAGCGCCCCGCACCAAATCTGATTTCTAAGTAGATTTGTTTAATCTTATGCTTTTTCAATAAATCCAATTCATCAGCATTTAACCAGTTTAGTGCGATCAGTCAGAATGGGTGCACTTGGTTAGTGTGTTTGTAGAGTGCTGTGAGGCTGTATGTGAGGAGCATGGCAGCATAAACCGAAGTGTGATCACACAATTGCACTTGAAGGAAGAGGCAACAGTCAGAAAAGGGGTCACAATGGGGGAAATTTCAGGAAAGGACAAGTTCAGCAGGGATGCATTGGTGCATGAAAAATGAGTACTTAATCCCAGTTGTCGTTTGTATAGCTGAGCTTCACTAGGAACAGAATAATAATATCCATGAAAATGATGCTTTGGGAGGAAGTGAGAAGGGGCTTGTGTCCATTGGTATTGTCTAGAATGGGACTGTAGGGAAGGAGTTCCACTCAACTGAGATAGCACAGCGTAAAATATTTTGTTTATTTATGTCGTGTAGAATTGGAGTGAACAGGAATGGAGTTGAATCCACTGGGAATCCATATTGATTTGAAGAGCAGGGGATGGTGGAGAATAAAGCACTCTGAAAGTGTCGAATGGATTCCAGTCTGTAACTCACTTCCAGATATTTGGATTCGATACACAAACCACCTCAAAGCTCACGATTAGATTGCAGTCTCCAATGAACTCCAGAGTGACTCGTCATCTGTATCTAAACCACCCTGAACCTGTCGATTAGATTTCAGACTGTAACTCACTTCTGGAAACCTGCATTAAATATATATAAAGAACCACAGAATCGCACAGTTACATTCTAGTCTATCACGAATTCCAGGACATTGGTTGTTCTCTATATAAAGCGTCCTAACCCATTGGATCGGGTTATAGGCTATTATTGACTCCCAGCTATCCGTTACTCTCTATATAAAACACTCTGAACACCTCGATTAAATTCTAGTCAGTAATGTATTCCCTGTCATCTATTATTCTATTTCTTAACTTCACCACTCAATAATTTCCAACCTGTAACTCACTCCTGGGTATCCGTTGTACTGTATGTAAACTACCCCAGTATTCTCATTTAGTTTCCAGTCTGTAACACATTCGCAAGCATCTGTTATTCTGTATATAAACCACACCGACCCTCTCGATCAGACTGCTAGTTGTAACTGTGTTCTCTGAGCCAGCAGTAGGGTTAGGTACGAACTACAGTAGATCATGCTGGGAATTTTAGTGAAGGTAGTTTAAACTCTTACCTCCGTTAAAAAATGCAGTAAGGGCGCTGTCCTGTGAGCTGTGTCACGTCGTTTCCTTTGTGAAGAAATAAGAAATGTGTCATCACAGTCTGCTGGACAGACTGGGCCAATACTGGTACTAATATGGAGTATTGGGTGCAGCTTTTATTTTAAAAAAGGAGTTGTTTGCCAAAAATAAATGCCATTGGTTGTAACAAAGGAACATGATGATGGTTTGAGACCGACATTGGCTGAGTACCAGAAGGATTTCTGCAAAGTAACAACACATGGGGCTAATTACTTCCAGACCAAATGATTTAGAAAGAACCACTCTCGAGATTTATATTTGTGATGCAGAAGGGAAGGAAGTCTATGGACAAGGCTTGAGTACTCCTCTCGGACAAAGTAACACCCAACCGGGAATCTGTTCTTCAATATATAATCTGCCACTATCCCCTTAGCAGATTTGTGTAGGTCACATACAACCAGGTATCTGTTATAGCCCATACAATCCCCCAAAAATCCCAATTAGGTTCCAGTTTATAACTCTTGTCACAAAACTGGTATGTTTTTTCAACGAAAAGCTATTCCTTTCCTCAAGGATACTATGTTCCTGACTTTTTTTTAACAGAGCAGTGATTAAAAAAAACCCCAAGCTTGGCAATGGCTGGATTTGACACAGAGATCAAAGGTTATTGAGAGGCCTTTTTTGTTTATACGTAAACAGTTGAGACTTCAGGCCCAAGGTCTAAGGTTTTTAGTGGTAACCTGTACAGTCAAGGAGGCGTGGTCAGCTCTCCAGCGAAGCAGTTCAGTCCTGAACGAGTTGGAGTGCAACTGTGGAGTGTATAAAGAAAGGCTGCTGAACTCTCGCTCCTTGTACCCTCCCAATTTCAACCTGTAAGCCCGTTGTTGCATTTTTATTATGTTTAAGGGGTTTTCTTTACTTAGATTCGTATATATCATATGTACACAAACAAACAAACACGCATGCACAGACACACACTAATATGTAACTATATGTATCCTGTGGTGACAAAACACAGATAGATTTCTAACTTGACCAAATAGCAAGGGATGCTGCTTACAATTTCAAAGTAACACTCTGAAATTGCAAATCCCACACACCAGACACAGGGCAGACACATCATCCAGGTGCTAATGACAGTAACATAATGAGAAAACAGCGTTCGCCAACTGATCAATCCCTTAAATTTGTTTTGAGAAGAGTTTTAGGTGAGTTGAAGTTCTGGATGTAAGTTTACTCGCTGAGCTGGAAGGTTGCATTGCAGACGTTTCGTCACCATATTAAGTGTCAACATCAGTGAGCCGCTGGGGAAGCAATGGTGTTCGTGATCCGTGCTTTCAAGAGACACTGTGTTCATTTTTCCATGGGTTGTTGATTTCATTTCCTGTGGTGATGTCATTTGCTGTGATGATGCCATATCCGGATTGTATTTTCAGAGAGTTGTTGTATGTAGAGTTCTGGTTGGAGTACCATGCTTCGAGGAATTACAGAACATGGAATATTCCAGCATATTACAGGCCCTTCGGCCCTCGATGTTGCACCGACGTGTGAAAACAATCTGAAGACCATCTAACCTGCACGATTCCATTTTCATCCATAGAATTATACAATGACAAATTAAATGCCTGTAAATTTGACAAGTCTACCGCAGTTGCAAGCAATGCATTCCACGACCTACCATTATCTGAGTAAAGAAACGATGTTTGACACCTTTCGTATATCTATCACCCCTCAATTTAAAGCTATGTCCCCTCGTGCTGGCCATCACCATCCGAAGAAAAAGGCTGTCACTGCCCACCCTGTCTAATACTGACTAACTTATATGCCTCAATTAAGTCACCTTTCAACCTTCTTCTCTCGAACAAAAATAGCCTCAAACCCCACAGCCTTTTTTCGTAAGACCTTCCCTCCATACTTAATGAATCTTCTCTGAACAATTTCCAAAGCTTTCACATTCTTCCTATAGTGTGGTGACCAGAACTTCACACAATGATCCAAGGGCGGCCGCAAGAATTTTTTTTTTACAGCTGTAACATGATTTAATGACTCCAAAACCCAATCCCTCGAACAATAAAAGCAAGACACCATATGCCTTCTAAACAAGCCTAACAATCTGTGTGGCTTTCAGGGACCAATATACAAGGGCACCAAGATATATCTGGTCATCAACACAACAGAGAATCGTTCCATTCGCCACTACTCTGTATTCCTGATTCTCTTTCGAAAATGAATCACTTCATACTTTTCCAGATTAAATTCCATTTGCCACCTTTCAGCCTCTCTTCAGCTTATCTATGCCTCTGCAACCTGAAACGCCCTTCAGCACTATCCACAACTCCACCGATCTTAGTGTCACCCATAAATTTACTTACCCATCCTTCCACGCTCTCATCCAGGTCATTTATACAAAATAACAAACAGCAGGGGCCCCAGAACAGATCCTTGCAGTACAATACTGGTAACCAAACTCTACGATGACTATTTCCCATCAACCATCACCCTCTGTCTTTTTTCAGCTAGCCAATTTCTGATCCAACCAACGAAACCACTCTCACTCCCATGCCTCCGTACTTTGTGCAATAGCTCATCATGGGAAATTTCATCAAATGCCTTATTGAAATCCATATACACCACATCAACCGCTTCACCCTGATCCACGTATTTGTTCAACTTCTCAAAAAACTCAATCAGGTTTGTGAGGCACGACCAACCCTTCACAAAACGTTGTTGACTGACTCTAATCGACTTAATACTTTGCCGTTGATTATAAATCTTATCTCTTATACCCTTTTCCAACACTTTACACTCAACTAAAGTAAGACTCTCTGGTCTGCAATTACCAGGGTTGTTGCTCCTCCCCTTTTCGATCAAGGAGGCAACATTTGCTGTCCTCCAGTCTCTGGCACTATTCCTTTAGATAACTACGATATAAAGACCAAAGCCAAAGGCTTTGCAATCTCCTACCTGTTTGACAAGACAATTCCAGGATACGTCCCATCCAACCCTGGAGACTTATCTATTTTGACACTTCCGAGAATTGCTGACATCTCCTCTTTGCGAACCTCAACCTTTTCTAGTCTAATAGCCTGCATCTCAATATTCTCCTCGACAAAAACTTCTTTTTTCTCGTGTGAATACGAACGAAAATTATTCATTTAGCGCTTCTCTTATCTCGTCTGATTCCACAGACATCTTCCAACTCATGTCCTTGATTGGTCCTAATCTTACTGTACTCACTTTGTTTTATTCCTGACATAAACGTAGAAAGCATTAAGGTTTTTCTAGATTCTAACTGCCAATGACTTGTGCTAAGCGCTAAAGCACTAAAATCTTTGTGTTCAGGGTCTAATTGGTGAGGAATTGTTTAAGTAAGAGCTCTTTTTTTGATTCAACATGTGCAAATTCTCTTATTAGAGAATGTGCAAATCTTGACCTACACTTTCAAAATAATGGAGGGCAGGTGACTGAAGTGTCAGTGGGGGACCAGTGGGACCAGTGACCATAATTCCGTTAGTGAGACTTGAGAAGATTTGTGGCTCAGGTTGAGGTTCTGTAGATAGCTTTGTTAGCTGAGCTGGATGGTTCGTTTTCAGACGTTTCATCAGCATGTTCGGGTACTGGTTGGGTTGGCGGGAGAGGAAGAAGTGGAGGGCTTGGACCCTTCCACTGACACCCTCCTCCGACTGACTGAACTGGTCCTCACTCTTAACAACTTCTCCTTCCAATCCTCCTACTTCATCCAAACCAAAGGAGTAGTCATGGCCACCCGCATGGGCTCCAGCTATGCCTGCCTCTTCATCAGATATGTGGAACAGGCCACCTTCTGCAGCTACACTGGTACCACCACCCCACCTTTTTCTATGCTACATTGATGATTGTATTGCTCCCATAAGGAGGTTGAACAGTTCATCCACTTTACTAACACCTTCCACCCCGAACTCAAATTTACCTGGACAGTCTCAGACTCCTCCATCCCCTTTCTAGACCTTTCCATTTCTATCTCGGGCGACTGACTCAACACAGACATTTATTACAATCCGATCGACTCCCACAGCTACCCAGATTACACCTCCTCCCACCCTTCCCCCTATAAAAAATGCCATCCCACACTCCCGATTCCTTCGCCTACGCCACATCTGCTCCCAGGAGGACCAATTCCACTAATGAACTACCCAAATGACCTCCTTCTACAAAGTCCGCAATTTCTGCTCCAACGTAGTCGACGATGCTCTACATCACATCTCCTGCATTTCCCTCACCTCCGCCATTGAACCCTACTCCTCCAATCGCGTCTAGAACAGAACTTCACTGGTCCTCACCTTCCACCCCACCAACCTCCGGATACATCGTATCATTCTCCATCATTTCCGCCACCTCCAAACAGACCCCACCAACAGTGATATATTTCCCTCCACACCCCTATCAGCGTTCCAGAGAGACCACCCCCTCAGTGAATCCCTCGTCAGGTCCACCGCCCTCCCCCCCACCAACACAACCTCCACGCCTGGCACCTTCACCTGCAACCGCAAGAAATGAAAAACTTGCGCCCACACTTCCCCCTCACGTCCATGCAAGGCCCCAATGGATCCATCGACATCTGTTGCAAATTCACCTGCACCTCCACACACATTATTTACTGTATCCTCTGCACCCGATTTGGCCTCCTCCACACTGGGGAGCCAGGCCACCTACCTGCGGAACATTTCAAGGAACATCTCTGGGACACCCGCACCAACCAACCCAACTGCCCCGTGGCTGAACACTTGCACTCCCCCTCCAACTCCTCCCAGAACATGCAGGTCCTTGGTCTTCTCCATCGCCAGACCCTGTCCATAAGATGACTGGAGGAAGAGCGCCTAATCTTCTGCATAGATCTGCATAAACACACGGGATAAATGCAGATTTCTCCAGCTTCCACACTTTCCCTCCCCTCCACCTTATCTCAGTCCCTACCCCCGGATTCAGCACCGCCCTCTTGACCTGCAATCTTCTTCCCAACCTCTCCGGCCCCACCCCCGCTCCAGCTGATCGCCCTCACCCTCACCTCCTTCCACCTTTCGTATTCCCAGCGCCCCTCCCCTAAATTCCCACACCCACCTTTATTTCAGCCAGCATGGCACACCAACCTCTTTCCTGAAAAAGGGCTTATGCCCGAAACGTCGATTATTCTGCTCCTCGGATGCTGCCTGGCCTGCTGCGCTTTTCCAGCACCACATGCTTCAACTCAGATCTCCAGCATCTGCAGTCCTCACTTTCACCTAACATCATCACTGAGCCTCCAGACAAAGTATTGGTGGTATGGCCCTCTCTCTATTTATATGTTTAGGTTTCCTTGGGATGTTGGCATCATTTCCTGTGGTGACGTCATTTCTTGTTCGTTTTCTCAGGGAGTGGTAAATGGGATCTGATTCAAGGTGTTTGTTGATAGAGTTCTATGTGATTATATAATTCTTAGAATTCTCGTGACAGTCACTGTTTGCCTTGTCCGAGGACTGATGTGTTATCCCAATCTTAGTGGTGTCTTCGTCATCTGTCTGGAGGGATTCTAGTGAGAGTGGGTCATGTCTCTTTGTCGCTAGTTGATGTTCATGTACCCTGGTGGCTAGTTTTCTGCCTGTTTGTCCAATGTATTGTTTGTTACACCCCTTGCAAGATATTTTATACATGACATTAGTTTTGCTTGTTGTCTGTATAATGGCTTTCAAGTTCATTGTCTGCTGTTTTAGTGTGTTGGTGTGTTTGTGGGCTACTATGATGCCAAGAGATCTCAGTTATCTGGCATTCATTTCCGAGACGTCTTTGATGTAGTGGGAATTGGCTAGGGTTTCTGGACGTGTGTGCCTGTTTGTTTGGGTTTGTTGCTGAGAAATCAGTGGAGTGTGGACATTGGAAAATATTTTTGAATATACTGTATAGTTGATTTTTTCGGCTTTTCGTAGTTCCCCTGTGCTGCAGCGTGTGGTGGCTCGTGAAAACAATGTTCTGACTGGAAAGACAGAAAAGAGACCGAAGAGTCAATGTTTTCACGCAGAGGTTGGTGCGTGCATGGAATGGCCTGCCAAAGAAAGGGGTGGAGACAACATGTTAAAGATATCTCGATTGGGCATGAATAGGAAATGTTTGGTGGGATATGGACGGGGTGCTGGCAACGGGGTCTAGATTAGGTTGGGGTATCTGGTTGACGATGGGCGAGTTGGCTGAAGTATTGTGTATTGTACATCTCTTACTTCATGACTTGATGCTGTCTCTTATCGGCTCTTCATACCTCTCTCGTTTGTTGTCCTTCTGCCTAATTTGCAATCTTAACTGCCCTAACTGAGCCTTCTTCTTTTTCCTCTTGACTTGAGATTCAACTGCTTTAATAAACCACGGCTCCCTCACTCGATCATTTCATTCCTCTTTGATAGATATGGACTTCTGAACGACGCACAGTAGCTGTTCCTTGAATAAGCTCCACATTTCAAACGTGTGTATTCTCTACTATTTCCTTCCACATCCTATGCATCCTAAATCTTGCCTCATCGCATCGTAATTGTCCTTCGCTCAGCTACAACTCTTGCCATGCAGTATATATCTATGGACTTGCACCACTAAATTAAAGGTAATTGAACTGTGGTCATTATCACCAAAGTGCTCAGCTGCATTCAATTCTAACACCCGTCCGGGTTCCCTACCCAGTGGCTTAGCCTCTTGTTGGCCTGTCCCCACGCTGTGTCAGGGAACCTTCCCACACACGTTGAACTAAAACTCGCCCATCTAAAGTACTCGATCTATATCACTTCGAATCAATATTAGAAAAGTTAAAGTCCCCTGCAACATCTACCCTGTGACCTTCGATCCTATCCAGAATCATCTTTGCTATCCTTCTTCCTACACCTCTGAATCTTTTCGGAGGCCGAGGGAAATCTCTCAACAGGGTGACCTTTACTTTCCTACTTCTAACCTCTGCCCAAACTACCTCATCAGACAGTCCTCAGCACACGTCCTTTCCACAGCCATAGTCTCATCCCATTTGCCAGCATTTGGCCTAAATCCCTCAAAGCCCTTCTTATTCATGTCCCATCCAGATGCCAGTTGCATGTTTTCATTGTTTCAGCCTCTACCGCTTCCTCTGCAGCTCATTTCATGCACAAATCACCCCCGAACATGAAAACCTTGCCCCTGAGGTCCCGTTTTGAATCTTTCCCTTCTCGCCTTAAACCTGTGCTGTCCACATCTCGTCCTCCCTACCATGGGATAAAGACATTGTGCCTTCACCGTATCTCTACCTCTCATGAAATGTGAACCTCGAGAGGTCACCCCTCAGACTCAGACACTCCGGTGAAAGCAGTCCAAGTTTATTCAGCCTTCCCCTCAATCACAGTCCTTCCAACTTTCTTGTACGTCTTTTCTGAACACTTCCAACTTTGACAATATCTTTCCAACAACGGGGAGAGCAGAACTGAACACACGAAAGTGTACTACCCAATGTACATCTGCAACATGACATCCCAACACAATCTGCAGAACAATAAGGGTAAGTGTATTGAAATAGCTCTTCGCCACCCTGTCTACCTGTAACTAATCCTTTAAGTAACTATGATCCTCAACTCTAAGGTCTCTTTGTTCAACAACACTCAATCGGACCCTCCCAATAAATGCATTATTCCTTACCTAATTTGCCTTTCCAAAACTTTAACACCTCACAGTTATCGAAATGCAACTCCATCGAGTGTTGCACCAAGAATTCCCTACTCCTTGAAAGAAGAAACGACATTCCGTGAGATTTCCAGCTTACCTGCTGACTCGACATGCCAGCTCTATGTTTCACACAATTTCCTTTGTACTTCAGCTTTCTGCAAATTTGTTTCCTTTGAGTAATATTCTGTTCCTTTCTTGTCACTTCCAAAATGACCAACTTCTCATCATCAATATCAAACCCAGCACATCCCTTTGACTCTGAAGGATTTCCACCAACCTGACTTAAAACTCACTCCTACACACATTTTTAAAAATTCCATGTCCACTCAGCATTCTACACTTTGTTCATCACAGTTAATATCGGGGGATTTGAAAGCTCCTGCGGTTATTACACAACTAGTTTTAAACTTCTCTGTGAGTTGCCAGCATATGTGCCCTGCTATATCTTCCTGACTGTATAAGCATTTATAGAACAAGCTAATCAACGTTGTTGTTGTCTGTGTTCTACTCATATCACATGACATTGTGGTTACTCCCCACTTTACGCACCTCTGTTCTAACCTGAAGATTGTGAGCTCCCAGATGTTGAGACCCTCGTCTGTACCTCTCGTCTACCATATCACTGTGACAGCGCTATCAGCCCATCACACAACCAACACCCTCAACTCATCTGCCTGCACTGGTGTGTAAAAGCATAGCCTCAAACGTTTCATCACAAAAGGTTCACTAGCTTAAGTTTGGCACTCAGCAGCGGCCTTGGGATGAGTTGAGATTATTTCCATTGAATGGCCGGGCCCCTTTGGATTTCGAATCTAGCAACACCACTTCTTTCCCATACCCTTACCGCTGTGCATGCTCCCTTTCAAGAATCCGTAAGATGTGGTGTCAAAGGTGGCTCAGTGATTATCACTGCTGCCTCACAGCACCAGCGACCAGGATTTGATTCTAGCTTCGAGTGGCTGTCCCTGTGGAGTTTGCACATTCTCCCCGTGTCTGCACAGATTTTCTCTGGGTGCTCCAGGTTCCTCCCACAATCCAAAGGTGTGCAGGTCAGGTGAATTGACCATGCTAAAATTGTTTTAGGAGCATTAGTTATGGGTAAATATAAGGTAGGGGAATGGGTCTGGGTGGGTTACTCTGCGGGAAGTCGGTGTGGACTTGTTTGACCGAAGGGCCTGTTTCTGCACTGCAGGAAATCTAATCTGATAGTTAAATAAATCCAACGTATATCTAGTCTGGATGCACTTAGATGCCGGGACAAGCGTGTGTGCTGTCCTGGGTGTGAGTGTTGTCGAAGAAGCATCCACTAATCATACCTGCATGGCAGGTAAAGAAACATCCCTGTCTGAGTACTGGAATCCAGCCAATCAATATGGAAGTGGACAGAGAAAGTTCAATCAATCAGGAATCTGTAAATTGACATTCAACTGTGAATGGAGTTGTATTTCGATAACTGTGAAGGCTCCACTGTTTACTTTTCCTGAATGGTTTCTAAAGAATGATCCGCAGACCTTTAATTTAGTTGAACTGTTATTACATTCATTTCAACCATCTGATCTATTTTGCGTTATCTCACATTTCTTTAGATATCCAATAATTGCATACTTTTGTCAACTCTGGGAGGACACAAGGAGCAGAAGGGCACCCTCGAGCCCATCATTTCTGCTCCACCATTCAGTGAGAATATGGCTGACCTGATCATCATCAATTCCGTTCTCCTGCCTTTCTCCCCTTAGGCCCTTTATTTACTTCCCAATTAAAACTTTCTGGCTCCCTCTGTCCCTCTCACCCTCGGTCAACCAAACACCACCACACCCCCCCAGCCCCCTCTCCCCCTCGTTCTCTCTCTCTCTCTGCTCTCTCAGACCTTGGTGGTGAAGAATTCCAGAGACTCGCTTCCCTCAGAGGTAAGAAATTCCTCCTCATCTCTGCATCAAATCTCTAATACCGTACTCTGTGGTGAGGCCCTTAATTTATCGACTCTCCTACCTGCCACAGTATACAGCATTTCCAGTGAGAAAATAAAATGTATTTTGTAAGGCTTTCATTATATCTCCAGCAGAGAAGTAACACAGTGCCTCCTGTTGTGAAACTGGGGAGAACAATTGTTGATTTGGAGACAGGAAGTCAAAATTTGGAGTTTGTAAAACCGTAAAATGCTAAGGAGGAAAGCATTTTAATGGGTGGATTTTATTTGCATGGTTAGAGATTTAAATGCAAAAACATACAAACAACAAACTGAAACTAAAGACTGAACGGCTGTGGGTGGCACAGTGGCCCAGTGGTTAGCACTGCTGCCGCACAGCGCCAGAGACCTGGGTTTAATTCCCGACTCAGGCGACTGACTGTGTGGAGTTTGCACGTTCTCCCCGTGTCTGTGTGGGTTTCTTCCAGGTGCTCCGGTTTCCTCCCACAGTCCAAAGATGTGCAGGTCAAGTGAATTGGCCACGCTAAATTACCCGTAGTGTTAGGTAAGGAGTAAATGTAGGGGAATGGGTGCGTTGCGCTTCGGTGGGTCAGTTGGGCCGAAGGGCCTGTTTCCACACTGTAAGTAATATCATCTAAAGTTGGCAGACCAAGGAACAGTTTTTACTGAAACAACTGACATTTGAATCAGCCACTTCGATGCAAAAACTCTAGTAAATTTCAAGCTGAAGGTTTTGATAACACAGGACAAATCTCTTTGTAGGAAATATTAATATATGATCACGGGACTAAAAGGAGGGGACAGTTGGAGAAAGACCCCAGAGATAACTGCCATTCACTTGAGCTTATCGTCCTGAGCTCTCAGGAATCGTTGGCTCTGACAGCCTCCTCGATGTCTTGGAGGAAGCACCATTTTAATAACAACGGGGCCAATGATGGAGAAGGCGTTACTGTCCGAAGAATCGACTGACAAGGATCAGAACATTTCGTTAAACACATAACCTGGTTGTAATTTTCAGTGACTAAATTCTACTCTTGCAATATGAGTGCAACTGGTGCTTTTTGGAACAGCATATCATTAGAATCTTGTTTTATTCAGACACACACACACAGACAGACAAATACCCGCATGCACACATATATTTTGTGGGGTGAATTTGTACTTGCAGAGTTACATTGCACTTTGCTCAAAAACTGCATGCATTCATATAGAACTCTGAGCTCAAACACTGCATGAATTTATGACAATCTCTGTCATCTCACTTTTTAGATTAGAATCAATCTAAACATCAGGTCATAGACAGAGAACACGGGGGGCTAACACCTTCAACATATTGTCTAGCTATCACCATTATTAACAGCTAACCCGAGAATGCAATTTTTAAAAAAAGGGTTTTGAGATTTACACATGAAAGAAGTGAAACTATCACTGTATTCTAAAAGATGAAAGGCTTAACAGACAATCAATTTTTCAATGTATAATTTCAGTTACATCACACTGTGAATTGTTGGTATAAATTCTGTGTTCCGATTGAGCCCTCCACAATCACCTGATGATGCAGCGTCTGTCCGAAACCGAGCGTGCTTCCAATTTAACCTGTTGGACTATAACCTGGTGTTGTGTGATTTTTAACTTTGTTTTATTCAGGAATATTCAGAAAAAGGACAGCTATTTATTTGGTTTGGTAATAGCTTAATTTAGTTACTCACGTTATAGTCAGATAAATAAATTTCTATTTTTTGATTCTAAAGTGAGTTCTTGCTGTTCAACTTGGGACTAAACACCACAACCAGCTGACCCTACTAGCTATACAAAGAGAGGACAAGGAACGCAAATTTGGCTGGGGCAACATCGTAACAATAGGACAAGCTAGAGGACAGCCAGAGAATTTCCAGAAGCAAACCACTCATCCACGCTCCCCATTAATGAACTCTTTGACCCAGATCCAATATACCAAGCAATACAATGAACAGCTGGAACCAGGCAACAGGAAGCAGTGGGAATGGAACAAAAGAGGTTCCAACTGCCACAATGCCACAGCGCTTCACGGGAGGCTCCACAGCATTGAGCATGTCATCTAAAAAGGGAATGTAGCGTTTACAAACAAAAATCCCAGGCTCGGCCAGCATACCCAGGACAACTGCAACTAGGAGCCGAGATACAAGTCTTTAGTCAAACCACGAACCCTGGAACAGGGATGGCGCTGTGTGCCGGTGATATTGTCACACTGTAAATGTTGGAGGCAAAAATTACTCAAGATGCAAATTTGGAGCAATTCGAACCACAGTGTCTCATACAACATCGTCTGGGAAGATCGGAGGTCACTGGAAGAGTGGGATTACAACCAAGCAGTCTCTCCAAATACAACAGTCATCATTCTTTTATATCTTTGACCAGGCAAAGCATGTAGGCCCGTTTACGTTAATGCTTTTCCTCTTGATGATTCTCAGTCAGTTCCAGTCCTTGGTCAGTCACAACATATTCCCATCAGCAACAAGCTGAAGCAAGATGTTTTGCTGTTATCATGTCACTATTCTCAATAACAGGAACAGTATCTTGCCATGATAGGCACGTTTGCCACAGCTAAGTACAGAGGTTAGGTTCTCTCTCCTCTTAGCACATTTGTCCATTGACTTACATTGCATATATTTCCTGCCTGCAGTTAGCTTTGCTAACATTCCTGTTACATGCAATTGCAAAGGGAAGCACTTTTTTTTTCAGTAAGCAGGTTTTGGCCAAATATCCCAACATACACTCATAACTGGGCGGCACGGTGGCACAGTGGTTAGCACTGCTGCCTCACAGCGCCTGAGACCCGGGTTCAATTCCCGACTCAGGCGACTGACTGTGTGGAGTTTGCACGTTCTCCCCGTGTCAGCGTGGGTTTCCTCCGGGTGCTCCAGTTTCCTCCCACAGTCCAAAGATGTGCGGGTCAGGTGAATTGGCCATGCTAAATTGCCCGTAGTGTTAGGTAAGGGGTAAATGTAGGGGTATGGGTGGGTTGCGCTTCGGCGGGTCGGTGTGGACTTGTTGGGCCGAAGGGCCTGTTTCCACACTGTAAGTCTAAAAAAACTTGAGAATTGTTCACATAATACCCGATTTCAGTAACTAATGTCATCACTGAAAAAAAACTGTACCTCGGTACCTTTGTAAGTACGCTGGTGCTGTATGTGGTGACTCATAAACGTTTTGCTGGGGTGCATCTGAGTGCATGTGATAATAAAGCTAATTCATTAATTAATTACAATTGAATACTTTGATGTTCGTGTGTACAATATGTCTACCTTTGTACTCACAAGTTGAAAACACAAATGAGTTATACCTACTGAGGTACTGATACACAAGTTCTACGATGAGAGTTTGTAATAGTTGTTTTGGGTACAGTCCTGGTGGGTGTTTTGTGTCCTGTGCTAAAGCTGCAATGAGATTTTATTCAAATCTGTCTCTAAATATCTTCAAACTCATATCTTAATAGATTTGTTTCAAATGTTTAACTTAATTTATTTTATCAATACACTTCGCTGCATGGTTTAAAATATCAGCATTGTCTGACTGTTTCATTCAGAGGCATCTCAGTGAAAACGAAAAGCAATTCGAAACTTGTTCGATGGAACCAGGAGCCAGTCAGGGTACTCCACCGTTCCGCTGCTTATGGTCATCGCAAACAAATATAGAATTGGCTTATCTCTGGAATCAGAGGAATAATGGGGGTCTTGTGCTCCGCTGATGCAAATGCATTTGCCTCCTTATCGTATCATGACATTCACAATCAGAATGAAGGGGTATTTCAAAACTTTCTTAAACTCCAAGTCCAACAATCATCATTCTTTTATACCTTTGACCTGGCAAAGCATGTAGGTTCGATTACATTAATGCTTTTCCTCTTAATGTTTCTCAGGCTGTTCCAGTCCTTGGTCAGTCACAACATATTCCCATCGGCAACAAGCTGAAGCAAGATGATTCGCTGTTGTCATACCACTATTCACAACAACAGGAACAGTATGTTACCATGACAGTCACAGTTGTCCCAGTTACCTACAGAATCTAGGTTCTCTCTCCTCTTAGCACAGCACTTGTCCATTGACTTATATAACAGATGTTTCATGCCTGCGGTTAGTTTTGCTAATATTTCTGTTACATGCAATTGCAGAGGAAAGCACGCATTTTTTTTCAACAAACTGGTTTTCAGCAAATTTGAAACATGAACATTGTTCCCGTAATACCCGATTTCAGTAACTAATGTTATCACTGAGAGAAGCTGTCCCTCAGTACCGGTGTAAGTATGCATGTGGCGCTGTATGCGGTGACTCATAAACTTCTCACCGGAGTGCATTTGAGTACATGTGACAATAAAGATAATTCATTAATTAATCACCATATACTGAAGAGTTGCTGGTTGTCATCAACAGAAGAGTTGAGTTAAACCCTGAGAGATCACCTTTTAGAACTGAATACATTGACGGTCATGTGTACAATATGGAGAAAAAAGCTGTCTAAATTTGTATTGAAAAGTTGAAAACACAAATGAGTTATACCTACTGAGGTATTGATACACAGATTCAACGATACGTGTTGTGCGATAGTTGTTTTGGGTACAGTCTTGGTGGGTGATTTGTGTCCTGTGCTAAAGCCGCAATGAGATTTTATTCAAATCTGTCTCTGAATGTCTTCAAACTAATACCTAAATAGGATGGATTTGCTTTAACTGTTTAGCTTAATTTAATATGTCAATAAACTTCGCGGCATGGTTTAATTGATCAGCATTTTCTGACTGTTTCATTCAGAGTCATCTCAGTGAAAACCAAAAGCAATACAAAATGCGTTCTATGAAACCAGGTGTCAGTCTGGGAGCTCAGCGGTTCTGCAGCTTCCGGTCATCACAAACAAATATAGAATTGGCTTATCTCTGGAATCAGAGGAATATTGGGGGTCTTGTGCTCCGCTGATGCAAATACATTTGCCTCCTTATCGTTTCATGACATTGACAATCAGAACGAAGGGATATTTCACCACATTCTTCAATTCCCTTCTGAACATAGTCTGGGTCACTGCATAAATTGCAGTGTTGGTGCAGCAACTCAGTAACTGCAACATGAATCCCAATTCTTGCACAAAGTCTGGTATATATATAGCCACCCGTGTCACAAATGTCATGCGGGTATATATAGAAATCAGCATCAGCATTGACCATAACAGGATGAAATTAGCAGAGATAACAAAGAGTAGAATGATGGATTTCCTTCGATTCTCCATCTCTTGGTCTCTAGGACCCTCCCCATTGCTGCGATTCCGGAGTCTCATACGGGCTCTGCTACTCACCAAAATGTACCTGACGGTGAATGCATTGAGCATCAGGATGAGGACAAATGGGACACATGGCGTTAGAATGTGATGGAGAAATTCAATTGCAACCCAAGCCTTTGAATACCTGATATCAGTTACAACATGGCAGAACCAAGGCATGTTCTGAAGTTGATACCGTTCTGTCAACATGAAATACCAGAAAATGTTCTTCAAACAGCTCAGCGCAGTCACTATTAACAGAACAACAGTGGCTGTTTTCTCAGTGCAATATTTAGTTTTTACTTTCTGGCAACAGATGGCCACAAATCTATCAAAGGTGAAAGTGACAGTGAACCAGACAGAACAGTCAGTGACTGCATAAAGCAGGACAGCGTGTATATTGCATACAGGGATGTGAAACAGGAAGGAGAAGCGTTCCCGAAATACAGCAGGGATCTGTCTCAAGATCAGATCCAGTATGACGACCAGAAGATCCGCAACTGCCATGGCCATCAGATAGTGAGTGATACACTTAGAGAGACCACACTTTCCCCGAGACATAATGACAATCGTCAGTAAGTTAACTGTGAGGAATGAGAAAACATAGTGTTGATATACATTCAGACTCAATGCAAACTTACCTGCTTAAATGGAGTAATAACTGGCGTTTCAAAACATTTCAGTCTATGCAGCTCTGACATGATTGAGTGTGTCCATTGGCTGAAAATGGGGGAGTCAATTCTTTGGAACAAAATTATCCATAAATTAATATTGACATGTTGGGATCCTGTAAATCCACAAATAAGGAGCACCACATAACTCGATCATGCAAATTGGAAAATTAACTCGACTGCAGGGTCACATTGAGACTAACATACCCAAAGTGAATTCAATGTTGTGTACACTTTGGTATGGAGATGTGTTTTGTCTTGAAAAAGTGACACCAGTAAACGAAATGTACTTAATTGCAACATCATCCAAACATTTCTCATTAATTTCCCCCTGTAAATAGTGGAGGCAGATATACTCACAAGGAACTCCAATTGCAGCCAGGACAGGATAGTAGCCAGCTTGAGTGATCTGCAGTATGTAATATATCCGTTCGGATAAAGATAATGGGAAGAAGCCAGCATAATGTTCAAGCATATAATATGCCAAGGATATACTCTTTCCCATTGCTGTGAGATTCCTATCTATTGATCTCAGGTTTGACTCCATTGAGGGAACACTTCAGTCTATGACTGTCGGATCGGGCTCTCGACCCTTCTCTCTAAAAGGTGATCCTTGTTAATGTCTGATGTGATGTTCCCGTTGACAATATGTGCTCGCCCATTGAAAGACGTTGCTAAAATAAACAGGTCTGTGAACTCTCCAAAGGCGCAATTAGGATCCGTAGGGATTGGGATCAATTCCAGTCACTGAAGCAAACAGGTTTGGTTAACACCTCGTTAATCTTGCATTTTGTTTTTAATCCAAACACACTTAAGTTGAAAGTTAACTCAATCGGACTGCGGGTACAGTGGTGTGAGGGTCACTGAGGGTAGGAAATGTTGCGAATCTCTGAGTAGCCCAGGTCAACCCTCTTTTGATCTGGCACAGTGGACAGAAGATCATGTGATTGCATGCTTCCTGAATGGGACAGTTCCTACCTTTGATCGATAGATCAGCCATTGCTGGTGGTGTCTGGAGCAAATATGCAAACACATATAAAAGATAATCATTTGATTCTCTGTGGCAAATAAAATGACTTAATTTGTAATCAGTAAGAACACATTGTAAAACTGAGAGGGCTGAGTATGCATTTTGGGGTGAAGGGTGAGAGATGTGGGAGTGATAATCACTATTGGTTTCATGCTAATTTGATAACAAGTGATACAAGCATCATCCCAATATGTTCAATGTTTTCCCTATCACGGAATTCCCGACCATCAAAATCTGTCATTTACCATTAAGAGTTAATCAAAACATGCCTCCTCCCCTGCTCGATCGAGACTCTGATCTCCACCTTCACAAACACTCCCTTCACCACCGAGGCACAGCGGCAGCAGTGTGTCCTGTCGACAAGACACACAGCCAAGATTTCTTCAAGAGTACTTTACAGTCCGGCCATTTCTACCATGACTGGAAGGATGAGGGAGAACTCATGCTCAACGCAATGTAAACTGATGCTCCCTGCACAGTCAATGTTCAGTTGTAGTAGTGCGTACTATCTACAGGATGCACGTTAGAAATTCACCAAGGCTCTTCCTAATAAAAGGCTCGTTCAATCGAGAAGGACCAAGTGCAGCAAACAGAAGGGAACACCATCTCCTGCAAGTTCTCCTGCGATCAATACCACACCATCCCGACTTGGTGCAATAGCAACTGTTCCTTCAGTGTCACTGGAGTCAACTTCCTGGAGCTCCCTCCTTAATGGCACTTTATTGAGTGTCCCGACATCACACACAGGGGAATGCAGTATTTTGGGTAGGGAACATGGATAACGTACGATAACTTAATATAAGATAAATTGAGATGAGATAAGTTAAGACAAGGCATGAAAGCAGGAATTAGTGCATTCGGCCCATTAAGTCTGCTGACCAGTTTTTTTTTCAGTCTCGCGTTTTTTACCCAGACAAACTTTGGTGTTACCACTCTGGGAACAAAACTGTGATTATACATGCCCTCATTATTTTAAGTCGACTGTCTGTTGCTCCTTAATGCAGTCTCCTCTACATTGGTGAGACTGGACCCACTCCCTGCAGCGCACTACAGGGAACATCTCCAGGACATCCACATCAATCAACCCCACTGCCCCGTTGCCCAACATTTCAACTCCCCCTCCCACTCTGCCGAGGACATGCAGGTCCTGGGCCTCCTCCACTCCCGCTCCCTCACCTCGTGGCGCCTGGAAAAAGAATGGCTCAGCTTCCACCTCGGAATCCTTCAACCCCAGGGCATCAATGTGGACTTCACCAGTTTCCTTTTTTCCCCTCTGCCCACCTTACCCCAGTTCCATCCTTCCATGTCAGTACTGTCCTCTTGACCTGTTGTTCCTGCCAATCTCACCAATACAATCCACCCTCCCCTCTGGCCCATGACCTCCATCCCCACCCCCATTTACCTATTGTACCCTTTGCTACCTGCCCCATCCTAGTCTCTGACCTCTCACCTCTATACTGATCCCCATTTATCTATTGTACTTTTTGATACCTCCAGCCCACCCCACCCCCCACCCCCACCCCCACACACACACCATTTTTCTCTCCTCCTTGGAGGTTCCATGACTCAATTCTCGATCAAGGACTTTTGCCTGAAACACCGATTTTCCTGCTCCTCGGATGCTGCCTGATATGCTGTGCTTTTCCAGCACCACTCTAATCTAATCTCTCTTTGATATGGTCTAGTTTTATGGCGCGCACCCATCCATCGAAATGACCATCTTTAATTCTTCTGAAATCTACTTAAGTCTGACCTGGTTCTTTCTTTATCTTTCTGAACCGCGATCTATACGCTTCTGGTACCGATTCATAAGTGCTCAAGTATCCTGTTTGACCTCTTCATAATCCTTTGACCACTCAACTAACATTGCAGCAAGTAGTTCATGAACTTTGCCTCCCAATTTAGTCTGAACTAGCATTACCCACAAGTTCTTGACCACTCCATCTGCCTAGCCAGCTTTCAAATGAAGTTAACAAGCCTTCAACCGCTTTCACATCAACATGTGACAGTGTTTTAACATTTTCATATATAGTGCTACCTCTCTCTTCATTTCTATCCTGTGAACGTGACTTTCCTGAGTAATTAGCAACTTCTGAACCTCAAATTCTCTCTCCACTTCTCTTTCATCTCTCTCTCTCTCTCTCTCTCTCTCTCTCTCGCTGTCTTTCTTCCCTTGTACTCAACTAAGAACTTTCCTACCTCCCTTTGTCCTCTCTTTCTCTCGCTACTTTCTCTCTCTTTCTTGTTCTCTCTCCTTTTCTTCTCTCTTTCTCTCTCTTTCTAGCTATTTATCCAACTATTTATCGATCTATCTATCTTTTTCTTCCTCTCTTCTCTCATGGCTCTTCTTTCCCTTTCTTTATCTCCATTTTCCTCAGTTGTAATTTAATTTTCGAAGTCTATGCACTTGTCTGTTTCTCTGATACACTGAAGTGCCTTTCTAACTCCTTTACAATAACAGCTTTACTCTTGTCCCTAGTTAAATCTAATTATAACCTATTTGCTCATTCTAAAAGCATGACCTTCCTCTGACTTTCCAAACTTTCCTGGCACATTTAGGAATCATCTTCAAACCCCAGGACGTCTTTTGCAATCTTAGGACTCAGTTTCCTCACTTATAAATTAACCAACCACAAGTAACCAAAACTAATCAAACTATGATTTACTTAACGATATAGGACACTAATCGACAAGTGTTGAAATCTGATGGAATCTTTTGTCCCCAGAACTATTCAAATCTGTCAAAATCTCTGATTGAATCTGTCTAAATGTGTCCAAATTACGGACCTGAGACCTCAGACTGTAACAACACGGTGTGAACCCTCTGTTAATTAAACCAATCACACAGGACCAACTCACATTGCCTCGTATTCTGTTGAAATATGTGTGACAGCGAGCTCGCAAATTCCACTGTTTAAAGAAAAAAATCATCATTTTTTTCTTTAACTCGCAAAGTAAGCTTTAAATAACAAGTCTTCGCCCCCTTTCTCTGAACAGCATATCATCTGCCGACAACTCTACATTAATATACTGTTCCAATAAAAACACTTATATCAATTGCATCAACTTACTTTCAAAATCATCCAGCAGCTATCGTCTCTGGTGTCATTATGGGGAAGGTGTCTTGGGTTTCAAGTGTTTACAGGCGATTGTAGGGGTTGGAGGAGGTTACAGAGATATGGAGAGGGAGGGGCTGGAAGAGGTTACATAGATAAGGAGGAGATGTAGCAGCTGGAGGATATTGGAGAGATAGAGAGGGTTGGATGGATTGGAGGTGGTTACTTAGATCAAGAGGGGTGTGGGTACCGGAGGAGGCAACAAAGATAGGGAGGGAGTGTAGGGACTGGAGGGGGATATACAGAGATAGGGAGGGGGTGTCGGGGCTTAAGAGGGTTACAGAGATAGTGAGGCTCTGTAGGGGGTGGAGAGGGTTACACAGAAAGGGAGGTACTGTAGGAGCCAGCGGATGTGGCAGAGGTAGGCACGGTTGTAGTGGATGGAGGAGGTAATGCAGGTACGGAGGGGTGTAGAAGCTGGAGGGGATTACAAAGATATGGAGGTATAGTGGCAGTTGGATGACTGAGATAGAGTAAGACTATAGGTGCTGGAGGATTTTAGAGTGATAGGGAACGGATGCAGCGTTTGGAGAACGTGACAGTGACAGGGACGGCCTGTAGGGCCTGGACGCGATTGCTTTTGTACTGGAGATAGGGCCTTTCGGAGAGCAGTGGAACACAAGGATCTTGGAGTTCATTTTCACAGCTTTCGGAAAGTAAAGTCACGGGTAGACATAGCAGTGAAAAAAGGTAGGGTACACTGGCCTTCATCAGTCAGTGCACTGAGTATAAACGTTGGGAAGCAGTGTTGCAATTCTAAACACATTGATGAGGCCGCACTTGGTAGTACTGTGCACTGTTTTGTTATCTTGCTATACAAAGGGTGTTCCTAAAATGGAAAAAGTGCAAAAGAAGTTTACAAGGTTGTTGCCAGGATTCAACGGTCTGAGTTATATGAAGAGGTTAGATAAGCTGGGGAATTTTTTTTTATCGAGAGTAGAAGACTGAGAGAAGACATTATAGAGCTTTAAAAGATCAAATGAAAGGCATGGATAGGACGAAACAACTCAGTCTTTATCCCAGGGTTGATTAATTGAGGACTAGAGGACATCAGTTTAAAGTTAGAGGGGAAGCAATAAAAGGGAATCTGTGGGGCAACGTTTTTTTACACAGATGGTGTAATACGTGTGGAATGAGCTACAGACAGAGGTTGGTTGATGCGGGCACATTAACAACATCTAAAAATAATTTGGACAAAGCGAAATATGGATAGGACAGGATTAGATGTATATGGAACAAGTGCAGGGTAACAGGATTATCATAGATGGACATTTTTTTTCGGCATAGAGCAGTCTGAGCCAAAGCACCTGTCCTCGTGCTGTAGGACTCTATGAGGCCATGACTCTAAAAGCAGAAGCTGCTTTTGCTCTCTCTGACAAAGGTACTTGCCAGGAACTGCAAAGTATCTCTAACTTTGTGATGCACGTGGTTTGCCCCACTTTATCAACATAATATTCCAGTCTTGGAATTTGGAACGAGTTAGATTGAGTCACAGCATTGGAATTCCAATAATCTATGCTGAAACATTGATTACCAGCAGTTTTGTGAACCAAAATGATCCAGAAACTCCATTTGCCTTGAGTCATCTCTATGATGTCTTTGGAACATTACTTCTACTTCAAAGAATCATAGAGTCCCTACAGTGTGTAAACAGGCCCTTCAGCCCAACAAGTCCCCTGAAGAGTATCCCATGCAAACCCATTTCCCATTACTCTACGTTTACGCCTGTCTAATGCACCTAACCTATGCATCCCTGAACGCTATGAGGAACTGGAGGAAACCCACGCAGACACGGGGTGAGTGTACAAACTCCACACAGATCGTCGCCCGAGGTCGGAATTGAGCCCGGTTCCCTTGGCAATGTGAGGCAGCAGTGTCCAAACCCCAGACCAAAATCCTGGACCCGAGTCGTCAATGTTATAAAGCGGAAGTTGACTCTCCACCCCCACTTCTTCTGACAATTAATTCCGAAACACCCAAGGAGGAGCACCTCGCCTTATAATCTGGAAATAGACTGCATAAAGTTGCGTAACCTGCTTTCTGCGACATCTAGTTTTGAAATTAAATAAATCCATGATCACCTTCATTCTCAGCACGTACCAATTTATCAATCGAATTTAACTCAATTATTAACAACCTGAATAAATCCTTTTTAACTACTAACATGTTCATGTTTAAAGCAAGATTCTCATGTTATCATGTTCCAATAAATATAAGACCCACTCAAATAAAACAATACATTTATTCTCTCGAAATAAAAGTCAGGTTGTGCATCCTCTGGAATGTTCTGTGCTTTCTCCATTGATTCTTCTGTCAGGAATCGTCACCAGCTGTGTCATTGGTTCCGTTGTTACTTTAACAGTGTTTTATCTTTGGCATAGAGGAGGTAGTGAAAGCCAGCGATTCTCTCTGGAGAGCTGAGGGCCATTATCTCTCGAGGACGGCAACTCGCTCTTCAGTCTTTGACCAAATGACCCCTGCTTTTTTACATCCTTGATGTTCCTTCAATATTTCTTGCAATATGATGGGCCCCATGTTGTGAAAACACATCGGATTTAAATTCAAGAGGTTTTTTGGTAATCAAGGGCCTGTTCTAAACTGATTGGCTCAATCCAAATGCCCGTTGTCATGGCAACGATGGCTGTTTGCAACTGCTCGGCCTTTTGATGCAAAGATTTAAATTCGGGTGTTTTCTATTTCCTTGCAAACTTTCAAGCTGCAGCTTGCAAAAGTCCATTATAAATTTCTAATCACAGAAAAAGCACCATCATTTGAAAGGACCAAGCAATGCTTTCCCAATTTTATGAACACGAAATTCTAACTTCCTGTCTCGCAATCTACCCAGCTCTGCAACGTTATCCCAAAGGGCAAGACACTCTTCCCATTCATTGTAACGTTATCATAGAATCCTTACAATGGTGAAGGACGCCATTCGGCCCATTGTTTCCACATCGATCCTCCTACACCCACCCTTTAATTGTCACACATTTGCCATGG
This sequence comes from Hemiscyllium ocellatum, assembly GCF_020745735.1. NCBI lineage: Eukaryota > Metazoa > Chordata > Chondrichthyes > Orectolobiformes > Hemiscylliidae > Hemiscyllium > Hemiscyllium ocellatum. Next base: position 6,450,853 of record NC_083441.1, read on the forward strand.
GTAATCCACCTAGCCTGCACAGGACACTATGGGCAATTTAGCACGGCTAATCCACCCTAACCTGCACATCCCTGGGCACTATGGGGAAATTTAGCATGGCCAATCCAACTGAATCTGCACATCAGTGGGCACTATGGGACAATTTATCATGGCCAACCCACCATAACCTCTACATCTCTGGATACTACTAGACAAGTAGCCCGGCTAATCCACCCTAACCTGCACATGCCTGGATACGACAGGCCAATTTAGCATGGCTAATCCACCCCCACCTGCACTTCCCTGACCACTGCAGCAGTTTCGCACTGCCTATTCACCCTACTCAACACATTTTGGGCACTATTTGACAGATTAGCACGGCGAGTCCTCCCTAACCTGCACCTCCCTGGATTGTATGAGTTAGCCAGAGCACCTGGCGAAAACCCATGCAGAGACGAGAAAGCTCCCACCAGACCCAAGACTCACTGTGCAGATATTCACTGAGAGGAAGGGAGGAAGTGAGAGAAAGTACTCAGTGTACAGATATCTCAGAGAGAGAGAGAGGAGGAAAGAGGGCAAGAGAGGTACAGATAGAGAGAGACAGAGAAAAAGATTGGGGCAGGGAGATAAAGAGATAGATAGAGAGAGAGAGAGAGAGACGGAGAGAGAGATAGTGAGAAATCCATGCTGACCCCACAATCCTAACATAAGCCTGTTACACCAGCCCAGTGCCTGTTTGGAACGCATATCTCTAAACTTGCCAATTCATGTAGTTCTATTCAAACACGTTTAAACTTTCTTACTGTAAACAATAACCGCAAAAACTAATTTTATATCTTTCCCCCTACAACTTGAAAATTTAACCCAGGTTGGAAAATCAACCCACTCAAGTGAAAATGAACGAGTGTGTGTTCAGGTATGTCAATGAGAAAGAGAGAGAGGGAAAAGGGACTAAGACACATCAGCCTGTGTACAGATATGTCCCTGAGGTAGAGAGAGGGAGAGAGAGACGGTGCAGGGCAGAGAGCGAGAGAGAGAGAGTGATTGAGAGAGAGTGAGACAGGGTGAGATGGGCATACAGGCAGAGAGAGTGGTAGAGAAAGATACCGAGAAAGAAAGTGAGTTGAGGAGACAGAGAGAGAGAGAGAGAGAGAGAGAGATTGAGTGAGCATTCCTTGCTGACCCCAGAATCCCGACATAAAACTTTCCCACAAGCTCCTGGTCAGAATATATCCCCCCATCCTGCTAATTCATGACTTTTATTCATACAATTTTAAACGTTCTTACCGTACCCACACACATCACTTCCTCTGCACGTTTAACTCACACAGGAACCACCCAGTTGGTAAACAATAATCGCAAAAACTAACTTTATGTCATTCTCCTCTCAACTCGAAAATTTATCCTAGAGTGCAAAATTAACCCACTCAAGGGAAAGGGAATGAGTCAGGGTACAGGGAAAAGAAGGGTGACTGAGAGTCATGATCACTGCACAGATATCTCCATGAGACAGATAGATAGAAAGGTAGATGGATAGATAGATAGATAGATAGATAGATAGATAGATAGATAGATAGATAGATAGATAGATAGATAGATAGATAGATAGATAGATAGATAGATAGATAGATAGATAGATAGATAGATAGATAGATAGATAGATAGAGAGGCGAGTGGGAGAGATGGAGAGGCAGAGCGAGCGGGAGAGAGATAAATTGCGGAATGCATGCTGACCAGAAAACC